>NC_051191.1:9174418-9486733 GCF_015220075.1 Falco rusticolus | reverse complement strand
GACAAAAAGCTAATCTAACATTCTGATAGAGACATTCTGCCTTGGAAAACCTACCAGTGCAGAACAACAACTGTAGGTTACCCCTTCACTAAAAGTTAAGAGTCAAAAAAATTACTTTTATACTCCTGGCCACCTTTTGATGACAATACAGGAGTAAGAACAAGAAAGCTTTCATAGTATGACCCAGCCAATCTGTTCTGTTAAAATACCCATTTTAAAGAAACTTTCCTATACAGAACACATAGAGGATTTTAAAGATGCCAATGAAACAAAAAGACTTCTGACTCAATGTCACTTTGGCTCTTTTGAAGAAACATGCTCTATGAAAGAACGTAGAAGTGGCCACCTAAAAGCACATTCAGGCCTGTACCCTGTCCCCAACAGGATGGGGAGGAAAGCAGCAACTGGATGGAAGCATGCAGTTAGACATCCCCAGAATTTCCTCCTATATTCATGCTACTACTGACTCTAGGATTATTATTATTTTTTTTTAATCTGGAAATGGTGTCTCTGTATTTACTATTTGTGAATGGGTTTTTGTTTTAATGAATTTCCATAACGACTTTCTCAACCTTTAAAGCTTTCAAAATCTACACCTAGTAGCACAGTTCTACATCTCAACTACTTGTGCCTGGAAGCAGCTCTTTTGGTTTGCTCTGAAACTGCCACCTACCAGTATTATTTATTTAGCAATTGTCTTGTGGCACTGGAAGAGACAGCTTTCAGTGTACAATAATTTGCATTAGAACCGTTACCATGATTGGATGTTTTATACTTGGAAATGCCACACAGACGCAAAGTATCTAAAACTGAATTCCCCAGGAGTCATTTTAGGAAGCGATAGAGCTCCATCACTGAGAAATATATCCCCTATGAGAAACTTGAGTATCTCTTCGTGGAATTCCAGATTTTTACAATAGATTAACATAACTAGGAAAACAAAAGTCCTAAAGAAATGTCAGTATCTTGAAAATATTTTTGTTTGGGGTGTTTGGCTAGAGAAAAACAAAACAGTGATATACAAGAAAGACACAAGCTTATGAAAACAGCATGGTTTGGCTCTTTGTTCGAAGTTCTTTACCGCAACAAATACGTAGAAAATCAAAGCATTCAAATGCACTGTCCCTGCACTAGAGTTACTAAACTGGAGCTGATTCACCTTTGGAGCTGTAGAAGGACTTCAGGGATACAGAATTTACCACCTGCGAGGGAGCATCAGAGCCATCTGCTGGGCTCAGCCCATTCCTGCTGCACAGGATACAGGATTGCTCTGACAAGCAACCGCCTCCCCAGATTAGCAATACTAAAGTGATATTCAGCTGTAAAACTGCTGTTACATAAAAATGATTTCAAAAGGCAAAACATAAAATCTAAGAGAAAACAAGTTGTAACACTGATGAATTGGATGTGAGGGGAGGTTTGAGTGGTTTCTCCTCATTTGAAGTTTTAGAAATACTTTAAAAAAATAGCATTTGTATATAACACAAAGGGTAAAATGCCTTCTGTAAGTGTTTCGGTGTCTTTTTAAATGAAGAAAAAATATAATTAATCGTTTTAGTGTCACTCATTCATTACTGTTCAAATCTGAGATTGAGATTTTTCAATCTCTTTCCCCAAACACAACTTCACGCACTTGTCTGTGTATTTACTTACACATATATAAAAGGAATCATTTCCTGCTATAATTCAGTCAAGAGTTGAGAGCAGAGTAGTTCCAGTGTCCCAAAAACCTACTGGAACAGGTACCTCTACTCTCCTAATATTTGATTTACCAAAATATTGTAACAGGTTTATTGGAATTTGCAGAGCTAAATTTCCAACTAGGCTTTAAAAACTTCCACGTTAAATATTTTCAAACCTTCTTCTAAAATAGACTGTATATATACAGAGAAAAACTCCACATTTGTAGGTACTAAAGAAGCTACTCTTGGAAACTTCTAAAATTAACAAGCAATTGCTTTATCTATATTGGCTAGGAAAATATGCACTCTTCTCAATTATAAAAGCTTTCACGAAACAATATAAACAATCAAAAGTGAGATTCATTTAGCTGCATTATAATCCTAGTCCCATGTTCTCCCTTAATTTAACCATGCTGCCCTCCCGTGGATGCCAGGATACGTATAACGCAAAGGCCCAGAATAAGAAAATTTAAATTGAAAGTTTAAAATTGATCCCTGCTACCTGTTTGAGTCTGACGTCAAGAGGAAAGAAAATGCCCCTGAGTAACCACAAAAAGTTAATAACTTAAACTCCAGGGTAAGGACTATCAAACTTATATTTGAAATAGTTTTAAAATGAATATTTTAAATAAGCAGAATGTCTTATTTTCCCACAAATCATGTATATATGGGAACACAGAGTCATATATATTAATAATACATGTATTCTCAAGTTAGGGGGACAACATGCATTGCATAATGACGAGTCACTTTATCCGCTGAAGTGCCAATACACTTATACAGATTATCCAACAACTCAAAAGGCATGGAAATAATTTGCAAAAATATCAGTATTCGGTAAACTGAAAAAGTGCCAACTGGCGAAATTGTAATCTTTTTTTCCTTGTACTGAGATACCAAATACATATTGAAGAATTATTGAGTAAAAAATATGTTACATCTTTAAAGAAGAATACAAAAAATCGTTTGGAATAAAAAACCCTAAAATTAAAGGAGAGGTATAATAAATTATTAAAAAAAATGGTCTCATGCAGAAAAAAAAATCTTGATCAATTACATTTCCATAAAGTCTCGGTTCTAAAAAGCTGTTACTATTTAACTGGAAATTAATATTACACACTAAAACATTTATATAATTTGAGCTCATTTATACTCTGTTAGAGTTGTCAGATTTCTTAATCATTGGTATAAAACAGATCAGTACTGAACAGGTACCAAACCCACTAAAGTACAGTAGCTGGAGTGACACAATGCTGCTGTTTTTCTTCTAGACTAAATCTGTAAATGCCAAGAGATTATGCTTAAAGTCTTAATGATAAGGAATGCTTAAAATACATTTTCTTTCCAAAGAAAGACTAACATTTCTAAACACTACAAAAGGTAGAGTGATGCCTTCCGGTTCTAAAATATGTTAGAAAGTAAACACTTTTTTCTTTGCAATCTTTTTTGCCTTTAACACAGAAAGAAACATGAAAGTGAAATGCTTAATTTTAAATCAAATGATTTGCTGCCAAAGTATTTTATATATTATTGAAAATACTGTGAAATAAATAAAAAGTCTCAGGAAAGCAAAAAAACCAAAAGGGATTATTTTGGACAAGACATTTAATATAGTCACATGGTATTTTGGTGCCAATTAGCGAAGTTGCTAACATGCCATATCAATAATAAAAAAAAAAGACCTAAGTAGAGGGGTTAATTAAATGAAATAAGATAATTAAATGCTTCTCAATATATAATAAAAAATTATGGCTGAAAGTGTTCCATAATGTTGTATTTTTGTTTTCCTATTATCTGCTATTCTGCTGAGTTTTAATCAGTGAATCTATATGCATAAAAGATAGATAGTGTCCAGATGTTAACATATTGGTGGCAGGAATCAGGTGTTCAATTAGAATTTATTGAGTGTGCAAGGAAAAACCCCAAGCCTTCCATTAAGTAGAATACATACAGCTCAATTAAAAATGAATGTAGCATTTGGGATTAAATCGAACATTCACATTCATAATGGTTAACCATACAATATTAGTTTAAGGATCAGAGCTATTTTCTGTTTGAAAATGGATCCGCTGCTTCTCAAGATAGATGGTAAAGCTGCATTTACACAAATTGCTTGTTTGTCTCCTGTGATGCCTTTTTTTTTCTTTTTTCTTTTTCCTAAGTAGTGAATGAAAGAAAGGCAAGTGTTACATTTTTAGAAACCTTAGCCTAGCACATGTTCTGAGCTACTGGCAATATTTGTTATATTTAATAACAGCCCCAGTTACGTTACTTGCATAACAATTCCAGTTTCATTTGACTGCATTCATTACTCAGAATGTGTTTCTTAATGGCTTGACTGAAAGATCCTCAAAAATCACAGAATGGTCGGGGTTGGAAGGGACCTCTGGAGATCATCTAGTCCAACCCCCCGCTAAAGCAGCTTCACCTACAGCAGGTGGCACAGAGACACGTCCAGGTGGGCTTTGAATGTCTCCAGAGAAGGAGACTCCACAGCCTCTCTGGGCAGCCTGTCTCAGTGCTCTGTCACCCTCAAGGTAAAGAAGTTCTTCCTCATATACAGGTGGACCTTCCTGTGTTGCAGTTTGTGCCCGTTGCCCCTTGCCCTGTCACTGGGCAGCACTGAAAAGAGCCTGGCTCCATCCTCCTGACACTCTCCCCTAAGATATTTGTAGGCATTGACAAGATCCCCCCTCAGCCGTCTCTTCCCCAGGCTACACAGGCCCAGCTCCCTCAGCCTTCCCTCACAGGGGAGATGCTCCAGTCCCCCCACCATCCCTGTAGCCCTCCGCTGGGCCCTCTCCAGTAGTTCCCTGTCTCCCTTGAACTGGGGAGCCCAGCACTGGACACAGCGCTCCAGATGTGCCCTCACCAGGGCAGAGCAGAGGGGCAGGATCACCTCCCTCGACCTGCTGGCCACAATCCTCCTAATGCCCCCCAGGATCCCCCCGTTGGCCTTCTTGGCCACAAAAATGACATCCCATGCCCATATAATTTTGTATTTGTTCCCAGCACACTGCCCTCAACCTGTAGGGAATCATTCCATAGTCTAAAACTTCAGATCCTTGCTTCAGACTTCAGCTTGCCCTTCAAGGCTGGGACTTACAACTAGATGAAAAAGGCTAGAGCCACAATCATGCAGTTTTAGAAAAGAGACTGGCCATCAGGTGTCCGGCTGTGAGGATCTTACCAAATTTTGTAGCCAGACTATATGGACATATGGTTTTGTTTAACAACCTGCATATATTCTTGAAGAAACAGAATGCACACATTATTTCGACTCAGAATGGTCCATGTGAAGAACTACCAAGTAATTGCTGCTTAGGGCAAGGCGTCTTTGAAGAACAATTACATCCTGGAAACTTGGCAACACAAGACTCTTGATCTGATACTTATTGGACAGATAGCCACAGATGTGTCCCTAAGTGAACCACCTTCACTATAATACTGAAAATCACACCCCCTACACCAGGTACCCCGGCTCACAGACACAGCCTTCCTCAATTAGCACGCGCAGTTATACCAATAAGATTGTGTAACCATTACGTAGATTTCCATCCAATTGGTGTTAAAGGGTTGGGAGTTAAAAAAATCAATATTCATGTAATTGTGTATAAATCTAATTGTAGAAACTACTAAGGTGTGCTGGTCCGCCTAGCACCCAAAGTTGCACAACTTTGTATTAAAGGCAGCATCATGTATTCTTAGACTTTGACTTTGCACACTGGGTAACGAACTCATTTTTGAGATGGCAGTTTTGGTGACCCTGACGGGGCACTGCCCAGATCAGCTTGCTTCAGCCAGCAGAGGGGATGAACCGACTGGTCTCCAGAGCGCACTGACCTGATTCTTTGGGGATTCCATCAGTTCTCCTCCCCGGCTCGGTGGTAAGCAAGCAACATACTTTGATTTTGCACATGGGGTAACTCACTTCTGAGACAAGAGGTAGACTTCTTCTACGCATCCTCAGGTAGACTTCTCCACACCAGCACTACTGAAAATGGAGCCAAGCTTCTTATTCTCTTCTGGCATGGTGCATTCCACTTACTTTGGACTTGAAATTATTTCAAAATGTAAATCAGTGGTCAAAATCACAAATGCAGGAACACGATAAAAATAGTAACTTTCTAAGCCACTGAGCAAGCGTTACTAGTTTTGTGTTTAGGATTGCGTTCACTTCTCTCACGAGAACCATACAGCTTTCCATCTTTGTAATAAACTTGTAAGAAAAGCAGATGGCAGTTTTGGGTTGGCAATCTTCCAATGTTATCAGAGGAGCTCTCCACGTGGTAAAGCAAGGGAACCTGGTCTGACCCCAGTGGGGACTTAGCTGTGGAACTCAAACCTACACCTACCAAAACACTCCCCCTGCCAATTTTTCCCCAGTTTACTCCACACAAGTAGCATGAAAGGTAATCTTAAGAAGTCCTTTCTGTCTTTTGCTCCAAAGAGAAACCATACATACGATTTAACATACATGCATTTTTCACTTACCTGCTCTCTTTTATCATTTAAGCATAAGGTGAAAAAAACCCCAGCCTCTCACATTACAAAAAGACAGTGATGCTACACTGCTGAACAGACACAAAGTTAACTTAGGATGGGATTACATTAAAACAGGTTTGTGACAGTAAGCATGCTAAAAAGATTATTTGTAGCGTAGGGTGAATGCTTCATTACAGTTTTTATTTAAATAAGAAGACAGTGTAAGCTAATAATGCAAAACTCTGTATGAAAGCACTGCTACACTGATGAGATTGCAGAAACCACCAGCCTACCAGGGTGATGCCATCACGTTGCTTATTCAGGGATGTGAGATGTACTCAGGGACCCTGACAAAATGGTACAGTATTGAACTGCCAACACATTTGTGTTGACATTTAACAGGATGTGGACTATTTAAAGGGAGCTGGCTGTGATGAATATAGTATTTGGGCAAAACAGCAGTAGTGTAGGGCCTTGGGGACTCTGTTACTGTGTCAAAATTAAATGCAATATTGTAATCATTGAAATTATAATGCTGTGGAGAAAAAACCCCACTAAACTGAATTTATAAAATGTTATTTCTGCCATTAGAAGCAGTATTGTGTTAAAATTATTTTTCCTCATACAGAATAGCGTATCATGGATTGAAATCCACCCTCAGACACAGTATAGCACAACTGACCCTACAGCATCTAAGCCAGCATTCTGACAAATGGAGAGGATTAGACTGGTTACATACTATTAGCATTTAAAATTAATTTTGCTGTCATAAGTGCCTTTGATTTTGTAAGGGTTTATATTCCAAAAGACAAAAATTATGTGAATTTTACTTTCCTACAAGTAACAGATGGACAGCGCCAGTGACAGAAGGACACAACGGGCAGGTGGCATGCCCCCATCCTCGCAGCTAATAGTACTGGCACTCTCTGTATAGAAATAATGCCAGGTCATGCAAGGCCATATGTAATGTCAATGCGTGTCAGGTGGAATTAACTTTCTTAAATTCTGTCACACATCAGCGTACGTTACCAAGAAACAAGTCAGATCACCTGACAAAAAAGGCTAATAAACAAACCGAATCTTTCACCTGCATGATGTGTCCTATGCTGATCTGTAGTAGAATAAGCAATATAAACAAAAGATAAAACAACTATTTCAAAGATGTTTGGTCCTGTGGTTTGGGAAAAATAAGAATATTGCTTAGGTGACTAGGTACAGTAATAACGTTATAAATAGAACAGTCAGTTACATCTTCATTACTACAGACTCATGCACGTAAGAGAAGTTTGCTGACAACTTTCAAAAGAAACTTAGATAGCAAAAAAGTTAAAAATGATAATATAAAATAAATAAGAATACAATACAAAATAAATGCATATATTTTGCTGTATATAATTCTGGAATAGGTCATGAAACAGGGATACTTGCGTGTGACTTCATTCTAAAGATACTGTCAGCCATATTTTGGGTGTATTTACAGCTTAGTAATTTTTTTCTCAAGTTTTAAGCAAAACTAAAAGTCAGATGCTGTTCTGAATTGATACTTTTCCAAAGCTATGGGAACTGTATAACAATAGCATAAGGAAATTTAAAATACAGAAGCCAACCTGAACATTTCAGTAAGACCAGATTCCGCTCAATCAGAATGTACAGTTACTGGGAAGCTCCCACTACTCTGAACTTATTACTGCAAATTTTAGTACACCTCTGGTGTGATAACATTTTTTTAGCTGTTCAACCTTTATTGTAAAAATAAGAAGCCTACTTTATGCTCTCATTTGAGTAAGAAAAATGACGCACAGGAAAAAGAATGACCTGCCTATATTTCTCTTCACGTATGTGTAGTGACTAAACTGCTCAGGTCATGATCTTCCGTGTGAGGACTTAATAAGACATGTACTTTTCTACAACATAACGACATTTAATGTTTTTAATACTACCTTCAACCCACACAGCACTGAATGGTCAACCCATCTATTATTCTTATTTTGTATATGAAAACCACTTATAAGTAAATTAAAGTTATTACTTAGTGGTTCAGAACAAAAACCAGTTACAAGTCACACTAAACTTTAGATTTTTCTCAGCTCCTCATCTACAATTTCATGACCTTAAGGTCTATTTTCAGTTAAACATTAGTTCATCATTTGGCCTTCTAAGTTACCACCAGCTTTGTTATTTTTAATTAAAATACAGAAAAAATTCCTTTTTACACATTAATAGCTTTCTGCAGTTGTGATTTGAGCATTACCATTAACAGGCAAGACTCTGTTCAGATTTTGTTCTTTATATTTTTTTAAAAATCCAATAAAGCAAAGATTTACAAGCACAAATGTAAGGTTTCACAGGAGCATGTATTTCGTATATTTTCAGGATTGAACCCTTGCTTGAGCCTTTGACATGGGCATGAATAAAAGCTGTTGCCCACTTTTGCCCCACTACCTTTAGGTACTTAAATGAAGTACCTAAACAAAAAAAGGATGCATCTACGTTGGTAACAGTCCGAATAAGGAGTGCGCTTTTGAAGCAAATCTCTCCATCGCCCCCAGTTGCAGCCCTTGATTCACATTGCAGAATTGATTCAGAGCATGCGATTAAGAGTATGTGAAAAGAAATCAGATGCAGCACTCAGCTAGTGCATTTCATATGCCAGCCACTAAAGGGCAGTCAGTCTAGGACAAGACCAGGCAGAGACTGAACTAAATCCTCAGAAATGCATATAAAGTGATTATCAAGTCTTCGGCAACCACTGAGTCACTTTACAGATCTGTCTGGGCACGCTTCACACTTGGCTCCCTTTGTAGTCAAGAAGGCAGCACATAATTCAGTCTTCCAGATTTCCACCTCTTTGTATTGGGTAGCATAATTTGGGTAGCCATCAGTGGCTAAAAATCCTTCGTAGGTGCCTCAGAGAAGTCCAGGTTACTGCTCTTTGCACCATTCATCCTTTAATTCTTCTCTTTCCATGGTAGGATCATCACATGCAATCTGCTATCTGGGTATAGGGCTTAATCTCACCCCACTGCTGCTCCAAGGGGCTACTGCTAGAAGCTACTCGGGCAACCAGTCTCTCTCAGGCAATGATGCTGCATTCAAATTTGCTCAAGTGTAGGACTATGAATTAGGAGTCAGTCACATAAACTGTGATGACAAGTCCTCAGTGATGCTGCAGCACAGCTCATCACCATCTTTATGGTCTGAAAGTGACCTCTTCTCTAACCTGATGAGCTGAAAATTGCTGCCAAGGTTTTTTTCACTTCTTTTTTTTTTCCCTCACAAAGGCACATAGAGACCAGGAAGTTTAGATGGGGAGAGATCTGAAGATGAGAATTGCAGACAGAAATTTGATAGTATAGACTAGAAAAGACTACCTAGCTGTTCTACGGGTCACTGAGATGCTCGGTTACAGGTTCTGAGATCCTATATGATAAGAACAAAAATTTGGCATTTACATCTAGGTGGAAGGCACCGTTAAGGTAAACCATAAGACATAATGCATGCCGAAAGAATGAGAGTTTAGGTACAAAAACCAGTGTGCAGGAAATGGACTGGTGCCAACAGGACCAGCTCACTCCAACTGATTATTTTGTGAGGCCGAATAAAGATTTTATCAAAGATGAACCGAAGAAGGATTTGACACACATGCAGTACTGACTATGGGTACTGATGATTAGGTACTCCATACCTAATCAATTACTCATACTCAGTCCTAGTGAAGGCAGGAAGATATTGAACGGATGTTGTTAAAATTGTGGTCTAAAGACGATACATATACAAGTGAACTTGCATCATTTTGCTCATCACAGAGCTGAAGAAAACCCATCTTAACATTTTCAGAAGCATGTAGCTTTCCAGTGAAATATAAGAAAAAGGAATATCCTATATAAACAGTTTTAATGATTTTTTTAATGTGAGAGTATAATCATGATTTAAATATAAATTACATATTTATGAAAACAGGTTCTTAAATCTACTCTCAATTCTTTTACTACATGTTTTAAAAAGTAATGAGTAAAACCAGAGCAATTTTTTTTTAAGAAAAAAATTGTATTTTAAGTTTTCTGGCTATTAACCTTGCTTAACCCATAGATTTTTTTTTTTTTTTTTCACATAAAGCCTGTTGTAGTTAAGCTGAGTTTGGATCTAAATTTATACCTCAGCTTTTACAAATATTTCAGGTTAATTACTATGGAATGAATGAAGAATGACACTTTAATTAGTAATGCTTCTTTTGGCAATTAGGATTCTCTTGGCTTCTCTTACCAATTAAAGTGACAGTGGCATATCATTAAGGTTTTCAAGATTCCCCATGCCTCCTCGGAAGCAATTACTGTGGGAAGCCACTGAAAATCAGGCTCATAGCTATAATCTGTTCTCTAAGGATCTAGCAGCAGGATAAACACTTTTGCTTCTTCCTTCCATAGTAATTTTGCATTAACCCATCATCATTATTCAATCAATCATTTATGTAACTTCAATGTGTCATTTTTCATGAAGTTCAATTTTCATTTTTTAAAAGTAACTGATTACAGTCAAATGATTTTGCAAAAGTGTGTAATATTAAAATGATTTAAAGGAAGACAGTTAACACATTAGCACTTTTCTCCATGGCAGAATGTTAGCATTCATTTAGTACAATGAAATACTAGCATTTAGCACAATTTAAATTACCATAACAGAAAATATTGTTATGAGACACCTTGGAATAATAATAGCAAGGCATCCATACATCACTAAAAGTGAATTAAGAATCAAGCCATTCTATCATGCTGCTTATAATGTACACAAGAAATTTTTATGTTGGTGTATACAAGCACATGTTACCTTATGAGGGTAAAAATGAGGACAGGTTCGTCAGAATTTAGCAAGAAATACAAGATAATTATAGCTACATGAATGATACTTTTCTAAACAGAAAAATTACACCGCAGCTATTGGATCCAAATTTAAAAAATTTTTACTAACTGTGGGCCAAAATTTGACCGATATTTCTGCTCAACTGTAAAGTCACTGCTGCAGTTTTCAAATTTTGTGTTAATTTCTCAGTAGTCTCATCCCATGTGTCAGAAGTTCTTGAAACGCTTGGCTTTACTCTGTGCTGGGATTTATGAGTCTTGTCTTGCAGAAAGGGATACCCACACGCTTGTCTTCAGAGTTTTGGATCTTTGGAGTCAGCAACTGTCTGAGAGTTACTGTTGAAAAGAAAGATAATATCCTCTTCTAAGTTTCATTAAAAAGTTCTTGTAGTTTCAAAAGAAGCATGTTAACTTCAGGCAGCAGGAAGAGTAGTTAAGTTACCCATCAGCAATGCCAGTCCTTTCCCGTTCAAGGTATTCATCAATCACATTTCATGAAATATTCTGAAGATGCAGCCAGGATATTTTTCAAAGTAGTTTCTGACATAACCATCTGCAGAGTAATTCACTGAGTACCGAAAATACACTCTACACATATCAGTATATGGTGCTGGATGTTGTATAACATTTTGGCACACCTTGATGTAAAGAGAAGAGCAGATATTCCTGAATATGGAGCGGTATTAGCTGCCGCTGTATACTGTTGTGGCTCACATTTTTTACTGAAACCACTTTTTTCTTCAACAGCCACCTGTGTGTGAAATTCAGCCAAAGCCCATTTCATCAGCTACACAGCACATCTGCCATAAGTGGTGTTTAAAGAACTGCCATTGACACAGTTTGCTTCAGCACTGCAGAACTAGCTACAGCAACCGCGCTTGTCTTCATCAGTCCCAAGATTCTGGATTGACACGTTAGGTCTAGGTTGAATACGGATTGGAAAATGAACCTTTGCAGTTCACACCTCTTCTGTCTTTGAAGCCAATGAAACAACTGAAACTCTGATGCTTCTTTATGCCTTCCTCTCACAGACGACAATGAAATATTTTGCCCAGTGTCTCAAAGGTCATCTGTATATGGCAAGCAAATAGGAGGTTACATTGTCCATGCTTTGAGTCTGAGCACGAGCCAACTCTAACTCAAAAGTGTTGTGGTCATGTTGGCAACCCCAACAGTTCTGCCGCGTAGGTGCTGACATGGCATTATCAGGTTTTGGTCAGGGTGGAGAGCTGGCTAAGTATCATCTCCCTCCCTCTCTCTTTCTCTCACTGCTAAGTTCCATGACCTCCTCAAATGGCCATATCTGAAATACTTTGTTAACAGACTAAAAAGAAACTTCTAACTCACTTTTGCTTCATTAAGTAGTTTCTTTACTAGAGAATTCCCTTTAGATAAGTCTGCTTTTGTTCATCTTCCGTATTACTGACAACGCCGTTAGCTTATAAGGAACTCTGGAAAAGAGTTCATCTACAGGGGCAGATGAGAATGAGATTCTTAGGACAACTTGGGCATTAATTTTGAGGCTAGCTACACTCAGCAAACATTGTCCCACTTGCCAGTAAATGTGAGAGACAAGAAAAGCTGTGCACACTATAAAATCATACCTAGAGGGAGCAGACCCAGCTGACTTGAATACACACTTGCTTCCTGCGATAGGATCCTCTTGCAGCAGACTGCTGCATCCCACGGTGTTTCAACATGTTATAACAAGATTTCACAAGGTAACAACTGAGAAAGCCTCAGGAAAGAGGCGCATTTTTGGCTATATCGTTACTGAATCAAGACTCAAGGCGTTCCTCATGGCAGGCACCCTTTACCTACATATGAGGAGTAAGTGGCAGAAGATTGTCTCGTCACCAATGGCAGAACGTTTAATAACTTCCCATTTGTATATGGATTACAGGTCATCTCAAAATACTGGAAGGCCTGATGCAAATGACAGAAATGACAGTGGGAACGCACTGTCAGGCATTTGTAGAAAGATTTACCTCCTAAATGTATCTGAGACTAATTAGGAGTAATTGTAATAGAAATGACAAAGAACACTGGTAGAATCCACTCATTATTTCTTACAACTCTACTGTTCCTCCAACAGGATAAGAAAATGCTTTGAACAAAACCGTAGCTGTTAAAAATACAAATCAAGCATGTCTGCTGTCCAGTAGGGCCAGCTCCGTGTGTCTGAGGACATCACAAACCCTAAACTACCACCACTGCAAATATAAAATCGTTACAGGAATTAACTGAAATAACATTTAGTTCAAATAAAATATCTATTTAATTTCATTCATCTTCGTAAGAGTATACACACAGACACTATTTTATCTATAAAGATCAGTATTTATAACTAGTAAGAAAAATAAGAAATATCAGTAGAAGTGAAGATATTTCTCCTAACTCATGGTTACCAGCAGTGAAATTGTCTTACTATCTATCAAAGTGGCCTGAGTTTCATTTAAAATAAAAGGAGACGTAGCTTTTAAAAATCACTTAAGCAGCTATGCATAGTTTATCTGTGACCTGAATTTAGATTTGAGAAACTGTGAATCAGGCAGAAGAAAAAAGATGACATGACTGAAGCCCACATTTTGCTCTGGTAATTCATCTTTCCAAAGCTTTGTTGTTTGGTGATTAGGCATTTATTTTAATTTAGTAGACAATCTATACTTCTTCTGAATGCAGTATATAGAAAGGATTCCAAACTATTTGATGTGATGCACAGTTTGTATAATTCAAACAAACTCAAAAGTTTCTTCCATCTGCCTTTCCTTATGCTTCCCACTCTTGATGTTCACAAACTGAAAACTAAGCCTTCCACCAAAGGACAGCGAGAACCCTGTTCTTTGAAGCAGCAGCTGAAGCCAGTGCTCTGGTACCCCCTTTTTTTAAGCTAGAAGACAAAGTGCAATAGCAAGAAGCAGAAAGCTAGATGGTGCTAATACACTGACTTTATGGTTACAACTAGACGTACTGTGCACACATAGACAAATCAAATGTTACAAAGAGATACAGAAGAGTTTATGTATGTAGATGAAGAAATGCTATAGTTAGGTAAGTACCTACTTAACGTTTGGTTCAGGCAATGGTGTTGTGTTGAGAAGAAATGAAAAAGAGCAACAGGAATCTCTCCAGTAGCCCCCTCTTGTAAGAGAAAAACGTTACTGTCTTCACCAATGAGAAAAGTATTTTCAGTAATGGTTGAAAAGTAATGCAGAAAGTTTTTATCTCATGGAAAATAATACTAATTGAAGATGTCTATGCTACATATTATCATATCATAACAAGTATTAGTAAGGATTTTCTAGGATGTTGGATACATACATGCTTCTAACACTTTTCTTCACTTTGAAGCAACTGCATATCTACTTGTTCTAAAACAAACTAAACCTGACATTTTAGCTTAGCAAAAATTTGTTTCTTTTCCTTCTGTTTAGTGTTGGTAAAACAAATGATTTAGAATTATTCTGACGTGTATCTGCATTTTGGCTCAGAGAAACGTCTGAAACCGGTTTCCAATTCATTATATGCAACACAAAGGCCTGCCTGTGACAGGGAGCATTCGGTACTTGCTAAGAGAAGTGTGGTTGTATTCCTCACATCTTACTTTATCTGTAAAAGTAACCCAGAACTGAAATAGAGCCATTTCAATGCGGTCATCTTGTACATTTCTCTGAAATGATGATACCGGGAGCCGATCTTGTCTTCAGATTAGCCTTCAGACTACACATCTTGAAGTTATAAAGCTCATTCCGTTTCTCCTCCTGCCCTTCTTTGCTAGGTGATCATGGACAAGCAGCATGTAAGAGCCGACACCACCATTGCTCTGGCTAACTTCAGTGCTTCTGTGCCTCTTCTTACCTGACTTATCAACTCTCTAGTAGCTACGACCGCAGTTTATCCAGGTGAGTCACACACTGCAGTCCTACCCACTGAGAAGCCAACAAACCCCCGTGCGACCCTCAGCTCTGTCACCAAACTGCCTGTGACCTTGGGTGATCTCTGTTCGTTCCTGTGCTTCATTTCACTCACCTGTAAAGCAGGTAATTACACTTGCCTTCCTCTCCAACGAACTTTTATCAATGGGTGTCAAGTGCCATAAAAATGAGAGGGGAAAATTACTTATCCTCTAGTTCTGCATCTTGGAAGACTGCTAACCACGCATTCATCTCACAGACTTTCTTTAGCTCTAAAACTACAGCAGCAGGAGGAAAAATGTGATATTTCAGCCACATACAGGAACCCATAGCTACATTCGTTGTTTATCAATATTCTTCTAAGAATATTTCAGTCAATTCCAAGTGCACAAGAGAAAAAACTTTTAAAAGTTAGCAAATTCATGGTGATCTTCACATTCTGACTATGTAATAATAATAATAATAATAAAAAAAAAAGTTGTGAGAGAAAACTGATTTCACACAGATTCCTCACAATTTCAGAGTACAAGTTTGAAAATTCAAAAAAATAATTGCTTTAAAGATGAGACACAGGGAGAAAATCTGGGCATGTACATACTCATGTGCTTGTAGAATGTATATTCCAAACATTAAAGTTTAAGAAATTAAAGGTATAACATTTCTATATGCAACAAGCCATAGCACAAAGCAGAACAGAACTTAAAAGAATGAATTTTGGCTTTCAAATCTTGGAAAAAGTTCTGGAAAAGAGCTAGGCTGAAATGCTTTACTTTGGAAGTCAAACCCAAATAATACCACATTGAAATATCGTTCTGTTCAGGCTGTTCAATTTGTAAGAATTTCATTTTATATTATTATTTATTTTCCCTTTTTTTTTTTTTTCTTTTTTTTTGGTATGACCATTAAGCATTGCTAATCCTTTTAAAGCAAGGTACTTGAAAAACTCAGTATTCCTTTCTTATTTCTGAAGTGGAAGCAACAGAATAATACCCTTTAGTAACCACTAGGTTATGCTAACAGACAACTTAACTGACACAATAATGTGCTTCTAAAAATAATGCCTGCTTTAAGTGCACATAGATGTGCAAAGGCACATTAAAAAAGACCCCACGCGTTAGAAAAGGTATTTACCATAACCCACGTAACTTGAGTGGATTAGCCTATCCTGCTTGGGTTTTCAACCCTAATTTAATTATGGGTTAAGGACAGCCAAGGAAGCTTTCCTGAAGCAAACAGTTTGCACCTCCCTAAGGCTGCTGTTCTAACTCGACAGAAATAAACACGCTTTTAGCATTTTATAAAGGAAGTTTTTAGGTCAAATTTTGCTTATTTCCTCGGATTATTTGTTTCAGATTCAAGATTGCAACAGAAGAAATTGATTAAAATGTTAAAAACCCTCCTGGATAAAAAACCCTATGGATATTGGCTTTACTGCCTTAACAGAGAAGATTAAAAAAATATCTCGTATGTGCTTTGCATTTTAGACAAGGAAAAGGTTAACATATTCCAAGAGAAGACAACAAATACGTTACAAATTATGAGAAAAGCATCTGAATTATTATGAATTGCCAGTAATCGAAACTGTTCTACAAATTCCCATTAACAAGTGATGTTTACCTTGTCGTTACTCAGAACTTTCAGTTGTCCATGCTTCCCATTGTAATCTATCGACAAGTTTTAAATAGAATGGGATGGTTATATATTCTTTGGGTTATTTCATACTTTGAGAGCCTTTCATGCCAGGGTTTTTTAAAAATGTCTAAAATAAGTAATAGGTTTATACCTACTGTAAGATGTATATGAGGATTCCTTATTTTTTAAGCATATAACAGAATGCATAGGAAAATCTCAGAGTGTCTCCTTGATCAAGTGTTTTTTTTAAAAAATCACATTAGTGGAGTGAAACCAGATTAGCTGAATGAATGTGTCCACATAAGCACTAATGTAAAAGTAATGTGGTTAGCAAAGCTACCTCCTTCCCCAGAGGTACAAATGAACTGCAAATGAGATTCACAGTAGTGTTGAGTCATAAGGATTTTTATTTCTGGCTCTTAGAGAGGTTACAATTTATAATGAAACACCCCCTCCCCAAGTTTGTAATTTTATTTGAAATACGATTATTTGTTATGACTGTGGAAACCAAAAGAGAGAACATGATCTGAAGATACTGCAGTCCAGAACACTATTTGTGAATTAAAAATCTCAGTTTAAGTACAAGACAGTATAATTTGTAAAAATGAACACTCCTGAAGCATAAATGCGAGGCAGGTTTTGAACTCTTTCAGCATATCCCCTGTGTCAATAAGTAACGTCAGTCTTAAACAGAAGAAACTTTTATGAAGGAGTAAAATTGCAAACCCACCATTAACTTGGGCCTGTGTGTTTGGCTGACCCTGTAGAATCTGAAATATTTGAGCATAGTTCCTGTATCTGAAAAAACAGTCTCTTGTTCTCGTTATTATCATTTTAAATCATGCTAGATCGTTAATCTAATAAAGCCTCTCCTTCTGCAATTGCCTGTAGGGGAAAATTTTAATTCAACTTTGAATAAATTTTGAGATTCTCAGCTGAAAGGCATTATCTAATGCCAACATATTGCCTTCTTTTCCTATGAGACAAATATGAATCTTGCATGTTAGCTTGTTAACTCAGACTGACATAGAAAATGTAAGTTGTCTAGTTCAAAGATCGGGCAAAGATTAAGCATGCGATGTTTCTGAAAAGAAGAATTAGAACTTAACTGGCATAATCACACTAACTACATTGGAAGTCTGTTATTAAGGTTGTAAAATTCAACTTGTTAACATGATGAAACTCCAGCAGTAAGGATGAATACATTCTTTTGTCCTTTCATTTCCCCTCCTTTTGTGCTCTATATGGCACTGTGCTTAAATATCTGGCCACATACTAAAAATAAAATATGAAATAGTAAAATAAATATAATAAACAAAAACCTCCCAGCCTTTTTCACTGCTCAGGATAGGAGCAGCTGCCATCCAGGTCTTCAACACTATTTTCTCCTACAGTGTGTTTCATTGCAAGTTACACGAACAGTGCTTTATAGAGAGAACAGAGTTTGCTTTTCCACCTCGTGCAGGTTCACCAGGGAGCTGCAGAGCCTGGCACTGTAATAACGCTGCCCAGCAGAGCACAAGCCTTTGGCCATGCCCTGAGTGAGAGAACTGACCATGCCTCACTTTCCCCAGCTCGGGAGGTGTGTAGAAACCTTTGCCACCAGTTGCTTCCTGAGATCTACCTTCAAAGGCGTACAGCAGCGGGGGGTGGTATTATTCTCCCTTGATAACATGGGTACTGAAGCACTAAAAAATTTAGGCTTCAGGTATTAAGATCTAACTTTTACGATATTTGGACTCTTAACAGCACCATGTATATTTACAGCCCAGTTTCCACGAATTTCAGCTCATAGCTGTTCATGTTGGGTGCCTCTATGCAATCAGACTCCAGTTTATCAAACTGGGCACAGGAAATAAATAACAGACCACCGGCTACTACAGGTGAAAACATTTCAGTCTCTTACAGGCAGGTCCTTCCGTGTAGAACAAATGGAGACAAAAGCCAGGATCTTCCAGGCATCAATAACCCCCACAACATATTCCTCTGCCTTCTTGTAACACTGTCTATCACCCACTGCATGTTTCCAGCCTCCTCACAAATGAGGATTTATCTGACAACACAGTATTAGTTTAGAACCAGAATACCTTTAATCTCTGTGGTGAAGCAGGTGGGAATCCCTCTCAGAAAAATAGCAAATAGCCACTTAATACTCAAACGTACCCACGAAGTCAAGAGAAGGCTGCAGAGAGTGCCTGGATGGCTTTTCACAACATCGATGGTTCCTGACTGTACACCTCAATGATTCTTCTAGCAGGTGTTTTTTTCTCCCCAAACAAATACCCTCTTCCTTCCTGTCACTGCAACTCCAGTGCCATCATACAGTATTTCATCAACCTCTTCAACGGTTATTGGAAGAATTATTAATCTTTTATTTCATTTCACATATATTTATGGTGGAGGACTGCACACAGCCCTTCCCCGGTGCCCTAACTTTTCATGACAAATGTGTAGGTAATGATCATTATGGCTAATGGCTATAAAGACAGGGAAATGATGACTGACCTTGAGCATGTTTGGTGGGAAGAACAACAGTATTTGCCTGAAGAATAGTGACAGCAGTGACCCTGAAGTAAAATGAAGAAGTAAACAACGGTGCCAGAACATGAGGATTCGAGATCAATGTGAGAAAGTAACCAGCAGCAGCAGATGAAAGCGATAATGACTGTATTAAATTATTGAAAGTAATATTTGATTGTGCAATCCATTTATTGCTTAGACAAGAAGACTAGTGATGTAAACCAGTACAGAAAAGTAAACTGGAGGTTAGGAAGACCCTCTAAAAACCCCAGAAGAACATTTGCCAGCTAAGAAAGCCTCTGGGTAAAGCAGGAGCCTGACGGGAGGCAGCATTGGAGCCTTGTCCTTGTTGCTGGACTCCGGTCAAAATAAGTTGCATGCTATACCCTAACTGGGGTTGCAGACAGCAACATTACCAGTGACCTGATATAAAAATAAGGACTTCTCCCAGTCACCTGTTGGGATAGGTGCATGGGAGCACAACATCCCTGATGCAGCTCTAGTGTGGAGTACACACCTGAGCCAGGTCATGTGCTAGTTAGGTGCATCTGTTGTGTATTATTAACTACCGATGTTATTCAAGTCATCCCATCCCCATGGCTGCCTTTTGACAAACCTCTGAAGAAGGCAGGCAGATCCTGCCACCCCTGCAGCATTCGGTGCTTCAGCCGGCTGAGTACCTTCCAGCAGCACGAGACTGAAACCATGGGAGGGGAGTGAATCTAGACAAGGGTGTGCCACAATTACCAAACCATTTCAGAGGTGTTTGATGAGTGGAAATGAATGGGGCGGGGGGGGGGACTGACAGGAGAACATCATGCTTTAGTACAGACAAGCACTTTTCTCTCCTCCCTGCATTGTCTCCACTCCAACTTACGTCAGCCTGGTCTTCCTGCTCTCTCCTGCCACATTATCCCATTTCTCTTATTAATGTATTTGCAACCCTACTTCTCAGTTTTCACATCCCAGTCCCAGTCTCCCAGCACAGTACCTCCAGTTCCCCTGTTGGCTCCACGACGGGTCTCCCCCTCTTTCCTTGCAGCTCCTAGTCACCAGCCACAGGTTTCCAGCCAGCAAATCTCATTGCTACAGTCCTGATCATTTGTGTCCAAGTTTACCAAAACCAAAACAAGGGCTGAGGTTGGAATTTTCAGCTGAATCAATTACTGCTTTGCCAAAATTTAAATGAGTTTGTTTTTGTTTTTTTTTTTTAAACCCCACAGTATCAAATATAGGCAATTTTGGCAATTACTGGCTGTATACAATGAGCAGAATATTAACAGGAGATTATAAAGCAATCTAAATAGTATGGCCACTACATTAATTCTACATTAACATGTTGAATATTCCTCTTTTTTACTTCTACTTAATTCAGAAGAAGATAGAAGGATGGAAAACAGTCCTGGTGATTGCTTTATAACAACAGATACAGCCTTGCTTACTGTGTGCAACACTACCTGTTTTTGCAGTTGGGCTGAGGAATAGTGGTGGCAGTGGGCTAGAGGAGCTGTCTTTATGAATAGACTATTCCATATAGTTTCAGTGTTAGACAGAAAAAACATCCTTGAACTGGTAGTCGTACACAAATTCCTTTCAAGAGAAATACCATACAACAGACAGAAAGAAAAAGGGAGACTATGTTGCAAGTACCATCACATTTAGGTATATAATTAACCCTATTTTAATGGAAAAATATGTTTCTCCTAAATATAAACTTTTTTTTCCAAAGTGCTATTAACTGTAACATTCAAAACCAGTTTCTAGATGACACTGTACTCTTAGTTCTGCATTTCAGTTAGATCATCACCTGTTTTTACACGTCACTGAACAACTGAAATGAATGTTATTCCTGATTATTCCAAGCTTTATGTATAAAATGAGGATATAACACAATGCTGTACTATAGGAACTGTTGTACACATTTATAATATTTTACAAACTTTAGGTTTTTAGATACATATGATTAAACACACGGTGAGGCAAAATAATAAAATACAGGCACCCAGGAAATAGCCACTTACCCACAGTGCTTCATGTGAGGTGGTTTATCCATTCTCACCGCCAGTTTAATTTTCAAATCACTGTCCTGGCTGTTTTTGGGAACTATCATTTTATGCAGATCAGGTGACTTTGGGCTATTGGATGTTGGATACAACACTACCTGCAAGTCATAAAATAAAAACTTCAATGGGTTGATGCAAAAAAAAAAATCTGGTAGTTTTTAATGGAAACTTCTAAGCAGTGAAGATTCTTGTGGCATCTCCTCCAGTCTGAAAGATGACTAAAAAAGGTTTCAGAAATCTAATAAACAAGTTGAGTCAATCTTATTGTAATAGATAAATTTCCAAAACAAACTCACGCACTTCTTACATTTTACTATTATGAGTTAATAAAATTTCCCTCCTCTGTTCATTCTGAATTAACAGTTTCAAACAAAAAGGAATAGTTGATACTTGAAAATGGTCATGTACAATCAAACAAGAACCTATATTTTTACATTACTCAGTGTTCTGCTGGAAACATCCAATTGAAACCAGGTGCTGCAGCATGACCCCTCCAGCAGTGACATAGCTTGAGGGAAGAAAACCAAAACATGCTCTTTCTTACCAACCCCACTTTTTGATCAACAGCATTAATAAAAGCCAATTATAGTAAAAATCACAGAAATTGGGGATTTCAAAACATCTTTGCTGCAAATGGAGTATAATAAATGTAAGATACTGTATGCAGTTCACATGTGATATGACACAAACCTTTTGTTTAATTTACAGTGGTAGACACATAAAAAGATACAAGATACAATGATTTTTCAATATTTAATTTTAAGAAAATTGCTATAAGTTTCTTGAGAGTTTTACTAGGTAACCATTATTTTAGATTAATATAGTCAAAACCTGTTAAATATTTATTTATTTGCCATCCAGAAAGTTACCCGTTTATAGACAGTACAATTAAATATTACTTCATGAAATTCTTATACACAGTCACACATTCAGCAGTTATATGCTGCTGAAACATGATTTCCTTTCATTGTTATTATAAGCATTACTTCTGAATCAATTTAGACTCTAAAATATGCTAAACATGCTATCTGGGAGACTGTCATAACGTTCACTGTGTTCTGAATTACCACTATCATGAAGCAGTATTTCAAAAGTAACCACACTCTATAAAGCAGCGTTCTTCACATTTTATTTCTTGAAAACAAAAATTAATCATAATGTTAACCATCAAGTTAATTTCTTATACATCGTACTTTTGCCTTGTGTCACGTCTATAAAACAATATATTCTCCTCTGCATTATTAGCAAAGTTAAATCAAGGATCTGAGTAAGAATCTCCAAGCGAGCATAAATCTAACAGATGTTATTAAGCCAAAAATATTACAATAGTGTCATTCAGATCTAATCATCTGAAAGATGACGTAAACTGAAGGCCTTGTTTCTCATCTCAATATTTTGCAGAAACACATTCCTGCATCCTGTTAATATTAGGAGCTCTAGTGAAGCAGAGAAATATGATGCATCACTCCTAATCAAGTGTGTAACCTTTGTAACACCGTTGGGAGAAATAACCTGTCAGATCCATTGAATACATTCAGTACCATTTAGAGGGGTAACAGAAGAATTGGTATATACTGGTTTTAATAAATCAGGAGGCTATTTTTATTTTTCTTTTTGCAAATGCATAGCAAATACCATTTATAACAGAGCTTATTCCTTCTTTCCCAAGAAACAATCTGATTTTCATTTTGAGTAAAGCCTTCCCATAAAAAAAACATTTAAAAGCATGAGTATGGCAACCTCTGGTGCATCAGACAGAAAAAAATATTTAGCTTGTTTATATTTTTCAATGCAAGAATATATAAACATAATTATTACTCATTTCTTGCATTTAATCACTTGGCATTCACGTAGGACTGTAGGTGATGTTACAAATTTTTCCTTTTCTACAGGCTGCAGTTCCTGTTGTCCTGTAACAGCTTATTACAGCTCGTGTATCTCAAGTGACATCTTTCTCCTGTCAACTTCTTGAGTTTTTAGAATGCTGATGAAAATACAAGCAGATAAGTATATCATTAATTCATAACTTCAGTACTGACAATTCCTCTTCTGAATTTTTAAAGAGGTATTTTGGAGCTTTGTTTTCAAAGCTCACACAATGTGTAAGTATCTAGCAGAATATTTAAGTATGCACTGTCTTGTGTTTGTATTACACTTTGTCATGCCTTCCAGCTCTAAACAATGAGAGCTAAATGAGTTTTGTCGTCAAACTTTTTATCGTTACACATAAACACACGTACACACATGCATACAAAGCATTTGACAGGCATTATTACCTTCACAACTTTCATGCTAGAATTGCCCTTAAGGGCAATGCTAACCATTGTGTACCATATCATCAGGTGGCACAAACTGTGAGCTCCCACGAAATCACTGAAACCAAAATACTGGGCAAATGTTCCTTGATAGGAAAAGTAAAAAGTTGCTGAAATTTATATTAAAAGCATTGTCTCCGCTATGGTGCACTGTACTGCAATGTCATTGCTATTGTCCATGGAGAAATTTTCTAGGCTATTCTGTCTCAGATTTCCTTTTAGCACTGCTTAAGGGATTTAATTCTTCTAGTGGTTTTTCTATAATCTACTTTAAGAAATAAAATGGTATCAACTCATATGTCTTCTCTGGGGGATATACTCTTCCACTATGCCTAAAACTGCTAAAATCTTCCACCAAATTCCTACTACAGCATACATTTAATAATTGATTTTTATTTTTTTGTTGTTTAATTTACTTTATCTTGTTCTTATACCTGTGAATATCACCATAGTAGATTATTCAGCAGCAGCACAGAGAACCGAGTTGTTAGTCTAGGACAATGCTTCCAATACGTAAACTAACAGCTGATCTACATTAAAAACTGTAACGAACTATTAATGACCAGAATGCTACACAACAAACATAGCTGCTGTGTATCGCGTTGCTTCAGCTGACTTAATGCAAATTAATAGTATCAGAACAGTGTGAGTTGCAATAATTCAGTAAATTCAATCAACCTGTGATGATTAAAAATGCTTGACCATGTGGTCTGATGGTATGTGGTATTAGATTTCCTCAGACCAAACTGTAACTGAAAAAGTGGCAAGCTCACTTGATGCCTCTTCTCATTCAGATGTAAAATAAACAGAAATCTTTAATATTATAGAGCAACACATTTATGGATTCGTGCAAGATGATGTTCTCAAAACACGGTTTCCTAATTGTGAATGACTGAAAATGTTTCTCTCCTGGGCTTAAAATATGACAGGTTGAAAGACACAAAGCTAATACCATTTGACAAATTAACTACCCATCATTTCTTGTGATTCAGTTATGTATTTAAGTCTTCAGCTGGATCACAATAGAAGAAATTATTTGAAGCACACCTGAGCCAAAAGTCAATCCAGCCAAGCAATTACTAACTCTCCTCTATTTTTGGCACATTGATCACACCTTCTTTTAAAGGTACGAAAGAAAAGTTGAGTTGTCCAAAATACTTGAAGGCTTGAACAAACCAAACGTGGGACAATCTTGCTTTCCCAGAGCAGATATCCAAGCAGAAGGTTCAGAGTCAAAAGCAACTGTGCAGAAATACCTCCTATCAGCACCCCCATGTTTAGATAAAGCTCTCAAGCTAACCATCCCTGGCCGCTGTTGTCCTGTTGTCAAAAGAAAATGCAGCCTTCAAAAGGGACAAACAAAGCTAAGAGGCAAGGAGTCTGGTAAGCTGTAAGCACACTTGAGAAAAGTCAAAATAATCTCTCCTTTTCCCCCCAGTCCCCACTTGTGGCTGAGTTGAGTTTCAGCCAACTCCTGTCCTTGCATCCTGGCTGCTCCCCCTCCCCTACTTCCACCCACAAACATGATGTTCAAGAGTTGAACCCAAAGGCTGGAGTTACCCACTCTTTTGACCCAAGTATTTGAAACGAGATAGATTTTACAAGTTGTGGTGGTCTAAGACATGTTTTGAGATCTCAGACCTTGGGCACCAGACCTTGGTAAACATGGTAAGTCTGAGCAGACTATGCTGAGTTTTGGCTCACTGTCACAAGCAAAAAAGATGAAAGTGAAGGTCTGCAGCTGCTCCTTAACGCCCTGACTGGGAGGCAGATGACACTTAACATGCTATTACAAAAACCCCTTCTCTCTCCAGTATAGCTTACACCACAGAACTTTAAAAGAAATAAAGATGCAGCCCATCAACAACCTCTTCTTCACAACACAGTCTGGGCTATCTTCCAAAAGCAAACCAAACCCTCAGCCTGGGAGGTGCCTAGTGCCTGGGGCTGCCCTGTTGTCCCTCACCCTGCTCTGCTTCCTGCAGCCCTAGGGAGCCGCTGCTGCTTCTGGCACCCAGCTCCCTCTTCTTTCTTCCAACCACATGGCCCCCAACAGGAAAGCCACAAGATTTTATGAGAAAAAAGCTCCCCCACCTGATGTGCTCTGGGGGAGCACAAATGGTGCTACAAATGATTGTTTTCTGCCATTGACCCAAAACACATTTTCTTTTAATCTTATTTCATACCTACTAGGATGAAAAATTTTAGCCTCAACACTTAAGGTCTGCCTAAGTTACAAGCAATTGAGGACTGAATCTTATGTCACACGGCCTTGATCATGAACAGCACTGTGAGCTCTGTTCAGAATAAACAATACACTCATGGTCATGCAAGTAACCCCAGGAGGAACTGGAGAAACCAGTTCTCTAACTCCCGTGCTCCACCAGAGACACTTCTAACTCAATTTGTAATTATTTTAAACTATGTAAGCCAACAAGCACCCAACATGTAAGATCATATGCTCCCTCAAGTGCGTTTCTTGAAGCTTCAGGCAACAGCACTAATCCATTCTATGGAAGGCTTTTTCTTTCATGTTTTAAAATGCAGTAATTTGAAAAAACACCACTGCAAGCAGAGCAGCCAGGCAGATGTTCTGTTATGAAATAAGCACCCATTAAGTGGCACATGCAAGTTTATGCTGCTGGTCATTGTCTGAGCAAAGATCATAGGAGAATTTCCTAGTTAAATACATGTTGTTATACTGATTTGAAAATAGGCTTATACACCAAAAATTATCGCAGCTGGTTTGGGATAGGAAAGAGATACCTAGTAACAGCGTAGAGGCCCTTTAATGCTCTGCTGTTTGTGTAACTATGGCCCCAGCTTTACTTAGGGGACACTTAAATAATTTTTGACAGAAATGTCTACTGACTCAGGTCACCTTCTCCCCTAACTTGAAAGTCTGGAGCTGTTCTGAGCTATGTCAGCACCTTGCCCAAAGACAGGTTAATGTCAGAAAGCCAGAAGCTGGTGTCAGTGTGACAAGAAATGAAGTTCCCTTGAACACCCCAGCAGCAGCCTGCCAGCACAGCACTGCACTCATGTCCTCTTGAGCATTAAGTCATGATGCGCTGCTGCCGGGAGGATGAGGCAAAAGAAGGGAAGGGACAAGGTTGGAGGTAGAAATGGGAAAAGGAGATGGCTCTCTTGCAAGTAACTCCCTTAGAAAAGTTCTCACCTAGGGAGCACCTAAAGAAAGGGTTAATAACAGCTTGATCAGCAAGGGAATTTATAAGTGCTCTACATGCGTTCCGTCATTTCACCTACTGAGTGATCTCTTGCTTTTCAGCTATGACTGTATTACAGCTGAAAAACTGAGACAAGGCTTTGGTTAACAGGTGCTTAAAAAGAAACAAATACCAAACAGAAAAACTGAACAGGTGCATGGTGAGAGAGCTACCTAAAACACTTGTTGCCAAAAAAATGGGAAGACTTTGCAATTTATGCAATCGATGGACCTCTGCTGATGCTGCCAGCTGAACACTTACCTTAATGGAACTTAGCAATTGATAAAAGTTGTCTTTTAAGTCCTTGCCAAGGAGCCTCTCTCCCAAATCTGACAGCACACATGCCTGAATGAAAAATTTCAATACATTTCTCAAGAATTTCTGACGAGAGGCAATCTCAGAGAAGCTACTGAGAAAACCCCTATTAGTGTGGGAACAGTAACACTCAGCCAGATATAGCAGGGTGCTGACAGGCAGGTTGCTCTGGGAGCAAGAGAAAAAGCGGGAATGGAAGTAATCTCTTACCATTTTCCAAAATTAAAAAAAGACAGAAAAACTCAGACTTGCAAAACCTCAGTCATTTCAAAATGTGATGGAAAAACACATTCCCCAGGATGCAGGCTTTAAATTAACGTATTCACAGTATGAAATTGTCTCTGCTCAGCAGCTCTTTGAACACAGCACAGAAGATAAACAAAATGCCCTATGCAGTCGGAATTCAGAAACCAGGCAATCTTGCGAGTATGGGTACGTAGCTGGTACAGCTATTTTATAATGTCTTTAAATCAAACCCTGAGTAACAGCAACAAAGGGAAAAAAAACCCCAAACAACCCATGAAACTGCACAACTAATTATTGCTGGCTGCAGCTGACTGTGACAAGCAGGTTGTGAGACAACAGTTCCCTTTTAATTCAATAGTCAGAGCGACAAGACTGAAATATTCTTATATTCAAAAAGTATCAGCAAAGACCACTTGCTGTTCTCACATTGTATTCACATGTGTGTTAAGCAAGCACAATGATTGTCACTTTGAATTACTAGGTTTGAACATCTTCGTACACAAGGTACTGAACAAGAAAAAGTGGTGTCAGATCCTTGAGTTTCAGAAACCACCAGGCTGATGTTTCAGAAGTATTTACTCCAAACTCTGAAGGCTTCTTCACGCTTCCTTAGTTGTTGCACATACAAATGCAAACACCAACTCTGCATTCTGTATGCACATACAGAAATTATTGAAGTGGCCAGATCAGCATCAGTCACATAAAAACTGTACCACACTTTTCAAAGGTATTTGAATAAATTAAGTTCTTCACATTTCCTCATTAGAAGAGACGTAACCTCGCAGATGCAGCCTGACTCACTTTATAGAAGTTAAATTCAGTGGTTCACTGTATGCAAAGGTCTACATGACCACAGACACAGACCACAAGTCCAGAAGCTCACGTTCTGCAGAAAGCAAATCCAAATAACATCCTATCCCCTCCTGCGCAGCACACATCTCTGTTTTTTCTTTCAGTGGAAAACTGGGTTTGTCCAACCCTCCTCCAGTTTGTAGAGAACAGAGAATGAAGTTTAAGATTTGTTTTTTGTTTGAAAACACTTCAAGCGGTCAGCAGGGAGCCAGAAGAATATCCCCCAGCCTGTAAAATCTTCCCTTGGCATTCATGACTGGATTTGTTTGGGTTTTTTTCCAAGGAAGAGAGCAATGTCAGACAATCGACATAAGTACTACTTCGTTTCAGTTAAGCACATCTTAAAGGCCTTGAAGGGAGATGTTAAGTACAGACAACAACCCTTCTGTCACTTGGTGCCTCACCTAGTGACTTGTGCAGCAGAGGATGAGCAGCCTCCAGCCTCTGCTTCCCAACTGGGAGTTATAAAGCTGTAAGTATGGTCTGCCCTCTCTCCTGAAAGCACAAGCCTGCATCCCTTCTGCTTCACCATGAGCTATTTACTTCTGGAAATCAGCAGCGTCTTCTGAAACCGAGGATCTGTAGTGCTGGGATCAGGGTCTACATCTGAAGTTAGTAAGTGTGAGAGACTGCCATGCACCGATGGCAGCAGTGGAAACACCTTCTCCTCTACAGGTCTGGGGAAACCTTTGCTGGCTCCCCATTTCACACCTTAGATGTGTTTTCATAAAAGCTGATCCCTTAGTACCAAACAAACCCCTTTGGTATGTGATGGAAGTTCCAAATTCAGATCACGTACCTTGATGCTGCCTTCTATTTCTAATTAAAGATTAAACAGAACAAAACCTGCGCAATAACTGCAGGGTATGGGAAATGCAAGCTTCAATAATGTAGAAAAGTGGTATCAGGTCAAGACACATGCTTTGAAGAAAGTCCTTGACAGATGAGAATTAATGCCCACAGTAGGCATACCTCAGAAGGGGCAGGTTTGAGTTGAATTTTTAAGTACAGAAAAATACCAGCAGAAGTATCTTCAGGACTTTTCAGAGCAAAAGCAAACCCAGCTGAATCAGCTGCACTCCTGCAAGTCACTGCAGTGTACTAACCAGGCTTAAAGTTGCCAAACTTTATTAGAATTAAACTTATCCAGTGGGATCCTGCATCTTTCCAAAGGCTACCTGAATTTAAATCTCTCAAACCTGAAAATGAAGACAACGACAAAACAAGCCTTTGAAAGCTAAAACGTATACCATGAGAGTACACAGTACCTTAAAACTGTTTTGTTAAAACTCTGTAAAATATTCTCCCAATCTCTCCTGGAGTGAGCAACCACCACTCCCAAATACTGTGGTTAAACCAGAGAGGTAAGGTGGCAGATTCCCCCCTCTCCTAAGTTCATCACCTACCACCATCAGCAGGAAGGTGTCTGCCAGCAGCCCCGGGTATTGCCGGACCTGGGAGGTGCAGGACAGATGCCCAAACAGGCTGATGCACCCCATAAGCCAGCGTAGCCTTTTTCCTGTTATTTTCCACTGCTAAGGACCATGTGCTGTACACAAGGTCATTGTGGGAGATTTAGCTTTTACTGACAACATACCACATCTCGAACACGGGGAAAAGTCTCCCTTAAAAGAAAAAGAAAAAGCTGTTTGGTACAGCTGCGGCAGAGCAGGTGCCATACCAAATACCTTATAACATTCTATGGCATGTTTTATCAATAGTTACATTTCTGCACATCATTTCTCACATATTTCTCATGTCTACACATAATACTCACTCTTCCCAGTTCCTTATCTTCAAGTGCCAGCACCCCAGTGCTTTCTGTAAAGAGTTTTACTTTGACAACAGGCCGAGGGTGAGTAGTGGTGAAATCCCCTTGAGTTCCCCATCTGCAATAAATAAAAGAACATAATTTAACTGGGGCTGAGGACAGACCTGAGTGTGGTAGGACTGTATTTATTGATGCACTAATAGAACTTAACTTCCAAAGTTTTGGGGGGCCAGGGTGGAAGAGAGAGGGGAGGTACATTTCTGAGCATCCAAGAGTAAATATATAGATGGGAAAACTGGCTTTTCTCTGTGATGAGACAAATCAGGATTTTTCTGTATGGCTTTTGTAATGAAAAATCAATCACAAGTTTGCTAATGGCAAACCCGAAAGAACTCAAATTATGTCCTTATAGGGAAAAGCAAGAAAGCAAAACCAAGCAACAAAGCACAAAGAGATCTTTTTTTCTATTAAATATGATGTTCACTACCTTGCACATACAAGTTTAATACAACAAAGAATCATGTCTCGATTCTAAAAATAAATAAATATTATGTTTAACTTCAGGAGACCAAACTATGCAGAAAGGGAGAGACTTGAGCAGAGTAAAAACCTTATGTTTTATGAGATGTTACAACTTAATACAAGCACATAGGAAAAATGTAAACACAAATGCAAAAATGGAAAAAAAATATGTTATTTATCAGTGTGACTATAGCTCTGCAAGATAATTACTGCCACAAGGCTTCATGCTTTTAGAGAACCTAAATTAGGCAGACGAACTTCTAGCTGTTAATCTCTTATCTCAATTAAGACACTTAATTTGTCAGCCTCCCCCCTTGTCCCCGATAGGCTGGTGGTACAAAAAAAAGGAAAGTTATAAGAATTAGATTGCAAAAGAAAAAGGAAAGTTATAAGAATTAGATTACAACTTCCTCCGACAAGCTATTCCGTTTTCTTAAACAATTGGATGGTACTCATTGCATTGATGATACTGGTTCTGTTTGTGCTACTAGGCACAAACAAAATGCAAAAAGTAAGTGCAGCTCCAGTTTCTCTTAATTTTGTTCCACTACTTGAGATATTACCATTAGTAGAAACTAAACAAATAAAGAAAAGCGGCGACCTTAACAGTATGCTCTAGAAAAGGATGTATTATACAAGCTAAAATCTTAGGGCCTCATTTACAAAAAGCAGTATTTTGTTTTCCATGTTCAAGAATAATTTACACAGTCTCTCCATTGTTGGAAAATCAACATATAGTAGTAATCCTCCAGCAAAGTAATCTAACAGGTAAAAGAAAATCCTTCAACTAATGTGAGTTACAGGCTTTAAGACAAAGTCTAGGAAGTAATATGTAACTGAAACCGAAGTGTTTTAGGAAAGTGGTGGTTCTGTATAAACCGGTCCTACAGGTGGCTGAACACATGCTGGACCATGAAAGTGGGGTTCACTGAAAATTAACCAAATCTCATGTTAGATTCTGTCTTTGCTTTGTCTCCATTAGATAGATGCTCACTCTATTTGTCTGTGGAGGATGTAGCCTCAGCCTCAGCCAAAGTGGTAACTGAAACAGGGGCTCTGACAAGAAATTACCTTCCTGAGGGGGAGAAAACCTATTCTGTGACCTGATGATCGATGCTGCAGCTGCAGGACAAGACAATGCCTGGCACTGCTGCTCTTCCCAGCAGTGGTCCCAAAGGTAGGTTTTGTCACAATACAGAAATGAGATTTCCAAGGAGAAAGCATCTGCATAAAGGATGAAATAGTTGTATCTGCAGTCTCCCCACCTGGATCCCACTATTCAGGAAGAATGCTGCCTTGCAATCGCAAACACGAGCTAAGCACTTTGTTAGCTGCACACTCTCTCTTGGGCACCACGACATACTTGTCCCTGAGCTTCCAGAAGCCTTGAACGGTGCATGCTGCAATGGACAGGACCACCCAAATACTCAAGAGAAACTACTGAAATAACAAAAGGAAACAAAAGCCTCTCTACAAATATCTAGCGCCAGCATTAGCTCACAGACAGAAGAAAAGAAATCAGAAGAAATCACGCTGACTAAAGGGAAGAGACCCAGCCTGTTCAACAAAGAGAACATTACTGGTGCCAGCTCAGCTGCTGCAAGCTGAGCAGCAGGTACGCACCGCTGCATGCGCTGGGGTCTGCACACCCCAGCATCTGGTCCCAGGACCTCCCCAGAAGTAGTGCAGCTTCCTCTGGAGCCACACACAGCCAGGCTCCTTTTCTGCAGAACACAGCAGGGAGGGACAGGGCACACACGAGCCTCACCCAGGGAGCCTGGCAGAATTTGTTGTTTCTCCAGTTTAGATGCACCATGACAGACTTATGTGGATGGGACTAACACGGTGTCATCCACCTGCTGGCAATCATGTCATGCTAGAAACGATCTTTAACATCACATCTGAACACTAGCCTTGACTGAAATCTATCTCCCGCTTGTTCCATTGTTCTATCTGCAATATAAGTGAAAATACTGGGCTAAAAAGCAATGGTCTGAATCAATTCCTAAAGCTTAATGCTCACAGTGGAAACATTCCACGCATTGATCTTCACACTCCTGGCTGATCAGGACTTCAGCTGACTCTCATAGTCTCTTAAGACCATGTCTTTGGAAGTTAATTATCTGGTAGAGCAGACGGTCACAGACTTTACTGTCTAGACTTTAATATCATTCCTCATGAAACAGCACGTGAGGAATCGTGTTCTGTTAGAAAAGGCAAATCCAAGATTGTATTCTTTAGCATTACGTTTACTTGCGGGCATCTGATATTCCTCTCTGCTAACAATATTACAGTGAACTACACAAGGCTCATAGTTCATCTTTTTATTCCTTGTGGATTACCAGAACACGAGCCCTGTTTCTTTGGAGCTTTGTGTTGTTGCAGAGGTATTGCTTCATACCGTTTGAAATCAGAAGCTGGGTGAAAGCAACCAAAATAGAAGTGGTATCATGTTCATTTCAGTATGCTTTTCCAATAATGAACATGGGTATGAGAGACCCAATAATCCAGACAGAAACCGAGTTTATCTCTATGCTGTACATTTAAAAGCACACTATTATGCTATTATGCATGCTGTTAATGCATTAGGCATTAAGTGAAGCAGAAGTCAGAAATTACAGCATAATCAAAATGTATAATATTGAACTCCCAGCTGTAGGCTAACCCATATGAACACTGCTTCTAATAACAACTGGCAATTTGCATTTTTCCGTTTTGTCAGTACAAATGAAATGTAGTTACAAAAGTGGCCTTACTGTCTGTATTTTGCAGCAGCCGCTAACAAACTTTTGTCTTGTTAAAAATAAAACTCTGAGCTGTAAAGATTGTGCCAGGAATATAATGAGGTACCAGGCACTCAACATTTATTAAGGGTGATCCAAAACAAGGGGTAGATTGAATAAAGCATGCAGGTGGACATAAGCTAGCTTATTTTGAAATGCGGCTTTACAGTTCTGAAATCAAATTATATTGGTTCTCAAGATCTGACAGCTTTCAACTCTTTTTTTTTTTTTTTTTTTCCCCTGGCTATTTCTTTCATGACACCTGGTCAGACTGCATTCAACAAATTAACTATTTGTTTAGTCTTCCTGATTATAAATAAGATTTCAGTTCAACCAAATTCCATTGACATGGATATCACACTTTCAGCTCCTATATCTGAGAGGATAAAACAGAGATGACATTTGCAGCGTACAGATCATCTTAAAATTACCTATAATGTAATTGCAAGCAATAACTTTGGAGAAGCTACTGTCCTATCATCATCTGTGACTAAGAACTGTGCAAGTAAATTGCATAATCCTATATATAACGCCACGATCAGAAATGTAGCTTTCCTGGCTAGTAAATATGAATTTACTGACTCACTTGTAATTTCCACTGTAAAATTCCGTCAAGTTTCCCCACAGTTTTGACTATTTATTCTGTAACTATATGTCTGTTGAAGGAGCTGTTAAGGTTAATGGTGAAAAATAGGTTAGGAGGATACCTAACAATTCCTGGAATCAATACCCAAACAGTTAATTATCATGATGCATATCTTCATCACCATTACTGTACTTTCTTATTTCAATTTATAGATTTTATGTGCTGCATATAATTATATCCACTTGGTTTCTCAAAAATGTTACATTTTTCTTCCAAAACACATTTCTCTTCTGTCAAATGCATTTATTAATACCTGTTCTCACATCTGCTTAATCTCATTGGAATGGCCGTAGTGGAACACTTCCTTTAAATTTAAAATCTAAGCTGCTAGGTGTAGGTCAGACAAATCTGTATTTTTCTGTTAAGGCTGGGATTGTACCCTGATATTTTCCTGGAGAAAATACAGCGCTTCTCAGAAATGTCTTTCTGAACCACAGATTAAAAGTCAACCACCATACAAAGGATTGTTTGTATTATCTGTAGGATTGAAGAAATTTTTAGTTGTTTAACTGAACAACCCTTTGACTCTTTTAAAATACGAACGAACAATGTGGCCTGTGGAATTTGAGCACTGGATAAAGAAAAGTTACTTTTCTTTATATTTTAACTGTCAACAGCAGTAACAGTGAAATATTTTCTGCAAGAAAATAAATCCTACAGCTGACTTTTACTCTCCATACAGGGAAGCAGGTGAACTTGTAGGTTGTATCTTGGTTTTCTAAGAAAACAGAAGGAAATGGTATGCACCATTTTGATCTCATTTAAGTCAAACTATGTTGCAGATAATTTGTTTCAAGCTTGCTTTGCTATTGAGATAGTGAATTGTGGAAGGAAGAATGAGAAGGAACAACAGGGACATTAATTCACCTAATTTCTCAAATTGCTATTTACAAAAAGTGTATTTTTAATATTTTTTAACATAATAGAAAAATGTACTCCTTTACATTTGTAATAGCATACACTTTAACTACCAAATGTATGTAAGCAACAGAAACAGCAAATCAGCCATCGCCACACCTTTGGAGGAGCCATTGATTTATGAATGCCTGTCCAATTATTTTTGCTAATGTGAACAATTTTAGTGCGGAATGTGTCAAGATGGGAAGTGCAAAATTTCTGTCCAAACTAGTGTGGATCTCATGCAGTATTCATATTAAGTTAAAAAAAAAATCCCATTATGGTCTGATTATTTTTTTTCTAAATCTTGCTAGAAAAGTAACAATAATTTCAGTGCTAAATGCTGCAGTGTCGCTCACTGCACTCTCAGCCGAAACCTGTGTATCGTACATGAGACCTCTAAAATCTCCAACTTTAAGCCTTAAAAACCCCCACAGTCCTGCCTCTTCAGGCTCTCATTTTGCCACATCATTCTCCTTTGTATACATAATTTTTCTGCTTTCACCTACTCATTCTTTTTATTATAGGAACTGCAATGATTTGATGCTTTATCATCTTCAACCATAAGCCTCAGTCTTTTCACCGTATTTACACTGCTGTCAGAGGTATGTGGGCTGATACTGCAATTGGTGACAGAGTCCTTTGCCAAAGTTGATTTCCCTTCAGTGCAAACGGACCCACTACCAGCAAGGACGTGGCTGTTTATTTCAGGTAAAGATTTATCACTGTGTCACAGAACCCCCTCTAAGCAAATTTATTTTCCTACTTCATTCTGCAAGACATTTTGTACACTGGAAAAAGCAGCAAATTTCTCTCTTGGGTTTCCCACTCTCACCATGGTCTTTGTTAGTCAAAACTTTTATTTATGAGATCTTAAATCTCCGGTCTTACATTGGAGTGAATGTTGTGAAATTTATTATTCTAAGCAAACATCTAGAAATTTTATTTTAGCCCTATTTATTGGAACATTTCCTTTCTGATAAAATACCAAGTCTACAGAATTTTGCACCATCAGGAATTGATTTTCCTCAGCAATTAGGAAATCTCCTTTTCGAAACCAATACCAGAGTGTATTGGTCTCTTTGGTCCCTCCTTTTGCATCTTTCTAGGTTTGATTTTTGGTTTAAATCTACTGTATAAATCTACCTCAACAGGTTTCTTAATTGTTAAACCAGCTTAAGAGGTCTTCTGAAAGGGTTTTCCTTTTTTCTATCCACACAGGGATGTGCTACAGGGCTGGAATGAGCGGGAAGAACCACCAAAACCAGTTTGTAGGTGTCCAACTGCTCCACAGGACTAAGGTATTCACTAGCACTTCATTTTTGTACATCTTGGAGCTGGACTGGAAGTACAATGCTCAGGCAACTTCTCCGTGTCTCAGCTGTTTCAAGAATTTATACCAACTTTGTCGTTTCTACTTTGTTTAGAAACGTACTTTAACTGTAGAAAAATAGGTATCTCGAATTTTCAGGTTAGAAGTCATATTCACAGTGCAAGTTGTGAGATGAAACACCAGGAAAAAAAAAGACAGATGAGATTTAGCACCTCCCTGTCACATCTGACTACACTGATACTTTAATCTAGTTCAAAACACCGTAAATCCAGGTCTGATAAACGTTCTGTTGTTAGTGAAGTATTGAGTGAATGTGGAATTTATGAAGTGTTGCATATTACTAACTACAGCTGCATATATACAGAGAGAGAGAGAAAAACAATGTGAGAAACCAAGCAAGCCGCTGTACCAGCAGTGCAAGTTACCCCACAGCGATCCAACAATAAATCTTTAATTTGATGAGCAGGTTTCATTCAGCCAAACGAAAACAGAGTTAAATCCATACTTACTGGATTCTGGCTATTTTACTGAGACCCCCAAAGACAGGATTACTTAGTACTAATTGCTGCTAGTTTTTCTCCACTAATAATAAAATGGACAAGTATCTGCTCTTCTGAGCAGAGAAATACCCATGCATTTGGCAATGACCGACACTGCAACGGTACGCTAGAAATCATGGCCTTAATACTAGCAGCTGTCTCACACAATCCAAAGGCATGTTTATTTTCTGCCTTTTGCACGCCTTACAAAATAATACGAACATTCCAGCTTCCCCCTTTCATGAAAGTTCTTGAAAAAGGATGCTGAAATGTTACTGCACAACCAACAGAAGTTTATTATGCAGCATCAAGGATGTAATAGGGTAATGATTGTTCCCTATAGGCAAAATTACAACCATTATTATTTTCATGTATATTTATATTTATTTATATATACTCCATTACATCAGTGGGATCTGGAATTCATGTTTGAAACCACAAGGGAAAGAGTTTGTATGATTGTACCTTTCTATAATGCGGTTTAGGTTGCAAATATTATTTTTTTTTTGGGGGGGGGGGGGGAAAATATCTATTTTCTTCTTGCTCTATTTGAAAATTACTCATTTATTTTGATGGAAGTACAAGGAGAATAGCTCCTTCCATCAGAGCAAGCACATTAAGCAGCAGCTGAAAGGCAATGCATAAAGAAACTTCCGAACAAATTAATGCCCTTTTACAGTAGAAGCACAGACAAGCCCTGTGCTCAGGCAAACTAAACCACGAGCTTGGCCAGGTATTTTGGCCTTTCACCAATAACCTCATTGAATCTTTTATGTGTCTTGACTCTGTTCTTCCCTGTGCTACTGTGATTCCACCATTTTATGCAGAAATCTTGCTGAGAACTATAGATTCATTGTTTTACAGCCCCTATTACAGAAACACTGATACTTCGCATAAATACTTTCAGAGCTGTCAGCTAGTGAAGGAGCATTACAATAGAAACTATTTTAACCCTGAGGTTCCCACCAAAATCTTCCTAAAACTACAAAATACAGATATGAGAAAGATAATTAATTCTACAGAGACAGAAGACAGTAGGAAGAAGTACAGACAAATGGGAAAATTTGGTATAAGGATGGAAAGTCATACAATTGCCTTTTAAGTGTCACCTTTGATTTCACCTAAGCAGGGTCTACACTACTGTCCCTTACTTTTCTCTTTTTTTTTTTTTTTAATTTATTTTATTATTTTACATTTATTTCCATCTATATGGGAACTTTTGACTTGGCATGCTAGCAGTTTGAAATGTAGACTAACAAGACATATCTTAACCCTTCCCTTATAGAAAAGGTGGATGCTCAGCACCTGTAGCTGCATACACAAAGTAGCCTGGCATTCAATTGCTACGTGTGTTGTCCAGTCACTATCTAGTATAGTCACTCAGAAAGAGTGAATGTTGGGGTTTTTTTGTTCTTCTGTGGATTCAGCAGCAAAATTGAATGCTTTTAGGGTGGTTGTTACAAAACATTGGCAATTGCTTCTTGGAACTTCGCTGTGAAGAAGTGAAAGCTCTGAACTGGATCCTCACTTTGGCTAAAGCAAGGATACAGTGTTTTGATGGATATGCTATATTGTAAAGCCCCGTTACACAACTAGTCTAATATGAAAGGAAAAGAAGAATAATCTGATCATAAAGTGTTTTTTTCAGGGTTTGCTTTTGGTAAAAATAATAACTGTTTTAAATAAAGGAGTTAACAGAGCTCAAACCTACTAACCATTTATCACAGAGCTAACGATAAGCTGGACACAATTGTGTATTTATTTTTAAACACATTCTTTATATCTGAAAAAAACCCTCACCTTGTTAAAAAAACACAAAATTGTGAATATTTTTTCTTTAAAATAAAAAGGTGTCTAATACAACCAGAAAGGAAAACCAAAAGAGGGGTTCAATGCATAATAAGCAACTAAGTAAAACCACTCATTAGGCTTCCTACACTGAAAGTGAGAAAAGTGCACTCTAACACTACAGAATGCTATTATGACAAGTATTGTCATCACAAACTTAAAACCGTATGAATAAATTATTACTTAGTTTTGCTTTTCCATCTCACTTTCAATACAGGCAACCAAGACAAGTCAGGGTGAAGATTTTCAAGGGTGTGTAAAAAGACTGACATACGGCCAGGTGCTGGGCACCACTGCTATATATTGTGTGAAGAATTCATGGGAGACATTAACTCCTCTTTCCCACCGAGTTTCAAACCCGGATGGGGGCTAGTGATGGACACAAAGGCAAGACTTGGTCACTTATGCTCTTGAAATTTCAATATGCATATTTACTTCAATTTTGCCTTGCCAAAGGCAATTACGAATCTATCACAACATTGTTAAAAGTTACAAAGCCTATTTATTTCACGTTATTTAGTATTTGTGTGACACTTTAAACCTTCAAAATGTTACACAAATGTTGATAAACTGACAGTACTTTGATGAAGCAGATAGACTGATAGGTAGGCTTAGATAGTTCAGTCTTTGTGATCTGTTTTCTCACATCTTTAGGCTGAGATGACAACATCTATCAGGGAAGAGCCAGGAATCAAATCAGAAAATTTCAGTATTCCATCTAGCATGACATCACTTCTATTTTGAAACCCCTTTTACTCCTCTTTCTGACTCCTACTATTCTTCTCAGCTATCCACATTATTCTGCCTTTGTTTCTGTTTCCTCCTACCCTCAATCTGTTGGTATTGCTTTCAAGTAGACACATTAACCCGTAGACTTACACCTTACAGGCTACGTAGTTAGTAAGAAATTTCAAGACCTATTAATTTTCTTTTTGTCATCTGTTCAGTGGACTATTCCGTATCCTAAAAGTACTGGACTGCTTGACGCTGCTGAGGATCAATGCACATCCTAATACAGCACCAGCAAGGAAGAGTCTGCCCATGGTGGGGTGAAAACCAGTTTTCTGAGTGTCATGAGCACTTGAGATATTCAGGCTATGAATATTTTGTACAAGACTCAAAAGCAAAAACTTCTTCCTTTTAAACCCTTTTCCTTAACCTTTCTCTTCACCCAAAACAGCAAGCCAAAACATAAAATTTGTTCCAATTCAGACACTGTATCTAGTCAAATGTTTAGCAATTATTTTGAACATACCTGTATTATATTGCATACAACAAATAAAAGCAAATTTTTGAAAGGTCTCTTCAAACCAAGATACAAGAACGGTATATTTTGAAAATGTAAAATGGGGCATTCTGATCATATCAAAATTTAAGAGAAATCCAAAGGAATTGTTTTCATGTCAACTACTGCCCACAAACAACAATTAAATTTTCCAATGATGAGGCAGGTGCAGACCACTTTGAATAAAAAATTTCAAATCCACTCCACTAGAGTATTCCAGAAGAAGACTGGAGGTAAAATTTGAGGTAAACCCTCCCAACCTCACCTTTTTTTTGACAGACCACCATCCCTCTACATGACACTTCACAGGCTGCCTTTGCCTTCACTTTGACCCACCCAGGGACCAGGTACCTGCACTAGTATGAGGCTTAGCCTGATCCAAAGCATTTTTCTTCTAAGCAGGATTTAACTGGCTTTGGATCAACACCACACTGTTCGTATCCAAATGCATTCCAGTTTGAAGCTGGATCACACATTGATAGATGCTTTAGTGCTATGTTAGAAAAAAGCTTCTATCTGTCTGCAAAATATTAAGTCACATTTGCTGTGGATCAGGTGGGAATGAGAATGCAAACAGATCTATCATGCACATTTAGCAGCATGTAAAGAGTCTTTTCCAAGCCCTGATTGTTATACTGAAATGGGTAACGGTGGGACAAGCATCTTCAAGCCCTAGTTTCCGAAATGCACTATGAAATAAAACTGGTATCAGTCTTGCAAGAGACATGTAATGTCATTATACATTTCAAAAGAAGACAGTCACCCCACAGCAGCTATCCTTTCCAGCAGTGACACTGGACAAGGAGGGTTAACATCCTGACTCTGAACAGGGAACCTATAAATCATAAAGCCCTCATCCCACCGGCTTTCTGCCGGGAGTCTAAGTGCTGCAGCACAAGGCGGTGCACCAAAGCCGCAGACTTCAGAGGTGCAAACATCACAACACAGCAGATATCCTGGTTGCTTTCAGTCAATTATTAGCATGCTGAGCACAAAGGAGCAAGGAGAACAACCAGGATTTAGCCAGAACAATCAAAAAGATTAAGGTGAAGAAAATTAAAAAAAGATATGCCCTGGTGGCAGAAGGATTATGTTTATTGCTAGCTATGCAAATAGAGTAGAGATTACAACCAACTTTAATTATCTCCTTCCTCCTCTAATCCCAGTTTCTTCCATGCCACACTTGTCTTGATCTGACAAATGAATATTCCTTTCTAATAGCAGTGGTTCTCACAAGTCCTTAAGGTAAATAGACTTAAGAGATAATATTCTGGGAGTTAATCATAGGATCACCGAAAAATTTAGGCTGGAAGGAATCTCTACAGGTCATCTAGTTCAGACCCTGCTCAGAGCAAGGCCAGTTAAAGTCAGGTTGCTCATGTTATTCCTCAGTTGAGTTTCAAATTTCTTTCAATATTAAAAGCCTGTATGTAATTCCTATTTCTCTGCAATAAGACAGGTGAAAAATCTCTTAGACAATATAAAACAATAACCAATGACAGAACATAGCATAGAAACTTACTCATTTTAGAATTCCTGTCTCTTTTTCTTGTGGATATCATATTGCTCATTATATTTGAGCTGATTAGGTGTTATTTCCTTTTTTTAAAGAAGCAAGCAATTGATCAGGCACCAAGAATAACTGAATAAAACTGTCATGTAAATTTTCAGCTGAATTCATGTTCCTTTTGTGAAACTCTTCCATCATTAATCCAGAACACAGGCTGGGAAAAATGTGTATTTTTTTTCATTTCCATCTTTTCCTTTGCAGAGCCAAGAAAACCTCAGATAATTTCCTACTGGCAACTTCTTTTTACCTTTTCACAGCTAGATACTAGCCTGACATATTTGCTCATAGCATGCAATTTGTTGAAAGGTAATTTCTTCTACCCTGTTTTGTGAATTGCTCCAATCATGACAATCCAAGAAAGAAAGACTTACTGACATATAGCAAGATGAAAGCCATAATGGGATTTATCCTTTAAATTTTATCCCTGGCATCCCCACCATCTTACAGTTCCCTGTTGTGCTGTTTGCTCTCCATGGGACCTGGGATGAAGTTACCATAGTGGTGTACTAGATAGTTGTGGTTTAACCCTGGCCAGTAATTAAGTACCACGCAGCTGCTCATTACTCCCCCCTCACCCAGAGGGATGGGGAGGAGAATTAGAAAGGAATGAAAAACTCAGGGGCTGAGAGGAGAACAATTTAATAATTGAAAAAAAAAATAAAAATGAAAGAACGGTAATAATAATAACAGTTGTAATGGAAAGGAGAGAGGGGGAAGAGGAATGAAATCCGAAGGGAAGGGAGAAAAGAAAACAAGTGATGCACAGCACAACTGCTCAGCACCCGCTGACCCATGCCCAGCCAGTGCCCCAGCAGCAACTGGCCCGCCCTGGCCAGCCTCCCAGTTTATACACCGAGCCTGATGTCCCAAGGTATGGAATATCCTTTGGCCAGTTTGGGTCACCTGTCCTGGCTGTGTCCCCTTCCAATGTCCCATGCCCCTCCAGCCCTCTCACTGGCAGGGCCTGAGAAACTAAAAATGCCTTGACTTAGTATAAACACCACCCAGCAACAACCAAAACCACCAGTGTGCCATCAACACTGTTCTCACACCAAAGCCAAACTACAGCATTGCACCGGCTACTAATAAGAAAATTAATTCCGTCCCAGTTGAAACCAGGACAGATATAAAGATGAATCTTAGAGCAAATGAGAATAAACATTATGCAACTCAATCAAACCTAGTTTATGGAAGCAGACACACTTTGTTTCCTGACACGATCATTACCCCACTGGCTTCTGTAAAATTCTGAAATACTTATTAAAGGAACATGCTCAGCTTCAGCAACTTTTCAGCATTGGCCATATCAACATAATTATGTCTCTCAGCCTTAGCCTTTGAAATGATCTTACTAATAATACACGGAGGTTCTCTAACATACAACCTCACTTTTGTAAATGTTGCATAAAATGTATTCATGTTTTAAGCCCAAAAGTCCAGATGCCAAAAATAGGCTGAACGATTCTACTTTGTTATCCTCTGTAAGACCAATGCTGGATTTCACTGCGCTTATCTGCAAGTAATACACTTCCAGAGGTAACAGTAAAAAGAACAGGCAAAATCCATCAAGTAAAAGACTCCATTCAAGAAGCTAAATCCTGAGAAGAATTTATCCTCAGAAGATAGAGTAGGAAGCATACGAACAACAAGCTGAGCATGGTTAGATCTGGCACTATGAAACTGCAATCTCATTATCCCTTTGTAATAATCCCATGTGCAAATATACTCATTTCAACAAAAAAGCACCCAGACAAACAACGGAAAAAAATCCCACACCCTAAGGAGAGCTGGTCTGCTTGCCAGCAACAGACTAGTTTGATTACTGCCTATCTGATTAGCAAACACTTGTGTTTCTGTCCCTCGTTTCTCCCTGTGTTTAGTCTCCAGTTTTATACTTGAAGCAATGAGAGGCAGGGACTACTTTGTCATTCTACTTTGCCTCCTGTGCAACAGGATTTCCTACATATGCAAATGATATAAGGAATGATTGCTGAAAACTAACAGTATAATTAATGGACTACTGACCAAAATTAATCTCATTTCTGCAGGTGCATCTGACAGAGCAGTAGCGAGTGGGGGAAAAAAAAAAAAAAAAGAGTAAGTGTGCCTCCTCTTTCCTTAAATACTGTACATCTGTGTTGTGCAACCACATGTTAGGGGACAGCTGTAGGTATGATCATCTGTTTTCCTTAATACAAAATAAAAATTAGAAAGTTGCAAGGGCCATGCTGAAGAAATAAAAGTAGGTGATGCTTGGAACATGATTGTCACAGGTTATAAATGTTGTCTATCCTTTTCCTCCTTAGAAATGTCACGTTAGGCCATATCCTCAAAAACATTCTATTAAAAAAGCATTACTTTTTTCATGGGCAACCATGTCATTTAAGGAAGGTCTACATTTTAGATGTTAAGCCTTTTTTCTAAAACTGTTCTATAAAAAGTTTGCTAAGTAATCTTTATCTATCCACAAGAACTCATACTTCAAATACTTGGAATACTGGAAACAACAAAGGTAGAATATTGCATAAAAATAATGCAATCAGCATTTACTTTATTTGTGCAATCTTGACCAAGGTTCCCTGCCTCCTCTGGTCAGATATTTAATCATGCATTCTTCACATACTTCTAATATATAATAGCCCTTTTTGTAAGGTTATGCAATCACTGGCAGCAAAATAGGATCATTTTATTTGTCTTGTTTACATAAAGAATATCCCAGCTCCATTAAAATTTTCTCATTATGCAAGATATGATCTTTTTCTATTGCATAAGTATCTGACAACATAATGTCACTTGCAGTGATAAAAGATAGCATAGTCCCATCGTTTATCTTTAGGCATGATTATACATACCCGAAAGATGACACCTCCAAGAAACCACATTATTTTAATAGTCAGAATGAATAAAAATCAATGGTAATAAAACATGTGGACACCAAACTCCACAAGACTAAAAACTAAGCCACATCAGTAATGTCTGAAAAATGAAATTAGCACTGGACTTTGCAAGATGACCCCTGTGGTGTCACAGCAACAAAGTTACGCAAAGCTTCACACAGCTGAAGGTGTCCTCTGAAGGCTGTGCTTACTGATCATTGGCAGAAAAGGTCACAGGCTTTGTTGGAGGGATTTTCAGCAGGGCGAAAAGGCAGGAAACAGTTGGAAGGAATGAAGAAATATTTCACAGGCAGTAATAAAAATTTTATAGGGATGCAAGCAAAGCTGTATAACTGATCTGTTTGTAAAATTGTCCAAGACTTCAGCTCAGTCAAACTATATTGCTCTGTAGCATTTGCACGTTAGAATGACCATTAGCTACTTAGGAACATATATATAAACAGTGCTTTATTTGGCTTGTCAAAGAAGAAAATGAAGCACTTCAGTGTAAACTCACAAAATTATTATTCAAAGAACGAGAAAGCAGACAGGGGTTAAAAGCAGTAAGAAACTAGAAAATATTCCTTACTGATAAAAAGCGTGCTCTCTTCTCTGGGACTCTAATTAGGTCTCTCCCCTTTAAGAAAAAATATTGTTTCTAATTTCCTTATTACTCTTACAGTAGCGTTCAGGGATTCAGAGGAATACTTAAATACATATCCATAAAAATAACTGAGAAAATATTCAACATTTTGGAATAGCGGATAAACTCTGAATTAAGGCTCCACTCGACTCATGCTGCCATTAATCTCCACTCTAAGGTCACACTGCTTGCACTCCATTCTGAAGCATTCGCCCAAGTATCTTGTTTCCTCCCTTTCACTGTCAAAGCTTTTGAAACTTCTGAGTAGCAGCATTGCACTGCACACAGTGATGTTTCACAGATGCAAAAAATAGGCATAAATAATTCTTTATACTGCTCCTTCTCACAAATGCAACTACCAGTTCAAAACGATAAACCAACTACAGAAAATGTGTGTGACAAGCGCATGATTTGGAGCTCTTGCCAGCAGTCTCCCACAGCAGGCTGGTGGTAATCATTCACTTTTCATCACTGTCTCATTCTACGCTTAGTATGAGAGCTTTGCTACACTTTTCTAGCTGCATGTCCTATATAAAACCTGAAGTTATGTTCTCATTTATCTGGGATTGTCAGTGCAAATATGTTACTGCTAGTGATTTGAAGAGTTGGACTGAACTACAGTACTTGATTCTTTTTTCTTTTTTTTGCAATGAGTTTTGTGTTTTCTCCTCCAGCTTCACTGATTATTTTCCTTCATATCAGAATGACAGTACTGAAGATTATTCCAGTGAGGAGCCAGTTCCAGCAGCAGGCAAAGTAGTCAGTAGCCTAGGGCAGCCAACCGCTTTCTTCTCCTGTATCACACAAGAGGTGGACCGGCTGTGCTTGCCCAGCTGGTCATTGGTCTCTACTTAGATGACTTTGCCCATTGCTGCCAAAGGATGGAGGGGGAAAGGAGGCATCTCTCTTCACCAACAGGAGCAGAAAGTCACTTCTGTTTCCACCTCTTCCCATATCTCCTCTTTGCAGGAGAACATCCAACCCTTCACCCAGTGACTGACCCTCCCTCCCCATCATCCCAGCCGGTCCTTATCAGAGAACAGTGATTGATGAGTGCTGGAAGAAGCAGGGGGGGCAAGAGGAGATGGATGACTATGTGGGGCAAGGGGTGTGTTGGCCATGAAAGTAAGAAAGATCTCAGAGGGACTGGACACAGGCTGGGATGAAGAAAGAGAGACACCTTAAGCCTTCTGACTCCTCCCCGCCTGTAACTAATTCCTAGGCTCTCTTCCACCAGTCTAGTTTTCTAATTAAACCCTGCCAAGCCCTCTTAGGTCCTTCTGCCACCAATCAAAACAAAGCAATATTGCTACTGTCAAGAAAACCTGATTTGGCCCTAAGAGAAAAATTGAACTGTGGAGTAAAGTATCTCCCATTCCATAGGCAGCTTCCTCCATCTTCTTTACTGTTTGCCCATAATTTGCCAATTTCATGCTTGTCTAATTTAATATCCTCCTTCATTGCCTCAAACTGCATCTCTGTATATGCTCACAAACGACAGGTCCCTATATGCTCATAATCATGCTCTATGCCAGTGTCTCATACTTACTCTTACCAGAAATGGAAAGCAGTACAACTCAGAAGAGCACAAGAACCAGACAGATTTTAGACCTCCATCAGCTGCGCCCTTTCAAGGGACACTGTTTTGCAGGACAGCAGGTAAACCGCACCAGTAACTCCCATTCCTGTCCTTGTAGTGTATGGTTCAGGGCATCTCTCAATGATCCACTTCCTAAAGATGCATACTTTTTTTCCATACAAATCTATATAAATCTGTTTCATACAACATACACGGAATAGCCCGTAACCTGTCTTTCTCCCATATTCAATCAACTCCTACCTATGGAGCCTGAAACCCACTACATTGTTTACAAGATCAAAGCAGGTCCTAACATCAGCCCTTTTCCCAGAAACACTCCAGTTGTTCTCATATTGACTTCGTCTATTCTGAAACTTCCTTTTCACAAAGTTTCTACTTTGTCAGGTAGGAAAATCAACTAATCTGTTATTATCAGATGTATGCACACAATGTATACCTTCTGACTGGTTTTACGACCCTTACCTTAACTTGCAGCCCTCAGTATGTAATAAGTAAACCATGAACTGACCATGACCCATCCCTACCATGTTTTGTTCACCATATCTGGAAGTACTAGAAAGAAACAAAACCCTTAACATCTACAGACTGAATTCTGGAAAGAGAATAACTGTGCCCGAAACTCAAGAATTGGTGTATTCTATGTGATTCAGGGAGATCTGAAGACCCATACCAATGACATCAGAGGTTAACTGAGTCTTTAAAACACAAGCTAGCAGGTTCAAGGGTGAGGAAAAAGAGAGACACACCATCAGAAGAAACAGGAACCTTGACTGTGACAGCAGGCAAAGGTTGTAGGCACTCATTGCAGGGCACAGCCTGAGAGCAACCCTGAGCATGAAGACAAAGCACAGCTTGGAGATGCGCCCTCCATGAGAAAACCTTGTGAGTCTCATGGGACTCCAAGCCACCAGAGAATGCCCCGACAGGTCCACAAATGAGCAGGGGATGTTGCACACACACTTATGACCTTGCTTCAACGCACACATCTGTATGTCTTTTGCGCTGCTGTTGGTTTTAGAAGTTCCTTGCGTCCTACGTGTAAATGACAAGACTGAGCATTCCTGTGTCCCAGAGAAGGAACACAGCCAGGGACTGCGGCAAGTGAATTCGACGTCTTGTCCCACATATTCAGATTTCTGCAAAGCTGTTTGAATATGTTACTGGAGCAGGCTGCTGGCTTACTTGCCAATGAAATTTGCTGCAACTAGGAGAAAGTCTACCAAATTAGATCTCCTCCTCCTCCTCCCAACCCCAGAAGGGACAGATAAAAACTCTGTGCTTATAATTTTGCCTAACAGAAATCTGTATTTGTGGTCTGAATGGAATACAAACTACATTCCCAACTCTGTCAAAGATGTTTTCTCAGAGACTGTAGCAACTGCAATTTTTAAATTGTCTTTCCCAAGGCACACTATGGTGCTAGTGAAACCCCAGCGCGCTGTCTGTAAAGTTATCTACAAAAGATTCCAAATGATATTTTAACAGAGAGAAAAGTATGTGAATTCAGCGTGTAGGTCAAACAAATCAACCAAAAACCCCACACTTAATTTTCTTCTTCTCTGTCACTCTGACTAGTTCAACTACAGACGACATGAGTTATTCCCTCCAAGTCAGTTTGCAGACTGCCTCTCTCAAAAATTAATTGAAAGAAGTGGATCCTATAATTTAAAATGAAATAGGCTCAGCAGGTGAGTAAGCTTTTTCAAGATTGATTACTGAGTATTGATTTTCCACCAATTGGACAAGTTACACTCCACAAGGCCACCTGCACATTAACCTAGAATACATAAAACCACCTCAGGCTAACATCCATCGAGAGGTTGGTATTTTCAGAGGATGCAGTCTCTAGCTCTTTTCCTCACACACACATTCAATGACATTCATTTGGACAGCACTCACACTTTGTCCTTTACTTCACCATAAATAGCTATTATTTGTATTTTCATTTTCCAGAAACAATTTAAGATAACTACCCAGGACAAATCTTCATATAACCTAGCGCTAACTTCATTGTAAAAACTGTAAAGATAGGTAGGTTCTCCCATGATATGAAGGAAAGAGATGCTGGATACAGCATTAACAGAGTGACTTACTGTGGCCTGGAAGCTTCTGCTTGGTCCGTCTGAAGCTTCTCGCCCCCTTCCACTTCCATGGTGCAGTAGACTATTCGATTGGGAGCGACTGACTTTAAACCTTGTACCTCCATTATAACGATCTAATGAAAAGAAAGCAAATAGTTTATCCTTCAGAAAACATTACGTAGCACAGCTATTGCAGTACTAAGCTTCACACAGGTAAAAAAACAATGTAATAAATAATACCCCCAAACCCCACTCACTCAAATCTTCACAGCTGGTGAAGAGTTTTAATTTTGCTTTCTTTTTCCACTTTCAACAACATATAGTAGCAATTGAAATTTTTGCTGTTTCTACTTGGACAACAACCAACACCTCACTCCAATCATAATTTAAATGCTAGTAGTTGAATTTGAGACTAATGTCTAAATATAATTCTAAATCTTAGTACATGAGGAAATGTATCTTTTAAACTATCATGTAAATATGTATTTATAGAATGAATAGGTTACCAAGTTGGATGTAAACAAGACGAGTAAGTACACTGATCACATCTTGAGAGGTTAATCATGGTGCTGTGACACTGGACGTTGCAACCCCTGAATCTCAGAAGCGATTTGGTGGTGTGATGAGCATGAGGCAGGTCAGAGCATCGCTATCAGCTGCTGTATTTTTTTTCCCCCACTACCTACCTCTTTTCCTTCTCCTGGCTCAGTACTCGCAGTCAGGTTCAGCATGCATATGGGGACAGGGGGGAAGAGAAAGGGAAAAAGCCACCTCTACCATCTGCACCCTGAGAAACATCCTTACCAGGGAAATTCTGAGCTTGGCAGATCCCGTATTTTTTCCTCTAAACTATTCAGTTATAGCTCATACGAGCCAAATGCAGCCCTACTTCAAATGCTCTCTGCCTTTTATAAGTCTTACAGTTTGTCACAGTGTGAAATTATTGGAATTTTTACACTTCAGATGTTTCTAATTCAGAGAAGATTTGAGAAGAAAGTCAGGTTTCCCTGCTTGCTTTGGAAAAGCTGCTTTTCTTTCCAGACCCATTTGGGCCTATGAGAAGAAACTGGGAAAAACACAGTTTGTTTAAATAGCAGAGAAGCTGTCCTCAGCTAAACTACACATGAAAACCAGTATTTGTTTGTTTTAAAGGTGACAAAAGTAATGACTACCTTTATTCTTATTAGAGGCAATTGGTTTCTTAAGTCAGCAAGGAACTACTAAAATATTTCACTAATAAACTTTTTGCATATTTGCCTGTTTGTTTCAATTCAAGTACGTTAAGCCAGACTTTACCCCTAGTTATAAAATCCTTTGTACTTTAAAACTCCCAGAATCTTAGTAATAGTTAGATATCTTGTAAAATTGCTAGTTTGGTAATATTACAGTGAGATGACAGTCATTGATAGTTTAAAACATTTTAACATTACTCATAAATTATCAACACTGCCTATTGTGCTTTATAAATAACAACAGCGGTTCAGGGAGGATGACATAATCATCTGTTTCCCCCATCTTTTGTGGTCCAGGAATTCAAGCAGTTATTATAATGATCAATGATCACTGAGAGACTGCATTAGAGATCCTTCCAGCTAATACTGCCTATCCAGTCTTCCCACATGTGAAACCTATGTCCTTGTTGAATGCAGCCTTCATGTTTATTCATTCTCATGTTACTTCTTTTCCTTGAGTTTCCAATTTTATTGCACAAATTTATTTATTCGTCTTTGGTAGCAAGTCTGGATTCCACCAATGGAAAAAAGTTGCATTTAGTGGGGAAGGAAACTGCCACTAGCTGACTTACTAGCTCATTAGCTGATAAACAGCTTCCTAAATATTGCTCGTCTATTTCTGAAGCTGTCCAACAGCTGAACATCATAAGTGATTAAGACTCTCCTACTCCTTTGATATTTTATTTATTTATTTTAGAAATTTCTGCAACAGGCTACGGTAGAGGAAACATCTAACTTGCAAAACCAGTCACTGTTGCTTGCAGTAATGTGCAAGGGGGTCTCTGACCTTAGCCAGCAAGGTCCATTCCCTCCAGTACATTGTAAATGTTACTAACAACTTTTCCTGTTCTGTCTTAATAACATGCAGTGCCAGCACAAACTCCAGCCACATTCCCCCCTACCAAGAAATTACGATTGAGTTCTTATACTCTGTCCTAACGTTTAGACATATTGTAGATGTCAGGTGCCTGTGCAGCGACCCTCAGCTGGGATTTTGCTGGTTACTCTACAACTTAGTTAAGCCACACCACACAAGACATGACCTGGATATGTCACATGTTCAAGAAATACGGAATTGTGCACACATGACCTCACATTTTCCAAAAATCAAGTATTCTATCTCCAAGGAAATGCAATCAGCTTTTATTATTTCACATCTGCACAGAAAGAAAGCAGGTCGTCCACGTTTCAGTCTAAATGAGTTATCAGTTCAGCTGTTTCCTTTTGCACTTGTGTCCTCTGAGATTTAGCTTCCCAAGAGTAAGATAGGCACATACTTGTCCAGCAAGAAACTCAACTTATGTGGGTAATGTCATGCTTAAAATGAAAATTTGCCCTAGTAAAAACTGCTACATGTAGAGTAACACTTTAATTCTGTGCTTTGCAAAGGATGAACGCTACGTTACCAACCTTGCAGAACATTTTATGTTTTCTTCATCAGTGATGGGCGGGGCAGGGGTGGAAAAAAAAGCACAGTTCACCAAATCATATAGTCTACATTTCTGGTATGAGAGGGGAAGGGCTGTAAACAAAGCAAAATTTTTCAAATCCACTGCAAATTGTATCTCTGTCATTTTTAATTTCATCATTGTTTCCATCTTAATCTGTTTTTCCCCCAAATATCACATGACATTTAGTACACACTTAGTATTTCTCTCTAGAGGCACAGCGAAAGCTTTTCTTCTTACATCCCTCACCAAGCAAACTTTCTTGAAGACAGAAAACATTATCAACAAAAAATTTTTAGGTACTTTTTGGGTGCTTCACAACTGCTTTTTGGTATTGCTGTTTATGGGCCATTCCAGGGCTGGTATACCACTTGAGGCAGACACAGCACGTGTGATGGAGACATACAGGATTCAGCACAAGAGTTATAAAAATATCATTTCCTACACTTCAGTACTAAGGCCTGCACTCCAGCTTTACACGCTTGATGAACTCATACTTTTTGGCGTATAGAATGAGGGATCTTCCTATGAAATCTGATGTTGGGCTTTCACATTATTAGCTCATATAATAAAATTGCATACAGTGGTATAAGTAATTTCTCTGTTATACAAAGGATTTAAACTTTTTCATCTGTCCATTTTTGACATTTTTTTAAATTCTATGTGTATATTGATGACATGGGAGACAAAAATTGATCTGAATTTTCAACATTACATGAAAAAAGCAGATGCCTGTCTCCCTTAAGAAAAAGCATTGTTTAAAAGACAAAGCTTTTTAAAGTCATTTAACAGTTGAAATATTTATTCTGTAACATTAGCTGTTGTCTTAAATAAACTAAAGCCATTTCAAGTGCACAGCACAAGCGTGGCACCTTCTGATCAACAAATACACAATACACACTCTGGAAATGTTTTGATTCTATTACTGAAAGAGACATCAGCATTCCCTGATACAAACATTTTCGGAACTGGACCTGAGCTATGATGCTGTCATCAGCTATGTTTAAGTAACTAGCACTGTTTGTGGTTTCCTCTTGAGGTCAGTTGAGCTCTATATGGTTTAAGACTCCATACCTATACACCAGACTTCCTGCATAATCTCAGTGAACATGAGCTAGTTTCTTGAGGAAAATGCAGAAATTTAAAAACTCTTGCTACGACCACCAGTAAATTTTTGGTTTTGTTTTGTTCTTCTCTAAATGTTTTCAGTGAGAAAACACAACTTGTTTGTAAAATTCTATTAATGAGTTCCTGATAACAACAGTGTTTCATTATTACGTTCAAAAATACACTTGGGCATTTAATGTACTGGTATTCATTTAAAGTTACATTTGTGTGGGAGATTCAACTGGCCACATTGCTGTGTGGGTCCAAATGCAACTACCAGTGCAAGAGGAAAATGCATCATATAGCTGTATTCTAACACCTAATTACCAAAGGAACAAAGAATAATTTACTTCTTTAACATAAATTTTCAAATGATAAAGGAAGGACTAATAACAAGTAAGTATCAAGACATAGATGTTCTAGTAATTCAAACTGTTAGGTTTTCTGTGAAATATCTGATTACCTCTAATGTGAAGGAGAGGACCACATCAGACTTCGACAGCTGAACCTCATTTTCATCTCCTATGTCCAAGAATGCAGAATTCTGTGATCGCTTTAACTTCTGCAGTTTAAATTCCGGCCCACCTTTAGACACTGGAAGGCTTTCCAGATTTGCCATCAGCAAATTCACTGAAGACCGCAACTCTTCTATGTACATGCTCTCCATTTCTCTTGTTACAAATTTTGGGAATTTTCTTTCCTTGGAAGATATATTTTAAAAGTTAGGGAGAAAAAAAAATTATCATCCCACATAATACATCGTGTTAATTTAATAATTTGCTCTCAGTTAAGAGATATTGAATAAAAAGAAAAGTCTTAATTCCACTGTCTCTTTTTATATCTTCAAAAGAGTAATGGGAAGGCATTTGTAAAAATGGAACCTCCTGCCCCCTAGAATCATTTAACTGTAAACCCAGGTTGTATATGTACATATAACATATTTCTAATACACGTGTTTTAAGTGTATCAATTGATAATATACCTTTGATGTTACCTTCAAATGTTTCATAAAATGACGAAACAAACTATACACTAACAAATTTGTTACTTCAATCATTTCCCATGCTTCCAATAGGAAGTCAATCATATCCATGCTTCTAACACAAAGCTGTTAAACTACAACCATGACATGACATTCCTATCATTGTTTACTTCCATTTTTAATAATAGGCTATTCATTTTGAAAGTAACACTGAATTATTACACATGGGATTATTTTAAACATTTCTGTTAGAACTTAAAAATAACTTTTTTTCTCTGTTGGAGTTTGATAATATTTTTTAATTACTGTCTTTATAACAAAGAGGGAACATGTAAACATACATAATGCATATATATGAACATGTACAGAGCCACTTTTATGCAGTTTCTCCCACTATTGAATACTGAGTACCCTATTCTTTACCCACAAAGATACTAGAAAACATAATCTAGGATCTAAAAGGTTTTTGAGGAGCTTGGTTTTGATCTCCAAGAATAAAGTTCATATTTTGTAGCATTTGATTGCTTGACTTAAACGACCTTAATCATTCTCACAGACCCTAGAATTAGGACTAGCTGTCAAAGTCCACCACAAACCCCCCTGCATCTTAAGTAGTTTAAAAGAGATATATGAAAACTCTGATTTGTGACTTGGATGTACCATGCAGGACATGGAGTTCCTTATTCTGTGCAAAACTGTGCAGTTGACACTGTGGCAACCACGAAAATTTTCAAGTAAAGGTTTGGGTAAAAAAATGGATAAATAAATTTTTCTTTAAAGAATCTATAGCTGGGCAGTGTATGTACATCAGAGACAGAATGAACAAGATTTATATGGTTTAAATAGTGCTCATAATTTTCACTTTATTTAAAATTAATTTGAAACTATTATGGACAGCATTTTACTTTTGAGGAAGATTACACCTCCAGGTTGTTATTTATGAACTTCATAGTCCTAAATGATAATTTTTTACTTGTAAAGAAACGAGCGAATCTTAACTGCTTTACAATTGACATTATATTAATATACTACAATTTTTTTCTGCACACAGAGCATAACATACATCCTTCCAATATTTTGTAACTTTTGGAGCTAAAAGCAAGAGGACAATAGAGCAAACACAGGGTTATTGGAAAAATTTGATTGTAAGCCCAGGCTTCACAGAAGACTGAAGAGACTTGAGATTGCCCTTTTGCGACAAAGGAGTCTTTCCCCAAAATTTAGTAAGATATGGCCAGGGACAATGCCAACACCACCTGTGACGTTTAATATAGAAGGGCATAATCCTGTCCACTCAAATAAAATGCAAGTTGTAGGAGAGAAAAAAATGTACAAAAAAAATTTTAATTTACCCAATCATCACTACTCTGACCTACAAGATTCACTCATAGTTTGTTACTTGCAATACTAATATAACCATTATGAACTTAATCTGTAAAAGTAAAATATGTTATATATACTTGAAAAGTATATCATGTATAACCTGTAGTAAGACATAAACATTATGGTTATACCCTAAGCAAAGCAGAAAGCACTTGTGAATATAAAAGATGACATTTTAGTTCCAAAATACATAAACCCAAATGTGAAAATAACATACCCTTTACTTCACCACTGTTCTTGCTGATGAAGGAAACATAGGATCACACAGCATATGATTTTCCAAAACCAAGTTATGCTTTCTCCCTACCCCTGTCGATACAGATACTCAGAGCAGAAAGAAATGCATCTGCCTGACTGTGTTGAAATGATCTTCTGCTTAATTTTAAAAACAGAGACTGGAAACATGCACTAAGTATCATCCCACTCAATCTCATATAAAGATATGCTTTTGGTATGTGAAAGCAGACACTTACCCTTGCCATTTGTTCTGCCAATTGCAGTCGTCCATCTAGTTCACGTCTGATCTGGGCTGCTTGCTCATCTCCATTATCCAACTTGGATAGGGAACAAAAAGTTAACTGTGAGAAACGCGCATTATATTTTAACTTTATAGCAAGTAATGCAGTAAAAAACAGAGAGAAATTAATTTCACCCTTTTCATCTTAAAACCAGTGAAACACTAAGTAAATACATGGCTTTGAGTCTTACCAAGATGAAAAGAATGTTTGGGCCACCAGTTACCCATGGCAGTCAGGGTCCCTGAAGGGTAGCCAGCATTCCCTTGAATTTTTAATACTTACGCAGAACAGAAGTAGTATTATTTCCTTATGAAAATAGCAGCTGAAAACATTTTTTCATGAAGCAGAAAACTGGACTGACAGACTAGCTTAGAAAATGTTTGCAAGGAAATCTGCTTTTTGGTGCCATGAGTTCCTGTATAGGAGTATAGGAATACATAGGTATAGTGAAGGAAAGCTGTGGGGCTGTGCCTTCCAAGTGTGGTATTCTCTCATTTGCATAGCTCTTTTCCCCAAATATTGGCCAACTACTCACATCAAGGCATATCCAGTTTTTGAGCTTCCAGTATCTTCATACTTAGGGAACACTGATGGCTAAGCATCTGACTTCCATCAGGGAGGTAAAGGGGAAGGATGCATCTCTTCACCTCAACAGAGCAGCCAGGTCTCAACAGAAAGGAGACTCCCCAACTCATTTTCCACCTGTTTACTTATTAAGGGAGCGGTGGGGAGTTTGCAGAAGCAGGGCTTCACCTCAGTGCCCTGACCTGCACAGCCAGTTAAGAGGAAGAAGATGGATGTTTCTGGAAGAGATCAAGCACAACCTGCCTTCTTACCTGGAAAAATGCCAAACAAGGACAGAGTCCCAGTGGAGGGCTCTCTCTGTCCCTAGGGCTAACCGCAGACACGATGCAACACGCTGATACAACTCCAGTGGATTTAGTATGCAGCTAAGGTTTAAGGATACCTGAATTACCTGAATTACTCTTCACTAAAAAAGCCTTAAATTGATTAGGGATGTAAACTGGCAAAAACTAGTTCTCTAATTAAATGAGATCTTCAGCTACAGAACGCACAATTAGTTTGGTAAATGATTCATTACATAAAACTAAGGTTTTTAAGTAAAACTGCTATTTAGTGCATCAGGCCAAATACATAAACCATCTTTTTTGCAATGCTCCTTAACTAAATTTGTTAAATCTTATTGAACCAAAGCATTTCTGAAAACTGGGCATTTTTTTCTTTCAAAATCCAACTTACAAAAGGAATAATTAAAAAGACACTATCCAGTGCTTACAGGTCAATTGCAGCATTATGCTTAATGCAAATCTGACCACATTTAGAAACAGGATGAAGAGTTTTCCACCACCAGTACGGAAGCAACAACAGAACATGTAATCTGTCACCTGTGCAATCTGGCGTCTCACAAGTTCCTTGCAGGAACTGATCCAGACTACCAGAAAGCAAGAGAACAGAAGCTGATGGTGTCCCCAAAGGAGGCTCAAGTTTAAGCTAGAGAGTAAAAGATGGGTCATGTTCCAGACTGGAAAAGTCCTCCCACCAAGCGTGTCTGTAAAACTGCTGCTAGTTTGACTGGGAGCATAAATGGGAACAGTGTTCTCAATGAAAGCAAGTATTTTAGGTTTTCAGAATACAACAACAGTATTTCAAGTAAGTTCCCAAATTTGTATTCTTTCATTTCTTAACAGAACAAGAGACTGCTTATTGAACTTGTCACCAAGAATATTTCTAATTTCTATTTTCCTCTGTATTACAACCACATAATTTTTGCAATTATTTTTGTTTAATCAGTACGAATGTCAGCCTAGCATGAAAAAGAATTTTGTTTTCCTTTTTGGGCTAAGAGAAGGTTGACGTTACTTTAGTAACATAACCCATGACAGGCAATTGCTGGAAAAATACATGCTTGTAAAATACGTGCTTGAAGGTAATTTTGATGACTGAATTTTGATTTCTGCAAAAAGGAAGGTGTGGGAGAGCTGAATGAAGGTAGGAACTTTTTCCTGTGTCAAGGCACAACTTAATTGACTGCCTCTATTATTAATTCATTTGAAGAGGCAAAAGCTTTTGTTTAAAGACTGATATTTAGTTATTTTTCCATTTCAAAAATGCACAAAATAATAATTCAATTACTGAAGGTGTAACCTGGTTTTGCAAATCTTAGCATTTTTTCCTTAAGTATGCATTACTTCCCATTATCTGATTGTAGTCAAGTGCTTAAAAATGTGCTAATTTCCCTACTTACTTATTTTTAAACTTCAGTCTTCTGCCTGAAAGACTTGTACATTTTAATGATTTTGTTGATGTATGTATGCAATGATGTTTTGTAAGGTATGAAAAGAAGCTGAAGAGGTGAAACACTGAAGAGTACTGCTTTACTTAGATAAAAGTGACAGAGTAAGAATGACTGCTAGGTCGTTCACAGCTGTCCTAATAAGAAGTTGTTGATGTTAGCATTTTTGCAGCATGCAAAATGGAGTGACAATGAGAAAAACAGTAACTTTGATACCACGTTCCATGCAAGGTCATTCTACTTGGTTTTATTCTACATTCAACAAAATGCAAGAAAAACAACTTTGCAACCAAAGCAGTCAGTGGTTATGAATGCCTAATCAATCATACTTTATATCTGAAGCGACAACAGTAAGACTACGCCGATTCTGAAAATACAGGTGGTATTTGGAATCTGTGAGTTCTGTCCACTTTTTTACATCGGGAAAACACTTGATACAACCCACCGTACAGGCGGGAAATGGTGACGAGGGTTAACGGCAAGTGTACCCTTTTCTTATTTGTGGATCAAACCCGTACCCAGGGTATCTGTGGAATACACAGTTATGACAACCACTGCACTAATTTTTAAACTGTTAAATAAAAACTAGAAAAGCATACGCCACTATGCACAGAAATTAATATAAATGTAATGTTCCAGAATAACAACTCAGATTCTTCTCAGCATTGTAACTAAAATTTTGTTAAAATGAATCACTAATTGGTAATCACTTAGAATTCAAGCAAAAGGGTTTTGGTTTGTTTTTTTTTTAAAGAATAACTTACATGGCACTTACATGGCATCACCTAGTACTTCCCACCCTTAAATATGAAGGCATGGTTTTTTAAAAAAAAGTTATAGCCTTAGAGATTATTTTAAAAGAGGGTACACATAAATTCCATTTAATAAAAACATTTCAGCTTTCTGCAATGGTAATAATTATACACCATAGCTATTTACTGACTGCACCAACACTACAGATGCTCCTCATGTCGCTTAAACCTGACATAACCAAATAATCAGTATTTTAGCAGCAGGGGACATCACTACAGAAGACTCTACAGACGCCAGAGGCCTGTTTTCAGTATAAAATACATTAGAAGTCCTGACCAAAGAAACTGATGTTTCCCCTGAATGCCATATACCTGGCCTCCCAAACCTGTAAAACCTCGGCAAAGACAGTGACTCCCCCTTTGAGGGCTAGTTAATTCAGCAGGAGAATTCCCCACTGAGCAAGAGTATGAATAAGACAGCTGTGTCACTTGTGCCCTTTCTCTTTGCAAAGATGATTACTTGGATTTTAAAAGCTTCTTCAGAAAAACTCAGTAGTTACGATTGACTATGCTTAGGTGAATAAGGAGCTACTTACTGTTAAAAAAAAAATAAAATGTGGAAGCTCATCATCTTTTTTCCCCCCAATGGTGTCATATAAAAACAACCTACTAAAATAAACCCGCCACTGTTAGACATCAAGCTATTCATGCAGAAATGTTTTTATTTATTAATGCTTGAATTTGCCTTTATTTTTTCCTCACTCTGAAAAGGGCAATCACTTCTACTACAAACTTCCTTATTAATAGTGGAGTGGCAACCCCCCCAGTATGCCAGCTGCTCGACAATTCCTGCTCGAAGATGTTTTCAGTTGCTTATCTAAGTGTTGACGTCTAAAGGGCAGGCTGGACCTTTCCAATCCAAATTTCTGCTTTAACAGTTTCAACCAGAACACTCCATTGCTTATGAAGAGGCTGGGGAAGACAATACCCTGCTTCATCCACGTATGGGGTTTGCATGGCAAGGTTTTGGTAGTGGGGGGTGCCAGGGGTGGCTTCTGTGAGAAGCTGTTAGAAGCTTCCCCCATGTGCCATGGAGCCCATGGCAGCCAGCTCCAAGACGGACCTGTTGCTGGCCAAGGCCGAGCCCATCAGTGATGGTGGTAGCACCGCTGGGATAATGTACTGAAGAAGGGGAAAAAAACCCTGTGCAATGGCAAGTGTGGCCAGAGAGAGTGAGAACACGTGAGAGGAACAACCCTGCAGACAGCCAGGTAAGTGCAGAAGCAGGGGGAGCAGGAGCTCCAGGTGCTGGAGCAGGGGGTGCCCGAAGGGGGCTGTGACCCCGTGGGCAGCCCGTGCTGGGGCAGGGTCCTGGCAGGGCCTGTGGCCCCGCGGGGAGAGGAGCCCGGGCTGGGGCAGGTTTGCTGGCCGGGCTGGTGGCCCCGCGGGGGACCCCGGCTGGAGCCGGCTGTGCCTGAGGGGCTGCGCCCCGCGGGGGGACCCCGGCTGGAGCCGGGCGGGGTGTGAGGAGCCCCCCTGAGGGGGAAGGGGCAGCAGGGGCAGCGTGTGAGGGACTGACCCCAGCCCCGGCCCCTGCATCGCTCGGGCGAGCCCGGGAAGATTTGGGTTTATCTCTTATTATCCTACCCTGACTTGATTGCTAATAAATTAAACTAATTTCCCCCAGTCGAGTCTGTTTTGCCCATGAACAGTAACTGGTGAGTGATCTCTCCCTGCCCTTATCTGAGCCCAGGAGCCTTTCCCAGTATCTTCTGTCCCCTGCGCAGCTGCAGAGGGAGTGACAGAGCGGCTTTGGTGGGCACCTGGCATCCAGCCACGGTCAACCCACCACAATCCGTAGTAAGAAAAACGGTGACCATCTTGTCAAAGAGCTCCTCCACCACCTTGCTTTGAAATGAGAATCTGAAGTTTAGCCAGGCCCTGTTTGAAAATCAGTTGAACTCTACCCCAGTTACAAACCTTTGAAAAATCAACTTTGCGGCAGTCAGGCTACAAACAGCCACCACATGAGGCTAAATCAGATTCAGCATTCATCTTCAAGCAGGTCGTGCTGCTCTCTGTCTTGAATATGCATGAAGTCTACGCTTTTCAGATTATTTGCTCATTTAAGAAAGACTGTAAGGTTATCAGAGTTAAAAATCACTGTTTGGATCAACAGCATGGTATCTTGCTTGCCAAAGTGTTGTTTAATTTGTGTGCCTAAACATCACAGAACAGAAATATATCTGAGTGAATTAATGTTTCCATATTTTAACAGGTTGGAAAAAACTGCATGCTTCATGATTCCTATTCATATGATAACATTTTTAGAAAAAGGCTGTAACATATCCGTGTATTTTGGTGCAAAAGAAAAATGGTACACTGGCAAAAAATCTGGTTAATGTGCAAGAGCAACTTAAAGTAAAAAAGGTACTGCTAATGCTGCCAAGAGGTATGCACTAAAGCCCACGGCACTCCTTTGCATTCTTCTACACACAGAGTAAGACCGATAGCCTGTGACCGAGAAAACAAGACAAGTCTGAGTACGGGGGAGTACTGACCTGCTGCAAGTTATTGTTCTTTACATTCACAAGTGCTCAAGCTGACTGATCGTTCCCCCAAATTACTGTTTTATTAACGTTCAGTTAGTTTCCCCGCAGCTTTTTAATTCACAGTAACATCAATGTGAAATTACATTTACCTGCCCACAGCAAGATAAATTTCTCTGCATTTAATGACTAAATGGATAGTACACAGATCTTAGGACTTGCTGTTCTGTCTGCCACACAAAATCCAAAGTCTTTTCACTGTGTTGCAGTAATGGTAATTTTTTCCTTATAGCCACTTTTTGCCACACGTAACCAAGTCTGGACCCTGCTGAGCTGACAGGTTATTTGTGGATGCCCGTGTGAGGTAACCTGCAGGGGCCATCCCTGACGACTGCCTGGCAGTCAAGGCAAAAACTGTCAACATATACCAAATGGAATAAAGGGCATGGATTTCCAGTGGTGTGATAATGCAACGCTGAAAAAATGGATTCTGGAAGTAGCTAATGGCATCCAGCCGCAACGCTGAAAGAGAAAGCAAAGGCCTGAGAAGTCCTAGTGCTCAGTTTTGGTTGTCAATCAAGTAAGCAGCAAGCAGGCAGTAGGTGTAGCAGATGCGAATACCAGCGTTTTTCAGGCCCTTGTCCTTGCTGATCTTATCTCTGACTCTAAAAAAAGGAGTTTTGCTTCAGACAGAGCTGCTGCCTCTAAGACCTGCAGGATTTGTTCCCCTTCTTATCTTTACACAGGCGGACTTGCTCTAAAGGAACAGACTGGGAAGAGATTAAAGGTGTCTGCAGCATGAAGGAGGTGCTGTGTGCTGAACCCAAGCAGCCTGCGGAGATTCCCGAAGTTTCCCAAGCTTGTGAGCCAAGATTAGCAGCTGAATATGTAAAAGCAGAAGGATCAACAACTCCCAAGTCAGGGTGAAAACAGAGTGCTCAACTCCCGTCTAGGACAGCAGACACTTTTGGACATGATTTCAAGAGGACTAAACTTCTGAAGAACGAAAACACGACAGAAGTAAATGGCTTCCACTTCCTACAGGAGGGAAAAAACAGATTTGATTAAAGGGCAGGATGTGTGATGCTTTCTGACTGGCTTCTACTGGACCTTTTCATAAACCTTCTCCCTCCTGTTTCACAGCAAGACACAGACGGCTGTAAAACAAAAGAAAATGTAGTCACTCCTCTATTTCAGAGAAGGCTATGCCATTTAGCTGCAGTTTTAAAATCTTTTATCTTCCTTGCGTATACATTATAAAGAGGATTAATTCAGATTCATAAAGAGATCAATAAAATGGTATTTAAAAACTCTCTGATGTTCTCCGCACCCTGCAAGGTCCCCATCTTGCATCACACAAATGGCTGTGCTGATGGCTGACCCTGCCTGAGCGATGCTGAAATTCTGCAGATTTGCCGCTGAACTCTGCAAAAGACAAACTTTAAAAACTCAGTTACTAAATCTTCCTCTTCCCAACTCACTCCTTTTCCCAGTCAACACAGACAACAACAAATTGCTAGTTTTGACAAATAAACTCAGAGATGTTTTAACAATATGTACAATGCAGAATCAAAGTGAAATGTCAGAGGAAGGATGTCAGAGAGCCAAAATCTGTTAATGGTTAAAAAAGAGGGGGGGGGAAAAGCACCTATTTTTGAAATTATTTCTCTTGTGGAATGCCAGTATACATCCTTTCAGCTAATTCTAAGTCAAAAGACAAACTCAGCAAACCCTGAAAGCATTTCTACTTCCAATTTGTCCACAGCAAGCACACTCACAAAAGCTAACATGTCCAAAGCCCATAGGAGGTGTTCAAACAACTTTTCACAATGCACCATCAGGGCTCACAGCCTGTTCTTATCGATTCTGCTCTACACAGCACAAGAATATTGCCTTTCAGACAATTGGCCAAGCCGATCACTCAGTTTTCCTGCAACATAGCGCCAGCAAAAAGCTAAAAAATCAGTTTGAATTAATTTGTTTTAAAACAAATTCTTACTAACTGCTAGTATTTTTTTTTTCTCAGTTTTTTTTTGGTTTTTTTTGGGGGGGAGGAAGCAGCAGTTTTACTATAATACCAATACTGAAATTAGGAAAGGGGGTATAGATGAACAGAGCAAGCAATTAGCATATCACTTTCCCTGTCACCAATATTGTTAACAAGTAACAATGCAGATGAAGAGCAAGGCCAGTCAACAGTCAAATGCTCTACAGTGGCTTCAGTTGGATAAAAAAGAGAAAATCCAATTAAATCAATGTTCTCAGAAGCTGTGCCTGACTACCCTCAATAAGTCCATGAGATACAACACCTCATTCAGTATTTTCTTACAAGCTCTATACAACCCTAGAAGCTCAAAACACTGATGCAACAGATCTCGAGAGCTATTGCTTTCTGAAATATTTTTATAAAGTTCTAGACCTGTGATTTCAACATAGATTTGTATATGTATGACTGGTTAAAGTGGCAGAAGATATGATTTATAGTAATTGAATTCATCAATTATACTAGTAATATATTGATTTGTAAAAAATGGTTATCATAAAAATACTAAAACCAAAACAAAATTTAAAGTCAAGATTACATTAATTCATCCAATGGAATAAAAAAATTTTCAAAGTTCTCAAAAACAGAACTGAAAACTACACAAATCTTTGACTTTTTTATCAACCATTATACAGACACTTAAGCAATTTCCAAAATAATCAAACCTGAGACTTTGAGACAGCACTTCCTTACACTGAGGCTTTGAAAACATAAGGAGTCTGGAGAGTTTCAACACTGGCTGAAAAGGTGTGTCTCACAATTAGATTTCAGTTTGTTCCGTGACTACCGACACCAAAAAGCCCAGGAAAATCTGCAATGAGACTTGAAAATAAATAGGAAAGGAAGCACATACAGCATTCCAGCTGGTCACAATATATGTAATGAAAATAGTTAAAAATCTGTATTAAGTCCACTCCACTCAAACACTCAAAGCTTCACATAAAATATATGTAAATAGGTCAGACTTTCACTGTACTTAGCCAGCACTTTAAGTGGTAAGACATTTGAAGAATTAAATACGCACCACGTATTAATGAGAAAATCTCTAGCAAAGTTTCTTTTACACAGCAACGTGCAGATGTACGATGCAACTTCGTTCAGTGATTGCTTCCCTAACAATTATCTTTCATATTTGACTGCTATTAACCTTTTAGAGAAACTGTAACAAGTTAAATGCCTTTTATTAACAGCTAACTTGATTAAAAAGTGCCAGGCAACCTTAGACAAAATGATTTGTCTTAAACAGTAGAGACTAATCCAATCTTTAAAAGGATTCTTCAAAGGATTCTTCAAATGCAACATATCTCTTCTATTTAATACTATCTTTACTGAGGAAAACTCAAAAGAAATTATTGGTTCAAAATTTTTCATAGCCCAAATTAAAATATAGTCTTCAATATTTTATTACATATTTTCATCTACTGACTCAAACTGATATTTTGTGACCAGGACACTCAGAAAAGGAATGCAAATGTCTTTGCACAATGAAGAATGAGTTTTTGTTCGTCTATTTGGATTTGAAAAGACCCCGGCACTCTCTTTATCTACATCAGCTGAGGAGAGAGTAGGGCTTCCCAGCCAGGATTTTCAGGAATTTATACATAGTCTTTTCCACAATACACTGTCATATTGCTCTGCATCGATTGCCCAAATGAAACATTTTATCAATTTTATTTTATATTGCTGAACTGTAAAACTGGTGTTCTGCTAGGCTAAACTCCAAGAGTCAAGAGACCTCTTCTTGGCCAAATCTTGACATGTGGTATGTAAATAAAATAAATTAAATTATGCACTCAAATCACCTTTTTGTCTAGGTATTTGGACGATAACATTTGAAGAAAGTCTGCTGGAGAAGAGAAGGCTCTGGGAGACCTTGTAGCAGCTTAGCGATACTTAGAAGGGGGCCTACAGGAAAGCTGGAGAGGGACTTGACAAGGGCATGTAGTGGTAGGAGAAGGGGGAATGGTTTTAAGCTGTACGAGGGTAGATTTAGATATTAGGAAGAAATTCTTTACTGTGAGGGTGGTGAGACATTGGAGCAGGTTGCCCAGAGCAGCTGTGGCTGCCCCATCCCTGGCAGTGTTCAAGGCCAGGCTGGATGGGGCTTTGAGCAACCTGGTCTAGTGATAGGTGCCCCTGCCCCTGGCAGCGGGGTTGGAACTAGACAATTTTTAAGGTCCCTTCCAACCCAAACCGTTCTATGATATTTATAGAGGAAATCACTCTAAATCCTGTGTCTGCTACTAGTTTTTCCTCTGATTTAATGCAAAGATAAAAGCCGAAGCTTTATTTGGTTCACAGAAGCTATTCATTATGCAATATGGGGTTTTAGTGAAAAAGATACACTGACCTAGATACAAATACTTTAAATATTTATTTATGCACAGCAGTCTGTTTAGGCATCAAGGAGAGAAAAATCAAACAGTAGGCATCTAAACAGTTATTGATTTGCAATTAGCTAGCATTTCTTGGTTTGTATTTTCATTATAGCAGTTCTCTGGATTACAGATTCTTTAAATCGTTTTGGAATCATTATAGTACTTGGACCTTACTACCAGCAGATTCTGAAAGGGAAAACGCCAATAAAAGTAAAGTTGAAAAAGAAAACTCCAACATTAACCCCCCCCCCCCAATTTTATTTGATTTGCTATTTAAATATCTTCTCAGTTCTTATCGGTTTTGATACACTGTCACAAATTTGTCCACAAATTCCATGATTCTGGTCCTGTTCTGACTTTCTCCGCAATGCAGAGACTCAAGTAAAGACATATCAGTTTTACGAATCGTATAAACATGGACATATATACACTAATTGGAATATTGACCAAGAACAGTTTCACTACATTGATGCCCTTCTCTGCAACAACAGTCTCTTCAATCTTGCTTAGTTTCCTTGAACTTTAACTTCAAATTGGTTTTGTAGCAAAGGTTCTATTCGGTAAAGCTGAGCCCCAAAATTGCAAACCATGCCTCCTCCAGTAATGGTTTGGTTTTAGCTGTACCCCCAGTTGTCTGCGTAACTCAACTACAACTCCCCTGTTACACAGATGATTGCCCCTACTCACAGAGATGCAGAAGCAGGAAATGTAAGTACCCCTCTAGCTGTACATATCTAATGGCCACTGTGGACAGTGAAAATAGTACACATGTAACCCGCAGCATGATTCTTGCTTGTTTGTTGTCAAAGAGTGGTTCGTAACCCACAGCACTTATTCTTACGCATGCTTGAAACTAATCAGGCTGTTGCTCTCATGAGCACTATATTAATGCACTTTCCACTAGGTAAACCACCAAGATTTAAATAATAAAACTAAACCCAATTCAATTCGTACCTATATTGCATTCATAAACTGTTAAAAAAAAAAAAAAAAAGGTCCAAGAAGAATCTATTTAAGTTCAGTGCAAGTCAAGAGCCTTGGCTCTCCCCAGGAAACAATGGGTAGAGATGCAATAAAGCCTGCATGAAACAAGACGGATTATTTCTTTTAAAGCCTGAATGTCTTCATTTACAGATAACTGAAAGAAACTGAGGCTAGCAAACTGTTAGAACATCTAGTTTACAGAAGCCATTCCACTTCCATGAATCAGTCCTCTAAGATTATTTTTTTAAAAAAAATTAATAGAGCTTTCCTCTAAATTGCTCACTTTCCAAACTATTTGTTTTACTTCTTTTTTGGCATTTTGACCAATCTCATAAATTTATGCTACTCTTCTAACAACAAAATATGCAATTACACAGATGCATAATTCCTGTTTCACTCCCTGAATTTTAAAGGAAATAACCTTCCTATTTTCTCCCTGGATTATACAATCATCTTGCATGCAACAGACATGAAGAAACACACAGTTAGATCAGGCAGAAAGTCCATACAGCCCCGAATTGTGGCTGTGACAGCGACAGCTGAGGTTATTTAGGTAAAATACTGAAGCCCAGTTGTTCTCCAGAGTGCATTACTCTGATGATAGCTGTGGAGCCCAAAGAAGCGTGAGGGATGTTATAAGGCGCATCCAGGCCTAGTCCTGTTAGCATCACTTCATGGACGTGTTCTCCAGGAACTTGTCCAAACCCTTTTGAATCTCCTGCTGCTGTCTGTCCACAAAAAGTTCTGGCACATCTCCAAGAGCCAGATACGGAAGCATTGCATCCATCTCTATCTCCTACAAACGTTCCCTGAAGGTCCCAGTTTCTAATGGTGCGGCATTTGCTGAGTGAAGGTACACATTCACCTTGGCCGCTACTTTCGTAACTTTGTAAACAACCATACTCCTCCCTGTCAACCTTCTCACCTGCAGACCGAAGAGCCTTAGCCTGTTCAGTCTCTCATCAAAAGGCAGCTGTTCCACGATTTTCAACGACACCTTCTAGTCCTCATTGACCTCTCCTACATCCCTGAGATGGGGAAACCACAGCTGCACACAGTACTCCACGCATGGGCACAAATAAGAAGGCTGTATACGGCAGAAAAACGATGCTACTGTTGCACGCAGAACTAATGATCGCACCACAGGGAACCCAAAGTGTCTGCCTTGAGCGGTAACTGCCCGTGCTCAGTTCAGCATCCCACGGGCACGCGCTAGGTTATTTCTCTGCTGATGTATTACCTTACATTTAGCTAGATAAGAGCTTATCTGTCTCGCATTTGCCCATGGAGTTTTGTGAGGTCCTTCTGGATCTCCCTGCAACTACAGCAACTTTATAGAGTACCCAACGCAGTACCATCTGTAAACTCAAAGATTTCCCTTATGCTGCCTTCTCCAGGACGTTATGAAGATGTTGAAGAAAGATGCAACACTTCTAAACAGCGACTCAGACAGAAACCACACTTCAAACTCTGTAGGAACCAATCAAAAGGAAAACAAATGAAACCTTCCCTCCAAACCTCCTTCTAAAATATCAAGACTGCACCATACAGACAGTACCATCAAGACTTCGATATTTACTACAGAACTTGTCATTCAGAAAAAATGTGTCATGGGCTGATGATGACACAGCCCACTGGCTATTTAAGAACAGCACTGATTTTAAATCAACAAGTATTAACATTAAACTCCAGTGTGATCAGAATCCACATTAGTGGCACAGCAGAAGATTACAGAAGAGAAAAAAAAAAAAATGTTGGCACAGGTCCAAAGTGTCACTGCAAGCAATGGAATTTTCTGCCTCTCATTCTCTTGGCATCGCACAGATCAATACACAAAACCAGGTCTGCCCGTTGTACTGGCTGACACTACAATATTCGACCTCATCTGCTGGACACGATGAAAACCCAACGAAAACATGTTGTACTGAGACGGAAGGAGAATAATGGCAGGCTCTTACTAAAGATGCAATCACTCTAAATATAAAGAACGTGTCCCACAGATAAATCAAGGATGTGGAGGCAGAGCATAAATTTTTATTGACAGGAATGGAAAAATTAAAATCTGTAATATGTCATGCTGCAAACGTATTTTATCTAACTGTATCTTTATTTTCACATCCACACACTGGAGTTCAGGGATACTGTCAAAGACACACTCCATGCACTCATCACAGCATGTCTTCCACAATGTAAAAGTCAAACTCTTCAGTTGTTGCTATCTATGAAAATGCCTTCCACCCCAACTTTGTCACCACAACATTATGAGTATCCACATGCAAAATAGTTTAATTTTTATTTGTTTTCCACTCAAGCATTTGCCTTCTTATTTGTAAGGTTGTTCTTCCTAGTTAGGCAGTGCAAAAAGCTTCAGAGCTATCCACAGAGCTTATTTTACCATCCAAATAAAGTATCTTTTAAGTCAGAAATGTAGGGTCCCTAGGTAATCAATGGAGAGACAGAGAAGCCTCCAGAGAGTTATTAAAAGCACTTAAGCAGTGCTGTGCATGCCTACCACAAATACTGTGGAGGTCCCAGCTGCACTGGTAATCTCTGGTGACTAAGACGATCAAAGAAACGGGTGTTCTTACTCTCTGTCTCACCTTCCCCCAGACCCTGCTACAGTAGATACTGGCTGTCTCCTTCAATGTAGGTTGCTTTTAGGTTCTGTCTAGGGAATACCCTCCCACACCCACCCCAACGAGGAAGTGATGGGCCTTAAATGAGTTATGACTCATGTCCTGATCCTCCTTAGAAAAAGTCTTCCACCCTCCTCCTCTCCCACCCCCTACACAGAGATTACCATATCCAAGACAACCCAAAGATGAGCATGCAAACCTTGTCAATATAGGCATATTTATGTCCTAAATAGGCTAACAGTGTTCTGTATTTTCCTGAAGTTAGCCTTGCTTCGGAAGGAAATCCCCTCTCCTCTTGCCTACCCCCCTTCACTCTCCAAAAATACCATACAGAATGTTCTCTTGCCTTATTAATCACTGATTACATTTTTCTTTACTGTTGAAACCAAAGGAAATACATGCAATTAGGACAATAAATGTTAATGAGTGTTGCATTCAGTAAGAAAAAGCAATTTGAAGGTCATGCCAATGTTTTTTCCCAAAATAATTACATGTGGCTGACTTATCTAGATAGAAAACTCAAAATTCAGGCTGACAATTCACAATTCAAGCACTAATTTATCACAGATTTTCCAAAAGCTATAGATGGTGTTGCTTTCAAAATGCACCATGAAAAATACCCTCAAACCAGACCAAAACACTCAGCCACATATAAACAGTTCTTATTTCAAATAGGCAAGATGTTTCTATTTAGTTGAAAGTCCACGTTTGTATTTAAACATATACAATACCTGAGCATATTAATATTTTTTTTAAAAAATAGCTAATAATTTCATCAAGAAAAACTAAGAAAATCAGTGGATAGAAAGGAACATTGTTGAAGTTTTTTGTAAATACAATGGGGAGAAGCGAGAGAATGACAGACACAGAATTCCATTTCCTCACGTTCTGTTCAAATATGTAGCATCAGCTGGAGAACATTCCGTATTGCTATCTTTTTCTATGTCAGTAGTGTTAGTGAGGAGTACACACTTACCCCTAAAAATAAAAAATCCCAAATAGTGGAGTAAGGACTAAAAAATAGATTTGAGAGGTTGATGTATAAGACACCAAGCTTCATCTATAGATGTTATGTTGCACCATGAAAAACTGACTTCCATATCTATGAAAGTTCTAATGCTTGGAGTGAGGCCCAAAAGAAAACAGATTATAGGTCTTCAGTCTATATTCTGTTTACTTAATGATCAGGAAAAAAGACCTTAACAAGGAAGATGAAAACATATTGCTTAAGAGCATGTAGCTAGTACATCTTCAACATGGAGAACTTCTTTTTCTGGTGATGCTAGAAAAGAGCCAACATCTGTTTTCCATGACAACTGTTACTCTTCCGAAAGAGTATTGTAATCAGAATTTTCCCGTGTTTACAAACCACTTCACTGGTAACGTACAGCTTAGATAATAGATCAGAGACCTCATGTATCAGTTATCCCAAAAGAAGGACCAACTCTGTTTAGCCCAGCCTAGAAACATACTCCTGTAACTTACTTGAAAACACCTCTAGTGACAGAGACTCCATATTCTAAGCCAACTCCAGTTAAATGCTAGTCCAGTATTTAAGAAGCTTCAGACAGAGTTCAACTGAACAGGAAGGGCGTACTTGGCAGCGCTCCCTAGGTTCCATCGCTTGGCTAGATCCCAACTGACTACAACAAGGCTTTGATACCTAGCAAAAATACGAACAGTAATATTTCGGTGTTTGCATCAAGAACCGCATACCACTGTCAGCACCTCCTATGAACATTCTCTTCAGTTTTGATCTAAATACAAGACACAGCACTATAGAAACATTGGTTAGATAGGCAATTCTGAGATCGTCAGTTCCAGCCTCCCACTTGACAACAGTAGATGAGTCAGCTGTGGCTCTACCAAGCCAAGTTCTGAAAACCTCCAAGATGGAGAGTCCGCATCTTCTCTGGCTGATCTGTTCCTTTGCTCCACTGACTTCATACTTAAGTTTTCCTCTAATGGTCATTTCTAAGTAGTATCCTAAGTCACAGCTTGTGCTAATTAATTCTTGTTATACCATCTGCTGCTACACAGTAACAGTGCTGTCATCTCTGGCTTTGAAACTTCCCTCCAAACTGCATGTGGTGGGCTATTAGACCACCCATTAGACTCCTCTTCGCCAGGCTGCACAAGTCTATCTTCCTCACCACTGCCAGGCCGGGGGAAGAACAACTGCTTCAGTCTCTTACCTATGCTGCTTCTAACGCAGCCCAGCATTACCTCGTTTATAGCGAAAGGACACTGTTGGCTCTTACTCAACCTGGCATCCATCCTGCAAACCCCACTGCCACCACCCCATCCTTTTCAGCAGAGCTGGAACTCAGCCATTTGGTTCCTAATCCATAATCACGCCCAGGGTTACCTTGCACAAGGCGCAAAAAAAATCCCACTTCTCCTTGAGGAACTTCATGGGCTTTCTGCTAACTTAATGCTGAGGATCACCCTTAACCATTCAGCATGTCACCTGCACCACCCTCCCCTTTAGTTTTGTACTGTCCACAGATGTGCTGAAGATAACATTTCGTCTCACCATCCAAGCTGTCAATAAATACTGAACTCTGGAGTACCGCGTTCCCAGCTGCCAGCTGGGCTCTTAAGCCACTGCCCACCAGCCTTTCAGCACTGTGACCTAGCCAATTCTGAAGCTCTCCAACTGTCCGCTTGTCCAGACCATACTTCCTCAACTTACAAATGTGAATGGGGTGGAAGATGTCAAAAGTCCTACTGTAGCCAAGGAACATTACCATTAACTGCTCTCCTTATCCACAAGGTCAGTCATTTCATGAAAGCAAGCAGTCAGGTTGGTCAGGCATGATTTGCAAACTAGTACCCATTACCTTTACATGTGTGAAAATGGGTTGTAAGAGGTTGTGCTCCAGTCTTTCCAGGGATTAAGGTGATGCCTATAATTCTCAAACTTTCTGTACAACAGGATGGTTTACTCCTGAGCTCTTATATGTTTTCTTAAGAAATCAGTGAACTCCTGGGCTCTTCTTTTCCCCACACTGCAGTTCCTAAGGGTCTCTACACAGCCATTCTTTAAATTAGGAGGAAGCTCGCAGCTTACCTTCTCAGCCTTCCTCCAACTCCTGAACGGTTTACTGGTGATTTCTGTAGCCCAGTGACTACCCGTGGCCATATCCACCTCCAAGTCTTCCCTGTTTGTAAGCAGCAGGTCAAATAAAGCACTAATCCCAACCGCTCCTTTTGCATTTGTGTTCAGAAATTGTCACCAACACAGTCTAGAGGCTTCCTTAATTGCTTGCACAATGCCACATTAACCTCCCAGCAAATTGGTGGCAGGTGTCTGAAATCCACCATGACATGTCAGAAGTTTGAAATGATGAACACCTAATCACAAAGCAGACAGCCTCAGCACTGACACCAGACTGAATCTGGATTATATGGACAACTATCTTTGTCTCCTGTAATGCAAAATACAAGAATAAATGACAGGCAAGGAGCATGATGGCTCTTCTGTTGAGAATCAGTCCTCTTTGAGGGTGAGAGGGTGTCTGGGGTGGACAGCCTAGAAGATGAGAGATTGAGAGATTAGATCTGAGAGATTAAAACAGCCTCAGCAGAGGAGACAGCTGAAAAGGTGACCTGAGAGTTCTCTCATTTTTAGGACAACCACAAAATCACCTTCCTAGAAGATGAAAAATAAACACACGAATTATAGCATACTGAAAGGGAGCTGCAAAAATCTCAGCCATTTTACATACTTAATTACTCTTGCCGAGGACAGTCTATCTATCCTTTATTATGGCTGTGCTTTGATATTTCTGTTTAAAATATCTATCTACCATATATATTAGCCAGCTCATTTCCAAATTTACCTTCATTTCTCCCTTCTGAGTGACTGTGGTGCAGGAACCCATATGGACCTTATCCAGCAAAGAAGGTTCCTCTCAAGAAGGGAAAGCTAAAAGGGTTCTCCCTTAAAAATTTCAAGTATGGGGGAAAAAGGCAGCTAAGCTTCAGAACAAGACATTCAGTACCAGTGAGCGAGAGGGAAACAGAAACATAAACTCATTCTTTTCCTGTGCCTTTCTCACACTGGCTGCTGAAGACACTTCAGGATGACAAACGCTGAAGCAGACAAACCTAAATATCAAATGGATCCTCGGGATGGAAATGACAGTTCCAAGCAAGACTGCTTTGCTTTGAATTGATAAAGAGGGAATACAGAACACTATGTCTTACAAATTCATGCCAAGGGTCATTAACTTATTCAGCTTGCTCACAAGCATTCATTCAAATGCACATATAAACCAGTAATCAGACACATTAATAAGCTTATACATCAGTCTGGAAACGTGGCTGTAAAAATTATTTGTTTTGTATTTATTTACCTGAAGACACAGAATCTCTCCTTAAAAACAAGAGTTAAAAAAAAAATAATACAACAGCCTTTGGGAGAAAAGATTTATTTTTATTGCTTAATACCAAAGTAGAGGAACTTTATCCTCGGCTGGTAATATTAAACATGATGAGTCAAATGCACTGGTGATGTTAATATAAGTGCAAGTTAAATGCTGGATATATTTGGCTTCAAGTGTTGAGGCAGCTTACACTCCCTTGGATCTGGAACTCAAGAGAATGTCAAAACAGCGTTAATTACTTCATGAAGTTCCAAAAGAATATTTTAGAGGAAGGAAACACAGGGAAAGGTAAAAAACAGAAGCAGCTTAAAACGATCTGCTTTAACAAAGCCAAAACCGATTTCCTTATTTTTTTTCCTAAAATGCCCATTCTGCTACTGTTTTCCTGCATTCACTGAATGCAAAAGAGAGTCTCAGAAAACAAAACAGCTTGAAAGAAAGATCCGCAGTCAAAATCCCAATGCTTTTTTAAATCCTCAGAGGAGGCGTGAGGCAGAGCAAGGGAGATGGGCAACTCTCAGCTTCTCTCTGCCGATTCTCGGTCAAGCCTGGCTTACCTCTTGTGACAAGGAAGGTGACACGCAGGAGAACAAGCCTAGGAGGAGCTAACTTGGGACAAGTAAATCCACTAGTCTATGAGTCTGGTCTGGTAGTCTCTCAGGCTACTAGAGACCACACATGCCCGACTCCTTCATGCAGGTGCAAAACAAAACAGAAGGACAGAAGCCACATATGCACAAAGCAAGCTCTGTGATAGAAAAATCCACATGTAAATGTTGTCTTGGAAGTGAAAAACTATCCCTCAATGTTTTTTCTCAACACTTGTACTGAACAACTAAACTTTTGGGTATTTTCATGCCTTTCAGATGTCCCACTCAAGTTTTCCTTTTAAATGTAGATGTCAAGGCCAATTTTTCTCACCCGATAGCTGAATGTAAGAAGGATACTGAAATTCTCAAGTACTGAAAATGCATTACCGTCACCAACACACCATTTCTTTCTGGTATTTTCTCAATATTCAACTACAAATAAAAATGTTTCCAAGTAGTTCTCCACTATGTAACTTGCAAGGCTTTTTAACGTTGTTCAGAGTCAGATATTTAAACATACTAAAAAGGTAACTTGCTTCTTGGAGGATGCTTTAATATTCTTTCCATCATTCTTCTATCATTAGAGTAGATGAGAACAAATCAACACCCTTTGGGGCAATCAGAGACTTTTTTCCCGAAGAAAACTCATTAGAGAAAACCCACTTGCTTACAGGAACTAAAACTCCACCCTGCCCCCCACTTAAATGCCATCAGTGTGTGTTAACAGAACTGAATCACTTGGGGGGTTCCAAGACTTCTTTTTTCAGCAGAACTCACATTATTAAGATGAAACTCCAAACCAGCCTGACACACACAGTTCAGCTTAGCTCTGGATTTCTCACAATATCATTACAGAAGTAACCTTAAGAGGAATATTTGAGCTTGCAGCACTCTTTTCCAAAACACTGAAACTTTTGTCTGGAGCAAGACCTTTCCAGATGTCTGGAATGGATGTAAAAGACGAAGCACCTCAGCAAAAAAAACCCCACAAAACCCCACATCTGAAAAAAGGTAACTGTTGAAATATCTTCATATTAAATTCCTCCGTGCGTGTAATCAAGAGTGACATCTCTTGAAGAAGAGACATCTAAAATCTTGTGAGAAATGACAACTTATTTATCTATCGAAGTGTTTGAATTACTCTGCTCTAACCCAAGAACAGACAACAGCTGGCCCTTTTTCTTCTTGAAGAACACATAAAAATCAATCAGAAAGCAGATTTTTTCGTGAGGGCGGTGGCATGAGAGAAGACACATTCTTGTATTTACAGATACTAGAAACTAATAGAGTTGTGCGTGAAGAAACCTGAAATGTGAACATTTCAGGTATCAAAGGCATGAAACACTTTTCAGGTTGACAGATATATATGACAATTTTAAAGCACTGACCTGTTCTGTAAAGGAAGCATATTGTTAATTGCATCATAGCTGCAGAAACTGTCTAGACTCGCATTTATCATATAAAAATGCAGTCAGCACCTGAATACTAACTATAACTCTATATAGGGGAGCAGGAATATCTTTGGACAGGCAAAACTACATTTCCAGCCCAGAGAAATGCTTAAGACATCAGTGGGTAGCTTATCTAACACCTGATGCTACCTGAAAAATACACTGGTGGATCTTGCCAACATTTTCCAGAAGTTACTTTGTTGCATCAGGTATAGTAACGATGCTCACTGATGAACATCAGAAAGATACTGTCTTAGCTGAAGCCCTGGTCACATTATAACATCACACAGAGCCAGTATCATTTTTGACTAAAAAGACTCAGCTATACATATTGTTTAACAGTATGTATTCTAGAGTTTACTGCCCAAACCAATTCTTTTTCCTGTGTCTTGCCTCAAAGAGGTAATGAATCTATTTAAGTTTTGGTCTATCTACTAAAGGGGATCTCAACGCTTCTTTAATTACTTCAAGATGATTATCAACTGCAGATTGAAACTTTCTGTACAAAGATATCATTATTCTTTGTGCTTCATAAAGTTGCATTTGTCCTTATAACTTGTATAAGGTATGAAAGTTTCTAAGAAAAATATCCAGAAGTATGGGAAATTCTGTGACATAACTGCGCTACTTTCCATTATTTTACTGAGGAAAGGTTCAGAACTACAAACATTTAAAAGTCATGAAGGCCTTGTTGCAAATTAAATTGCCCTTAATTTGACTTATTTCCAAAACTGCATAATTATCTGGACTTCAGTGAAGTGCTGGGTGAAACAGTCCAGTTGTATTGAGCACCATAAGCAGACTGCACTTCAGGAGAAATTCTTGACAAAAAAATTTCTCATAATTAAAACCACAAAAATTTATTACGGAAGATACAATATAGTCCACCATTCTCAATGTTAGACATTTATACAAAGAGTTATATTTTGTAAAAGCTAAAGATAATAAAGGATGTGAACCAGATGCAATATAAGGCTTTTGAACAGAAAATTATATCTTGCAGCGAAGTACCATCTAAAGCTATTTCCAGAAGAATTAGTTTGTGGTTGATTCCCAAAAAGTCAGTAATAGAAGACTTAGCAAATAATTCTCCTCAAAACTATTACATTATTCCCAAAATTGTTTATCACCTGTCAGAAAAGAGCATGTGACTTGCAAGAATTCTTTCATTATGAAAATCAGTGTTGTTCTCATCTCCCCACACCCAAGACAAAGGGTTTAGATCAGCCAAAAAAGTCAACCTTATAAAGGTACTTTCAAAATACAATAAACTCTGTGCAGTTACGATTTACCTTGTACAGAAATTCTGGTACTGGTGGAGTGATGTAATAATAGTACATTACCACACGTCAGTTTGACTTTGACTTTCAGTTTGACTTTCTGTGCCAAAGTTATCCTCTACATCAGTGATTAAAAAAAAAAAAAAAGTCTGTATCATGTTTGATCTCTATAAATCAAAGAAATTGTAACAACATACTGCGGCTAGGCATCTCGAAAGAACTCAAGAAGCTCATTAAGTCCCAACTAACTGGAAATCACTTCTTTATCATAAAATACAGCTCAAGGTAACACAACGTAAATAAAAATCAGATGAAAGCGTTACCTTACAAAACTTACAAAACTGAATCTTTTAATCACAAAGAGATATAGGTGGTTGGCAGCAGTTGCTGGCCTTGCTCTAAACTGTAAAGTTGAAAACAAGATCATAGAAGTCATCTTCAACATTCTAATGTGATCCTCCTGTTAACGTTCACTACCTAAGGACAATGTTAGGCATTTAGCCTATGTTACATGATTGTGACAAAAAGTTCTTCAAAGAAAAATGCATATAATTCTCATAGCTATGTGGACTATCATGTCCACAGGTCAGAAAGCTGGTCTATTACTATTCCCTTTATTTTTTTATTAAGTTCTTGTGCTGATTAAACAAATGCAGTTTCTCACTGCTATCACAAAAAGGATGGAGATTGGCAACCTGCACGGGGTCCCACAGTAACCCACACCTAGCAGAGCTGCTGCAAGATACCAAGGGTTTAAGAGTTGAAGGGAACATTCCATTTAGAACAGGCTGGGGAGCAAAACCTGCTGAAAATCAATAAAAAAGTTTCTAAATGCAGAGAAAGTCACAAGGAGGAGGCTGGCAGACAATACTTCCTGCTGTTACAAATAGCATCCTTGTCTGCTTAGCAGCCCTGTAGGTACAGGATAATTTACTCTTATCATCGACATTGTAAGACATTTTTCTGTTTCCTATTTCCAAAGGGCTGGAAGGAACAAAAAAAAGGGGGGAGAAAGAAAAAGACAGAGTTTTCTGCGCAAATTATAACTGTACAGATTTGCTGTTAAGGGCAGCTGTTTGACAGAGCTGCAAAATATACAGAATTTCATATATCTGATTCTCTGCTAGAAGCACAGGCTAGAAGCCAACTCATCAAAACCTCTATCAAAAATACAATTTTAACATCTGTTTGGACTCTCACTTATCTCATTGCTCCCAGACACTATTGATTATCATTATCTGCCAGTCTCTAGTATTCTAAACAGCAGTGGCAAAGGGAAATGAAAGTGAGCATTTTCATACGAAGATGGATAGAGGCTTCTAGGGCAGAATAAAAACTACTGGTGCTGACTGAAATTCGAGTGTAACTTCATCTCATCTTCTATAAATACACAGTGAATAGAAAGGAATAAGATACAGCCCAAACTAAAATATTTATTAAAACTATAATGAGAAATAAGGGGTTTTGCCAAAGAAGAAAATGCATGACGTTATCAGAGATTGGTTGCTGCTTGCAATATGCTGCCTGGGAAGGCTATGATTGTTGTCTTTTTCTTTGCAACAGATGACTTCTCATACCTCTGGCGTATTATGTGCTTGACTGGACCACAGGCACAGGATATGAAATGTATGGTTGGTAGCAACTCTGTTGGAGTACATAATGAAAGTTTTTGCTTTAGCAAAGTAATCTTATCCTTGCCTTGGAAAACTAAAAACTTCAGAAAGCTGGAACCCCAAACAAGAAGGAAACAGGCGTGAAGCCTCTTTCACTCTCCATTCTTCCCAGTTTGGAATATGTAGGCGCTCCTATATCTGCACCCAAAGAAGTAAGTCTCCCTTTCTTCCTGTCCTCCAATACTTCTGTGAATCCAGAATAAACAATGTGTACTTTGGAGACACGAACAGGAGATTTTACAACCTTCAGTGCTCACAACCAGGAAGAGCAAGGTAAGTCTTCCCTTAATTCCACTGAGTCATCTTTGCACAAATCAGGATGATCAGTCAGTCTTTCTCCCTTCCCACCTGCCTACAAGATTATTTCCTCTTTAACTGGCAATTCAAAAAATTGGAAAGAAAATCATCCCATGCTCAAAATTCTACCATGGTCAAAGACAAAAATGAGTCAATGTGAGGTTTCAGTCTTTCTGTAGGTTATGAACCAAGAACAGGTTGTTGATATTTGCCAACCAGTTTTGTTCCATCAACAGTCCTACAATTAAGAATGAAAATAAAGAAGCCTTCAAGTATACAGAGACAAGAACCTAGTGGATGGTATCATCAGAACCACTTCTAGACTAAAGGAACTATTTTTTTGTTTAATTGTTCAAAGCTCTATACTGACGATTGTTTGTGTTCCTCTAGCGCAATGCAGACTAACAGCAGATTTTGACCATTCACAGTGACATATAAAGTAAGATTTAGCAACCATCAATCACCAGAGGAGGGAGCTTCTACTATAAGCAATGGGTTATCTAGTTTTGGGGAAGAAAATAGCTATTTTTTCATGTTTTCAGGCATTGGAACAGGTTGCCCAGACAGTTTGTGCAATCTGTCTCCATTCTTGGAAGTGTTAAGACCTGACTGGTTAAAGCCCTCAGTAACCTGGTTTGTTCTCACAGCTGACTCTGCTTTGAGCAGCAAGTTGGACTGAATGATCTCCTGAGGTCTTTTCCAGACTGAATTATCCCATGCTTCTATGTTCTAATGTATATAAAAAAATGCAAATAGGCAGGATTATCCCCCAGGATTTCAGTGCTGCTTCACTTCATTACCAACTTGCATATCCCAGAGGTTAGCTTCACGATTTACAAGAGGCAAAAGGAAAAAGATTGGTCAAACAGGAAAAAAAGAAGCAATATTTTCTAACTCTTTCCATTCAAAACTGTTCGTTCAGAAGTTTCCTTCCACCCTGTTAGTAAACAGCTCACAATGAAAACAGGGAGTCCTCATAATTGGATGCAGAATAAAGTATTACACTTTCTCATTATGAAAGCTGGATCTATGACCCTGAGAAACATTAAACAGCACAGATGTTTCAATCACAGAACAGTTACATGACTTCATTAATCCATAAATGAAGTAGGCAACAATGTCCGAGATTCCTCATTTGTTCCTGTATTCAGATGGCCCATGACTACAAGCCCATCTTAGCATAATATATGGGAAAGAGCTTAGCTGTAGTCTGGTGTATGATTTTATAGACAGTGCAGAAAGCTGTGTGAGCTCAGTTTAAATGCTACATCCATGCTGGTTCGTTGCAAGACTTTCAAAACCACCTTGCTTTTTCCAGGTTTTTCCTCCTTAAGTAATTGCTAATTTATAGTTGCATCACTGTGAAGACTGGCCAGATAAAATATTTTTACATACGATTTACACTACTGATTAACCACAGATTATACATATAAATCCAAACACACCTTCTGAAAAGACTGTTTGTCTTGGCCTCAGCAATTTATGGGGAACATAATTTTTATCCCTTAAAATAACAAAGTAAAAATGTGCAAATTAGCTTTGTAGATAGTGTTTGAAATGGTGCACGTTGAGTTCTACCATACCGACCTTCTAGACACTGGATCGCCAAGAGCATCCTCAATTCAGACACCTGTCACATATCTATTTACGTCAGCAAATTTCTTTTAAAGATGTTCACACATACACAAATGTCGGTACATACGTACGTGATCTGTGTGAGGGTATGCAGGTACACAGATCATAGCACAGTTTGTGAAGATCACCCGATCACCCGTATCACTGGAGCTGTGACACTGTAAAAGGTCTCAGGATATCCATAGCATAACTACCATATACTCTGGCATACCCTTTTTCCTAGTGCTGTCCAGCAACCAAATGATGCAAAGATTCCTTTCTGAGGGGGTCTCATCTCCTCAGACTGTGGAGATGTACTTAAAACTGAAGGCTTCTACTCAAAGGGAGGAAGCACTTGACCTTTTGGTGGGGGATGGGAGAGAAGGTATTTTGGACACAACAGAACCGAGTGACACCAATACTTACTTGGCAGGCATTATATATCAACTGGTGTTCCAATTTTTTGATCCCTAGAATCTGCTGAAACATTTCATAAAGCTGTTCCTTGCTCAGAATCAGCTCCGATACAGCACTTAAGGCCATTCTATTCGGCTGTTTGCAAAAGTCCTCTTCTCCCCTGTATATGGCATCAAATTTGGCTAGCCAAGAACTTAACACTGTCTCTTTGCTTAATCCATCGATTTCTGGCAAACTTCGGACTCTCTTTTCTATGTTTTTCTTAAAAACATCTCTAAAGTCATTTGCAGAACATCCTCCACTGTGGACCATTCTTGCAACCCGGTCACTCTTGAGAAATACCTTTCAAAATAAAAGAAGAGGAAAAAAAAGGAAAAGTTAGGCACGGACACAAACACAAGACAATTCCTTATAAAAGCATTACAAGCTAGTGTTTTGCTTCTGTGTGAGTTTGCTTTATAATGGAAGAGTTATACAGGCCAAGTTTGCTATATTTTTCATGAAGAAACGAGTGACCACATTGGAGAAGTAAGTTTCTGCACTGATTACATGCTTAAAATAAGCAGCTTTTTAAGTATTTATGCACAAATTCACATAGCTAACCCAGAATTAAGTCTGAATTAACAGCAGCTAATTTAAAACTTTCCTACACTGTCTCAAAACTCTGGAGCATGAATTAAAATATGATCTTGAAGCCAGCCAAAAATGTCATGGAAGATTAGATAGAAATCCAGAAAAAAAGAACACTACAATCAATATTCATAACAGAGAGGAGAAAGACTCAAAGACACAAAACTGGTTCTACCTACCACTGCAGATACAACACTGAAGACACAATATGGGATTCTCTGTAAAAAGACCCAAACAAAAACCAACACAAAAAACCCTTCCCAAGTACCCGTACTTTAAGATATGACATCCAAATTACAACAACAGACCCATTAAATCAGCATCAGCATTCTGTAACAACTTCTCAGGGTTCAAGGATGGTTGCATTCATCTCTTCTTCTAACATGGGCCTTGGCAAAATTGACTTTTCCAGCCACAATGCGTGGCCAGCTCATTTCTAGTAGCATGTCTCATGAAACCGTTCCTCTACAAAATTCAGCTAACAAAAAGAGGACCACTGCAGCACGATCAGCCCTGTAAACAACTGATGTGTGCCTTGGACAAGGGATAAACTGCATCATGCATAAACGCTTTCACGAACAGATAACTTGGGGTGAACCACCTGGCCTCCTGCAGCAGGGGGAGATGGGTTGAGGCCCCCCCAACCCTGCAGGGCTTGGCTGCTGGGAGGCTGCTTGACTGCCACATCAACACCCCAAGCACAGCTGAACTGCCAAGAACAGATGCGATGCCACGTAGTCCAAACAGATTTCCTCTGCGTCACCTTTCTGACTGTTTGCTCTTTTCAATCTGATACTATGAAGTGGAAGATGAGTTAACTGTGCATTTTCAGATAGTCATTTTAATCACCAAGAGCTACGAAAACACAATGAATGGAGATGATAGCACAGCAGAGCTCTGACTCCATGTGCTGCCGTGTGTTGGAAGATAGCGCACCTAACAACCGACTTAAAATACTGCTGTGCTTCATTTGGAAAATACAAAGCAGAGGAGTAGAAGAGGAGCTAAAAAGCTGAGCAGAGGGGAGTACATGGGTGGAAAGAGATCACAAAACTATCTTCCAGTTCCAGTGCTGCTTGATGCATGTTTCCCTGTAGCATATTTTAAAAGGTAGTTACTCACAAATTACATCTTTCAACAGATATTCTAATTGACATCGTACAGAAGGCAGTAGATTAAGCCTAAAAGTACTTGCCTAAACAGGTTATTCCAAAAAAAACATCACCAATATCTGCTAATCACATTTTATGCTCTAACTGTACCATGATGAATCTCCTTTTTTGGAAACATAAGCATCCAAAGTTAAATTCTTATCCGTAATGGGACCTGACATGGTTACTGTCAACTAATGCTGATATTAATTTCCTCAAAATGCTACACTAATATTGAATCTCGTTTCAAAACAAATAATAATCAGAAATTCCACTCAGCAATAAAACTATTCAACACAAACAGGTACAAGGATATTAAACCTTTCCTTGTTTTAACAGTCCACAATTACAATTGATTCATTCCAACAGCTTCACTAGAAAGCAAATAAAAAAAACCAATTAAAAAAGATGACCTAAACCCAAGTTCAGCTACTTTGTACTGTTTGTAAACAACATTAATTCTTCCATCACATTAGTTTGCACAACCAATGAGAGAAAGCAGGTGCACAGGAAATAGTGAAATTAAGAGTATTTATAGGTTCTTCCCCCCAGAAAAAATCTAATGTTTATCTAAGATTACATGACTGTATGTATTGCTAATATAACTGGATCATTCTAATTAAAAGATAATTTAAAATATTGCAAAATACACACTGTAAGGCCATCAGAATATCATTCACCTTTCAACACCTTCTTTCAGTCATGTTATTCAAAACCATTAATGCAGAATGCAGGGGCTGAAAAGCTGCTAGCGCCCCCCATGACTTATGAAACAGATTAATTCACAATTTATTTCTGATTTTGAAGTTGATTTTCTAGGAGACTGCAGGAAAAAAGCGTTTCATTTTTTCAACACTCACCTATTTTAACACTTGGTGCCTGCAACATTGACAAAACGATGGCATGTTCATGCTGGGCAAAACAACAAATAAAAATACAAAATACAATGAGCATGTAGCCCTAACCTTAAAATGTTCCCTTCTGAGTGTTTTGGGTCGCAAAACTGTATTTTTATTAAATTTTCAAAAATTATACCAAATAATTCTTTCACAAAAGATATGGTGGGTATTAAAGGGAATTACTAAAAATATAAACCCAAGGTGCAAATAACATACTACAGAAAGTACATGGTTGGTTCTGAAAAGGAATCCGTTGGACCTAAAGCTCTTAGCGCATGAATCCTCTTTGAGTGGCTATTTACCAAAATTTTTCCTGAGGGGAAAAAAAATGTAACATCATCTTTGAAATTAACTACTTGTACTTGATATAATTAAAAAGTAATAGTAACATCTGAACAGAAAGACTCCATTTTTAATGCTTTGTTTGCAACAGAAAACCATAAGAGAATGGAAATTCGGTTGAGTGTACCATATGTGCCTCAAATTTGACACTGTAAGATGCATTTAAAAAGCTATTAAATGTCTCATTATTCCTGTTCCTGAAAGACATATGGTACACTTCATGTTAAATGCAAAATCCTTTGCTTCAGTTATATTTCTTGAGTTCTGTCTTCTCAGTTTCAAAGCTCTTCTGAGCTGTTTTATGGTGCTTTTTTTTTTTTTTTTTCCTTTTTCTAATCGAAAGAGAAGTTTATGGGAATTGCTACTATATGGAGACTGGTCTGCCACCAGTTTCATGCCGATGGAGCAGTTATTTCCACTATTGTTCCAGAAAGCCCATCTGGCTAAGTATCTGCAGGCCCAGAGTTCAGGGACACATACATGCTTTACAATACTGGTGGCACTTCCCTGGAAGCATTAATTTTCACACTGAAATATATAAGCCTTTGAGGTAGTCTGAATGTAGTCCATATTTTTTTCTTCAATATGGATTATACGCACAGCCCAATAATCCCCATCAGAGAAAAGGTTTGTGTTGCCATCCATCTTTAAAGCAAAATACTAATTAAGTACGGTCACTAAATTGCCGGCTCTTCTTCCCTTTACTCCTGTATCTGGATTGTCTGCTCATTAGACTTAGATCTAATTAAATAATCATTCAAAAACCTTCAGTGTTAAAATATTATCTCATGTCTCTCAAAACTAGGGGGGAACTGGAGAGGAAAAAAAAATAAAATTAAGAGGTTTGAATGTAAAATGTACTTGAAGAAGTTACTGGGGGGACAAAGAAATCTATTTCTATAGAGAACTAGATTTGGCAGATCAGTTGTGATCATTTGGAAATCCTTGTATTATTTAGAAATAATTTGATAAGAGAAAGTATTTTTAATGAAGGCTTCCCTGTTTCTGCCAGTGTTTTCTGGACTTTTCAATGAAATCATGGAGTAACACTCTTTGTCAGTCAGCATTTGAGCTTTTAGTATCGTTATTGATTCCTTGAATCTAAGTCAGCATCTTTTTCAGTTCACGTTATTTAGAGCCCTTCTATATACTCTTGGACTGAGCCATACGTACAGTCTTTGATGGATAAAGTTCTTCTCACATCATAACTGGTCAAAGATGATCAGGTAAAGAATTTTAAAAACCAAAATTCCTTAATTTCTTCTTCCCTTATAATTACAGTAACCATTATCATTTGCATTTATGTCCTGGAGTATGGTTTAAATTAACTTTTTTCTAATCATTACACATACACAATTTCATTTGTTGTAAATGCTAGTAGTAAAAAGCTTAATTCAAAATCATCTTCAGCACTAGCTACTTACATTAAAACCGTATTTCTGTTTAAAGATGAAAAATCATCATTTAGCAGTGCTTACAGCTTAAGAAAGTAGTGAAAATATTAAACTAAGAACTGCTTTTACATCTTCTAGCACATATCCCTTGAATAACATTTCTATTTATCAATCATCACACCAAATTTAATTATATATGCAGGTAACACAAACAGGATATTCTCATTTAGTACTGTAAAGCTTAGAAAAAACATAAGCAATATGCAAAAGAGTTTGCATAAACTCGATTGTAGATAACCTTCGCCTTCTCTTTGTAAAGGGATTAAATATAAGGTCCAGCAGGCCACGCATTACAGACTTTTATACATGTTTTCTCTCCTTCTCTCATTTGAAAGACACATGCTGATGAGAGTTTTCTATTAAGGTCAGCCAGTTTGGAAGAAAAAAATCCAACACAACAGTTACAAATATCTGTAATGTTTCTAGCAGTTTGTATAAGTGATGTTATTAACCAAAAAAAATAACATTTTGTAATTTTGCTACACATACCAGTAAAACACAACCTTTCAGCTACTTGCTTATGTATCAGTTCTAGCAGTGCCTGACTCAGCTGCAGGCACAGCACCAGCTGGCAACACACTAAGCTTGCACTGACCGAATTATTTTACAAGTTCTTTCATTCTCTGGGAGAAAACTTTGCAAAAGGATTTGATAAAGAGAAAATTTATGAACTAAGCCACACACCCCATCCCCCCTTTTAAATAAAGAACTGCAAAACCAAGAAAACAAAAATGTGTGCTCCAAACAGTACATTACCTCAAAGGGGAAAAATATACATACGTTAGGATTTTTAATCAAAATCTCACTTTCATACTAACATTCTCTTCCAAATTAAAACACAGAAAGCACACACCACCACTACCACCCCCCCCAACCCCCCCATATTATTTGTTGCAAAAATGTTGTGTCTACAATACAAATCTCTTGCAGAACACCACTTGCATCTGTGGTATACCCAGTGCTAGAAAATAAAAATCCTTGGTCTTGTAGGTAATAATTTATAATGGAGCACTTTTTTCAACATAAAATTGCCTTCTTATTAACCACGTGAAAACTGCAATTTTAGTTTCAGGGAATATAAGTGTGTGTATGTGTGTGTATATATATATATATATAAAAGCACATGTGTGTATGTAATGCATGTGTATATACACACACACAGAGAAGAGCATTGCAGTCAGTCATGTTCATCCATTAACCATTTTGGAGACACTCAATTCAACTATGACTTATTGCTTCTTATGTTTTGAGTACAAGTTTTGTGTGGTAACAGAGGATTTTGTTTGATAAAATGTTTGCTTTTTGAAATTCAAACAGGTACAGAGAAGGGCAGAAGGACCACAGAAACAATTCCTCAGCCGCTGAAAAGAAAACGCCTTACACATCTGGCCCCTGTGCACCTTCTAGCAGTGCAACTGCACCAACATTCTCCTCTTCATAAAGCAAAACAGCATTAGGAATTTCATTTGCCACAAGAGCAGCTAGAGATTCTTCGTTTTACACAAGATCACATTTACGGTCGAGAAACGTCCTGTGCCTTAACAACCAGGGCTCAATGCATGTCTCATGGAAAAGATGGCTGCAGCTCAAAATGCATACTAAGTCTCTAGGACAGTAAATTTCTATACATACTAGACATTATCTGAATCCGCTTCCCTATCACCTTTCCTTACAACACATAGTTCAAGATGCCTAACAGCTTTTTTCACTTAAGTTCTGGCATTACTGGATACAAATTCCTGGCACCCTGCATACTCCAGCACAGTAATAGGTGTGTAATGGACACATTCGGCCTCTTAACCAAACTAGCAATAGTTTGGTACAGGCTGCAGGGGAGGTAAAGGCCTGAACCATAGGTAGCTGGGCCAAGAACTCCTCTAGTTCCAATCTGTTCTCTGAAAACCCACAAAGGATCAGTCACTCCATGAGCATTTATCTGTATGAGCTTGCAATGATGACCGTGTGATTAATAGATGAATAGCAGGTGGCTTTTCCAAGACTCATTTATCAAGGAACAAAGAAAGTTGTGAGTACAAGGAGTCCCTGTATACCTTTCCCATTGCATGTGAACTGACTGGGCGCCAACCACTTTATTCCATGACCAGGACAGCCTCAGTGAGCCTTCTCTGGCTCTCCTGGCTAAGCAGGCTGGCTGCACAGCAGCGATCTCTCCTTGAGCTGGGATGCCTGTGAAGGTTGCTCCTCAAGGCAGAGAGACCTTTTACCAATGGCATGACTTTTACTGGTAAGAGATCGATACTGCGCATAACTTTGTAATATGTTAACTTTGATTGGGTCTTGGTAACTTTGATTTGTGCCTTGGTAGTTCTGAATCACTGTTCAAAGTGGTTGTGCCGTAAAGTAACAGTGTGAATCTTGCAATCAAACTTTGTTAAGCCACGCTTTTACAGTATCATATTAAAACCACATTTGCTAATACTTTTGACAGTGGTTCTTTAAGCAATCTAAATCACCCATTTGGAACAAGGTGGAATAAACCACCACAGTCCTTATACACAGAGAGGGCCTCTAAGTAATAGTTCACCCAGGAGCTGTGGTAGCTTTCTACTTCTGTTTCTACGATTACTTGCACGTCATTCTGAATTATGCATAAAACGTCCCTGTCTTCCAGACTACCAATCACAGCTGTAACAGCATCCTCTGCACTGATGTAGAACATGGGAAATGCTTCATTACCTACGCTTGGTCATTTTTAAATGATTGCACCAATTGCTCCAAGTGATGCTGCAAACTTTATTTCGCTTGTGAAAGTACTCTATCTCCTTCTAATTAGGACTATCCAGCTCTCTTTCTGTTGGCCTCCTGGAGCTTGCTAAGGAGCTGCAAGCACTGCAGCGTGGTCATTTGGGTAGCACCACCAACCTGGACACATTCTTTAATGGTGAAGTTCTTCCAAAGACTCCACCAGATGCTGACTCCCACACTGTCCCTCCCAGTCTGGAACAACTCTTACGCAAACAACTCCCAACCCACGGGCTTGTGATCAAAGCAGACAGGGCACCATCAAGACTGCAAAGCATAACCACTGGGAGGATCTGGCCCCTCTTCTCCAAGCCCCAGTCACACCCTGGTCATGAAGAAACACACTTTAAGTGCATTTTTTCCCAGTTGGAGCTGAAGGCTGTCACAGAGGCTCAGTCTGCTGTGAGTTGTGTTGCTTCACCGTATTATGCCCACCAGCAACGGCAGGCACTACTGCCCTTTAAGCCAGCGGGATTCTCCTTGGGCAGGTGGGATACACTTTCAGTTCCCATGTTTTGTAGTGCTGTCACATCAATCTCCTGTGCCCACTGCAGAGAAATAAGACTCAAAAGATTTTGGTGAATGTGAGGGTAGACCCACTGTCCCCAAGACAACCACTGCCCCAATTTCACCTGTTTGTCATTGTTACTTTCTACACAATAATTTCATTGTACAATCATTCAATCATTGATTATTAATGCCCCCACATAAACCTTTAAAGTTTAGTTTAATCTCTCTCAGGGAAAAAAAAAAAAAAAAGAGCAAATTTCACTGTAAGGCATATAAAGAAAATTCAGCCTCTGACAACATCATGCATTTCCACCTTGCAAGTGTTTCCAGAGCTATCAAACCATATTCCATACAAATCATAAGTGTATAGTTATACAAGGGCCAAACATTGTCTCTCCTACACTGGCTCACAAAGACTGATGAGCCCACTAGTTAATTACGTAGGTCTCCACAATTATCCATACCAACTGCAACTGATGTTTGGGGCATCCTTAAAATGTACTAATGTTAAAATTGAACTTTTTCATATAACTAAGAAAACAGGTTGTCAGATAAGGCTTACAGATATTTCTCTTTGGAGAGATGCTTCAGGAGAACCCCATCAACCAGACACAGATACACAACTACCAAGGGCTGCATTTTGTCCTTAAGGAATCATTCTTGCATTAAAGGTTATTTTTTACTTTAAGCTTGATTGAAACAAAAGTAGAACTATATTAAGATTAATGGCAACTATGTCATATTGGAAATTGTCAATTAAAAATAAAAAAATATAAATGAACCTAAGTACCTCTTTGATGAAGACTGAACAAGGGCAAAAAGGATTTTGACAGAAGTCTAAGTAACACTCAAGTTTATGAATGCTTTTCAGATGTGCTTTTCTGATGTGTTCTCCACTCAAGGTCCTGATGTGCTTTCTACAGTTACCAGAACACTTGAAATTTATGACACACTGGATAAATGTTTTAGAATAGCCAGCAACTTTCAGGCCTAAATTGAGCTCTAAAATTTCTGCAGAAGACAGTAATTATCTTTTTAGAAACTAAAAGGAATTGAAATAAGTTTCTTATTTAAAAATTCAATGTGAAATGCATTATCATGCTGTGCTAGAAGCATTACTTGATGAAAAACAAAACATAGGACATTTACTGTGTGATATTAAACAGCACTGTTGCTGCCACTGCAGCAGCTCCTCAAAGCCTCTCATACAAAAGCTCATTCACAATTCTCATTGCAGTCAACAGCTCTCACCCACTTCTTAAAGTCCTTCCCATTCCACAGGAATAAAAATATTCCCCATTTCAATCGCTAGCATGAGCAACGCTCTCTGGGATCAGCTCACACAACCCTCAGTAGTTCTACTGTATTCTGAAATCACACAATGCATCGCACCAAGGATGGGGCTAGTTTGATGAAGGTGCAAGAAACCTGACAGATTCAAGAACAGCTGCCATAACTACATATTCTAAGAACAAAGGATTATGCCTAATAGGAATTAACATATATTATAACCAACGCGGTTTGCTGCTATACTCTGGAGCTGCAGAAAATAAACATTGTTTCAGATACGATGTTCCCACTGCACTTAGGAGAGTCTGGGTAGAAATAGAAAAACCCTCCAAAAAATGTGAAATCGATGCTTAGATTAGGTTCAGTCTAATCTGATCAGAAGAACAAGATCATTTTGGATGAAAAATAAATACCTTATGCAGCTACTACTGTTACTGGTATATATTAATTATTTTAATGCCAGTTGAATCAAATTACTGCATTAGCCAGTGAAACAGCATTTATATTCTAAGAAAATACCAATAGTTACCAATGCAGTTTAACAACTACTGGCTGCTGAACATGAGTTAAAATTGAGCTACTTACTGAGATATGCTCAGTATTTTGAAATCAGAAATATTTTTAATGTTTTTAGAAAAAAAAATACAACTGGCTTGCAGGTCTTCTTCCTCTCCTGTTCCCTTTCACCCCCTAGAAATATCCAAACATCCTCCAGGCACTATTTTGATTTTTTTTTTTCTATGAAATTATCAGAGTTAAAGGGCCATTTTTCTTTATCTGTGTAAATCTTCAGAAGAGTCCTTTATCTTCAAGTAAAAGCAAAAGGCACTCAAATTTTAAGAGATCATACTAACAAAGTCCTAGTTCTCTGTTTAAGTATTTCTGTCATAATTTTGTTAATTACAGGTTTCTTCTCCTACAAGTGTACTACACTGTACAGTTTTCCGTAATTCAGGGAGGGGTAGGGGTGGGTGGGTGGGGATACTGAAGTAAAAAATTCCTTAAATTTTAGTTAAAACGAAACAAAAATACTTTCCTGTTAAAACCTCCTTAAAACATCACATTATGTTAAGGTGAGAAAAGGAAATAAAATTTGAAGTAATAAACCACCGTCATCTGAAGAGGCATGACCTTAATTTAATATTTTTCCTTTTTTTAAAAAAAAATAATTATGTCTACTACCATTGTGGAGTATATTAAGCTATGATTTCTTCTTATCAAGAGTAATGGTTCAGCAAACATCACAAGTTGAAATCTTTAGAAGGTTTACTTTGTTTTCTTCAAGTCTTTTGGGCAATATCACAGATACACATTGGACATTTCTTACAGCTTAGCAACCGGCTATCTGTAAAAATACACCAAAAGCCAAACTCTTGAAAGTTAAAATGCATGCTATTTGTCTAGGCTTACATGCTTGTAAGCATATTGCACAACACAACACTGTGTACTGGGATTTGTTTCTTCACCTCCTTTTTCAGACTGGCACAAGCGATTGCCCAGTCTTACCCAGTTTCTGTTCCTGAAGGCTACACGTTACACAGACTCATGTACTGCAATGTTTGTGCCTTGGGCACAAGAACAAACAGAGCTAGAGTGACAATCACCATAAAAAACTATTTCACCCAGAAGTAGGGTTTTCTCCTGGGTTCATTTATTAAAGTTATCCAGATGCCCTTTTGGAACAAGTGTATTTGTCCTCCTTTCAAGGCTGACAACAGCAACAATAGTTTTTGCACCCTGGTGAGACACAGCGAGTTATCTACCGTTGTCTGTACGAGCATAGCTGCGGATTACTTTAGCAATAGCTCTGCTTGCTACCTCCTCGTACAGTCTCCCCTTCCACCAAGCCGCAGAGTTCACTGGATGTCTGGAGAGTGTGGAGGGACTTTGTGCACTGTGGCATTGGCCCTCAGGTGGTACCCACACACTGGAGGAGTTATTCTCCAAATACCATCTCAAATGTACAGTCCAAAGCGGTCCAACTTCCCTTCCAAGGGACTTTGCTCACACAGGCAATGTGGTTCGAGATCTGGGCAGACTGATCCACAGCTACAGATTAAACACTGGCAGCCAGAAAGAGGCAAATCCTCCTCCCCAAAGATGAGGTTCGAGTACCTTCATGCTAGATGCTGCATGAGGGCAATTACAAGCATGCAATTACAAAAATGATTTCTCATCTTCCAGCTGTCTATGGCAGGGAGGAATTAGCTGATAACAGGTAAAAGCACAGCAGAAACAGATCTGCATATTTCACAATGTTGTGATGCTTGGTTTGTTGGAAGATAAGAAACAGCCTGCTGTTAGAAGTCTTAGTAATTCTGTGTTCAGCAATGGGAGTGGGTTATCCGACGTGCTGCTAGGGAAAAAGCACTGTTCCCTCTGCATACTGCTTTCCTCCTGGCTAGGATATTCTAAGTCTAATGCAGACAATGCCATGAGCTCTAAAGTTCTCACCTATATGGTCCACTCATCATTCCTATTTAACTGTGGAAATAAATGTGTAAATGTCACTGGAGACTCAGCAGTTTCTGTACAGCCCTAGACTTTTCTATCCAACAGCTCTCTCCTGCTAGAAAAGCCATGCTCTCTCTGTAGAGGCTTCTCAGATACAGGAGAAAGAAGAGACTGCACAGAGTGGGTCTAGAATAGATCATTATGTTCAATAGTTCCAAAACAGAAAAGGTACTCCAGCTAATTACCATCCCAGCAAAAGAAACCAAACTCCATGCTAGACATGAGATGTTTTCAGCATCTATCTTTTTAATGTATTGACTGATACAGACCATAAGCAGAAGTGAAAGTATTTTATACTGAAAAACACACAACACCAAAGGGAAGGAGAAGAGGTTTATGCTTTGAAGCAGACATTTGTTTGCTTGCAATTTAAATGCAGGGGCTGCCTTGTCACCAATCCAGACAAGTTGCCAACAACCTATTATGCTGTCTTCCCAGTTTATTCAAGACATGGCAATTAAAGCTGACATGAAACTGTTTCAGTAGAGATACAAAGCAGAGGTTTTCCTTGACCACATAAAAAATTTCTTTCTCCACTGCGTAAGGCTGCAACACGCTCACTGTCCTTGGCTGTATCCATCACTATCTACTTGGTTAAAGTAGTAATTTGCAAAGCCTCTTTTTGCCAAAGTGCATTTTCTTGGTTAGTAAGGTGAAATTCAGCAAGCATTAGGAGCCCATCAACACAATACTTCCAGATTTTCCTCCCTCTTTACAAAAGACCTGAAAACTTGCTCCCCAGTATGATCTTGTCTGACCAGGACTCCTCCCTTTGGGGACCAACAGAAAGCTCCAGGTGGCAAGAATTTCAAAGGGTCTATTTTAGCTACCGCAAGTCAGAAAAAGGCTGTTAACTTGAACACGTAACACAGCGTGCCTCAGAGATATCACTGAGGAAAGGTTTATTTTCATTGCAGTATTGGTCCCATTCGTTTTCCAGCAAACAAATTCCAGAAGGAAGGTGTCCAACCCTGATTATGAGGGAAGAAGGTGAAGGACAACAAAAGCAGCTAGAGATGATCAAGCAGAAAGAAGAAACTGAAGACTGAAAGAAACAGACTTCAAAAAGGAAACATATATACCCAAAAATAATGCGTAGTAAACATGGTCATACCAAAAAGATAAGAAAAAACATTTACTTAGTGTATTTATTTCACAATCACAGATGATGATTAGTTTATGCATAACTACCTCCTTTGGTACCTGCAACTGTGAGCAAAACACACAGCTGTTCAAAATCAACAGCCCACATTTCCATTTGCCTTGCTAAGGAACTCCTCAGTCTGCTGACTTTTTGGTGTTTATTTAATGCAGTACAAAATACAACAAAACTAGCACTTCATCTCTTATGACAGTTTTTATCTCTTAGGATACAATTTTTCTAAAGATAAGATCCAATTACTTGCATTAACTTTGAGAAAAAGTGAAGTAAATGAGCAAGTACAATAAAGAAGGGAAAACAGTCCTTCACTGAATTTTCCTCTAGAGTCACTTGTTCTAATTTTTATTCTACTTGCCTGAAAAATGAAAGTTATGTAAGTGACAGTTTTCATCGTTGATATTGCACTGAGCTCATTTTGTCAGAGATGAAAACAACTAGCTATTTCATTTCCCTATTATCATTAATGTTCTCCTGTGTTAACAAAGTATGGATTAATAGTTATTAGTTTGAATGAACATACTACTATATCTCTATTTTTAAACATAATACTACCAGGCAGCCTATAGTCAGCGTAGCTTTGCTGAGATCCTTTCAGTTCCTATTCCACATTCCCCGAGTACTTCCATTTAAAATGAGAAGGACACTGTTTCAGGATAGAATTTTTTACTCATCGAGATCACTTTTTCATGTCCAATTTATGTATTCTGCCAGTACAAATGAATGTTCCAAAAGCACATGAGCGAACAGAAACTGGGCTGAAGCCACCTGAAACATCTTTTTTTTTTTTGTGTGTCTCTGCTTTAGCAACCGAAAAAGTGTCACAATTAACTTGTCCCTTTCTTTCCATGTACTATTTAGTTTTGGTGGTTTATCTTTTGGTGAGGTAGAAGGGGCACTGTTGGGTGGAGAGAAAGGTTAAAGCACTGCGTTCACTCTGCGGTCTAAGGAAACCAAAAAAGAACTGACATACCATAAATACTGCAAAACTTGGATAGTCACTGGAAAACAAAGACAAGAGTAGATCCTCTTAAGTTTTACTGATGATGTCTTACTTTTTAACATAGCATCTTTCTCCTACTATGATCCCCAGGGTTCAAGGAAGCAATACATAGCCCCTTTCCATCCAAGGAAAAAAACTTCTTCTGGATCCCATAACAGATGGCATCATTTTAACAGTATTCCTGAGAATTAGATGTCATGTGCAGAAGTGGCAGAGAGAAAGATCTCCAAGACAGAACCACAGCTGCGTACTTCCCACCCCAAAACTAAAAAGAAAGGCTGTCTGCACCTGTTGGCTCCTGTGTGACCCAACAGCTGCTAGGATAATCCACTATGATTATTTAAAAAAAATCCCATCATTACTAAAATGATGGAAGTAAGAACAAAGAAGCTGAACATCAAGACATCAAGAGCTGTGACTGGAGACAAGTAAATAAAGAAGAGATGCAAATCAAAAGATAAAGGAGTAAAACTCCATCTAGTTCACAACTTAGCAATCGCTAAAGTCTCAGCAAAGAGAAAAATGAAAAGTCTTAGTATTGTGTCTCCATCTGTACTTATGCACTAAGAGAAAGGAACCATTCAGAGAAGAATAAGAACAAACAGTCCTACAACCCATGTTTAGTATGCAACTCACCCTATTAGATCCCTTTCCATGTGCTGGGAAAGGGCATGCTCATCCAGAGGACAACTTAATGCGGGCTCTACTCTGAAGCAGTCATTGGATGCACCTCTCTCTCCACAATGAGGGCAGAGAAGCTCGCAAAGATTCACTGTCCAGACTGTTTTACAAAGCATCTCAAGGCAAGTAATGCAAATGCTTTCCAGAAGTTTCTAAACTGGTTAAACAGAAAACTTTGAATACTTTTGGGAGAAAAAGGATAGAACACCACCATCAATTTTAATTGCAAGCTGATGCAATAGATAATACTTGCTTTGTGATGACAACCTATTTGGTGTTATAGAAATTGCCTCCTTGCCCCTCCCCCCCCCCCCCCCGGCAATCTGTAATTTAAATATTTCTGTTTTAAGAGGAAGACATGAGTAACGAAGTAGGAGTGCAACGGCAGGCAGGGACAATGCATCATGAAAATTGGAGTGCTTGGGGAATTGTTTGCTTTGTTTTTACACTTAAAATGCATTATTATTTGTCTGGACATTTCCCTTACAGCAATACCATCTCATCACTCATTATAATGCATTTCTATTCTGGAAAGTGATACAGAGGCTATAGAGAGCTGTTAGACACCAAGCCATTGGCATGTAGGATTTAGCTGTTTACTGTAGTCTTATAAATACCTTTATTCCAATACGAATTTCTTAAAAAGTCAGCTGTTATCATAAATACATTCCCTTCTCACCCCCATTATAAAGTGTAATCTTTGTGTGTCAGAAAACAACAATACATTTTCCTCGATTAATTTTTCACAAGGGTGATCAGTTTATGGTGTTGGTAGAAAAGTTATAATACACATAAAAGCTTCAAAATGCATTCTGAATCTTAAATCCTTCTTTAGATTTAATAATCACCCAGCTGGCTACACTTCAGACAGCAACGCTTCAATGGGAAGATTAATGAACATTTGGTCTGCAGTTTAATCCCTCTAGATTTTAGCATGCAAAGTGCAAACTTTTATAAATTAGAATATTTTTATGCATTCCAATTATATGTCAAGGTCCAAATAGCTTTAATGGTAACTTTGAGGCTTCTTAGTCATAGTTTGCTCTCTCTTTAGAGTACTTAAGTTTTTGAAAACAGTAATTCACTCCACTACAGTATTCTCCAGACCATTTTAAAGATTGCTTTTCAATATATCATCTCAAGTCAGAATCACCTTCAATTTTTTTTTTTATTTATTTTATACCGTCATCAGTTTTTTGTCTTGCTAGCAATATATTCTATGGCAAGGATTTAACTGAGCAAACAATTTAAGACACAAGAGTGAACAGTAACTTCCCTGCAGACTTCTCTACAGCCACGCTGGCCAGTTACTGCCTTTACCTTCTATAGAAGCAATTGGCACCTGCCAAGCTCCCACAGCCCCTGCCCTCTGTGGTGCCCTCGTTGTTCATAAAGTCCAAAGGAATTGTACAGTTGAGGTAAGGAAATCTACACCCAGGCTGGGACAACAGGGAAGATACTGCCCATGTGGCTTTGATCTCCTCCTTCAGCATTTCCACATTGATGCCTTTCCTTTTCTGTGCTTCTGAAGGGAGGTGCTGGTAATAGCAGAACAACATATGAAACTTTCTTTGCATTTAATGGGGCTGCCTGAAATTATGACAGAGTAGAGAAACCTCTTTCTTAGAGATAACTTTGCTTGTTTACCAAGGGACAAAACCTAGTTATCAAACCAGTGTATTTCAAGATCCTGCAGTTTTGCTGGACAATTACACACAGAAGCAGGGGGGAAAAAAAAGTATCTTCATAGAATTCTTACAATTGAGCCCCCCTTGCACTGAAAACCCCAAAGCCCAACACCTTTTTGCTTCACAGTTCCCAGCAATGAGTACGGGGTAGAGAACTGAGGGTGGAAAAAGAAAGGAAAACCACCACCACCACCATGATGTTGAAAAGATTTCCTTTTGCAGTTTGCTCCTCGTTTGGTTTCAAATTTGCAGTAACAAGACTTCATCTCTTTCTCTGTTCTGCAATTACGGACACTGGTTTCAATAAACTAGAAAGATACATGAAGGTATACTTATATTTTAGGTTTTTCTTTTAAATGCCAGTAGTAACTATACAGATACTCCAAAATATTTTCAAGCTAAGCCAGTCAAGCGCTTTGGCAAGAAATGCAAATAGTATACAAGTCAAATGTAATAAACAAACAAACATTACCCTCCTGCTGTAAAAACAGTGCTACTTACGACAAGATAAGGCTCAAAGTTATTTGGTTATTGTGACTAGCCTATTAGTCAACATCCTAATGCATTTTTAATGTGCAGAGAGAACAGCGTGCATCTCTTGTCACCTCTAAATCCTAAACACTGCAAATCCAAAGTCTGATCACGAATTCTTCTCATTTTAGTTTTTGTATTGTTATTCCACTCAATTTCTACTCAGAATTCCACTAATACATAAGATTTTCCACTTTTATTACAGCTTCTTCGAGACTATTCTGAAAACATATTTCCCACTTACCTAAAAAGCTGACTTGCACTAATCTAGGTAGTTTTCATAAAAAAAGATAACTAAATCCTGCATCAGGCTTTTTTGAAACATTTGCACTTTTCATCTGCCAACTTCTGGAACACATTACTCATACTCAGAGCCTTCTGACATCTTGTAACACAGACTTTCTAATTTGATGGTCTGAAAAGCCCAGAATAATCTCTCAAGTTTCTTAATTTTAATTTTAATTATAAGTTTTATGACAACCAAAACCACCTCATATCATGGTCACTTCTACAAACGATTATCTCTTCCAAGACACTTAGATTACAGATGATTTTACTGTGTGTTCTGCATATATAAATCACTATTTAAATAATGAAAAAAATCAAGTTAGTAAAAAAGCAGTAAGCCACGTGTTTAGAATTTGTATTGATGGTATTGTTGAAGGATTAATGCTTCCACTCAGTGAAACAATTCAGATTATCTCACTGTTACGCTAAGAACTGAGCCCATACATCATGAGACAGGCAAAAGGCTAGTGAATTTGAAAAGGTAAGAGAAAAAGTTTAAGAGAAGTAACAAGACTCTAACAGGAGGCAGCCCATTAGAAGGTAAGCCTAATACTGGCTGTCGTCACAAAGTCAGTCCATAGTTGCCCAATATGAGAAAAAAAGTGAAGAACTCTCTACTGCCAAGTCAAGGAGGAAAGAGTTTTTACAAGAACGTTAGATATAAACTACAAAGCCCAGAATGTTGGAATAATGCTGCATAGCAGCACTGCCACGTCCCAGAGCACATGTTAATTGAGCAGCCACAACTAGGAACATGCACGCATCTACAACAATGCATGCAAGCTACAGCAAACACAAGAAAGCTGCCTCAGCATTACCTGGAGCTGCCCTCATTCTCCTCGCTCAGCGCATCCAATTGGTTTTGGCCGGTACTTCTTCACACACTGACAGGGCCAAGTTCAACATCTTTAACTTCCAAGATAATACATAGTTTGGCAGGCTGCATTTGGAATCTGTCTGCATTAAATAATACCAAAAAACCTGGAGCTTCCAGGCACAGAGCAAGGTGCAGCATCACTCTTGTAATCAGGAAGCAATTAAAGCTACAATGTCGTCAAGTAAAAGACTGGCAGTGAAACGATTATACACACAGCTTATAAACACATAGCCAAAAGGGAGGAGAACCTCACTGTCACTCTTGGCCTTTGATCTTTTGAGATGCAAAGAACAACTGACACCAAAATAAAACTACCTCCAGCTGAGCAGCCACTGCTAGGTTTGAACAAACCCTAAATTAAAACTTCAGCAAAGGCAGTTATGTCTTAATGTCACAACACAAACAGATTTATATTGAAGTTTGACCAGATCTTGGCTTTAATGTCAATAAAGACTCATGATAGCATTCCAGAAATTCTTCCCTGTACTTAATTAAAAGATATTACTTTTATAGCAGCCACCTTCACCTATGCCATTTGAGATAAGACTCTAACAACTTGGTTCTGAGTTCAGTTTAAATTGAGTACATCAGAAAATACCAAAGCTTCCAAGTTCTACAGCTATGTTTTAAAAAAAAAATTTTGAAACTGTAATCTAGAAGAAGGAAACTTTGAATATCAAGAACTCAGATCCATTGGCTAATCCAGATAAAACAGTCCTTGAACTCAAAACTCTCCTGTCCAGCAGCCCTTCAAGGCAGACCCCTTTCCCCACAGTTTTGTTTCATAGTCTAGAAACTTTCAACAGCTTCCTGGTCCTCAGGAAAGCCAATTTCCTCTTTATTGCCTGTTAGGCTGGATATGCTCCCTACTGGAAGATCCCTAGAAGATCTTCCATCCAGGAAGACGAAGTTCCCCTCATCAGAGGTCTCCCCTGACCCAATGCTCAGCAGCCACCGATATGCAGCCAGGTCCCTTTCTCTTGCCTGCCCAGGCACACTCAGAAGTAACCACAAAGTGGAACAAAGGCGTTAACCAGACATTAACCAGATATGTTTATCTGTTAACCAGATACATCCTCCACACCACTGTTTTCTTCACCAAAATCACTGTTGATGAACAGTGCCCGTTTCTGAACATTCTGCCCATCAAGTTATCTGGTAAGCAAGTCACAATGGGAGAAAAAAGGCAGTTTGGTTGTTACGTTGTCAAATACTGGAAGGTTCCAGTCCAGAAGTAGCTTAAGAATCCTAATTTGCTAGAATTTTCCAGCTATTACGCTCATATTCAGTATGCTTAATTTAGTATTTTTGTTTGTTTTTTTTTAAATTTGAGTAAACATGTGGCTGGGCTTCCATTTTGCAGCATTATTCAGAGAAGGAACAACTGAAGGATTGGCAAAAGCTTCAAAATAATCCATTATACTGAACAGACTTTAGTCTAAATACTATGTAAGCAATATGAATTTCTGATTCCAACATAGCTGTAGAGAACAAATCAATGTCATCAATCTAAACCCCAATGGAACTGAGTTATTGACTTTCTCATCTTTTTGGATGACATCTTCTGGTATTTCAATTAGGATCAGAGGACAGTAATTAAGTTTTTCTCATTTTATCAAGCTGGTAACTCTGGGAACATTGCAGAAAAAAAAGTTCTATCTTCTAATCTTGCGAACAGGAATAGGAAAGAAATATACTACAGATGTGTACCCCAAGCACAGAGAGGTGGCTTTCTCTCCTCCCCTGACCTTTCCTTTTTTTATTCCTGCAGGTGTTTAAGTGGGTGCACTTTACCTTGTGTCTTCATATAAGAATTATGAGCTACACACTACACAGAGCATACGCTATTAAAGCACAGAACAGAATTGTGATTAACTGTATCTAAAAGCAAAAAAGTGTGTGCGTGTGTGTGGTGTTACCTTTCATTAAAAAAAGAAAATTGCTATCTCTGGTTGGAATTTTAAGATCTCTGCTACAGAATGTTGGAAAAAGGTGCAAAGGCATTGGAATTGTCCAATTATCTTCCAAAATACCATTAAACTAAGAGTTCTTCCAGTGATCAAGTTTTAATTCTTGTATGTGTGTACATTAACACTGTCTCTGTCATCAAAATAATGATGTGTAACATGACCAGTAATAGCCTTATTCAATATTCTCTGCAAATTAATAAAATGCTAGGAACAAGAAGTAGTTCTGAGCAGAAATGTTTTAGGCGACCTGAGACTGGCAGCCACCAAAAGGCAGGCAATTCTCGCTGCTCAAATCCCTCACCAAGTATTCAGTGGCTGTCCTTCAGCTGACTCAAATCTGCTGATGATCTTGTTTACATGACTCAGTCATATAAATCAAGGAACAGATCCAGCTGAAAATTAACAAAGAAACAGTTAATATTTGAAACAACCTGCTCCATCTTTATGCTCATGAGTTACGTTTTCAGATAAATCTGGCTCACAGCATGGCTATACAGTAGGGACAGCCTCCCACAGGTAGTTTTCACTAAGGTTGCCTTAAATGAATTCTCAAATTGCTATGTTTGAAAACACTTACATACACATAACAAAACCCTAATTTCACTTTGTACATTTATTTAAATCATTAATTATTTAAGTAATTGTGGCAACAGACATGAGAAGCCACACATGCCCTCTATACTAATGAGCTGTGTAAACTCAAGGACAGACCTTAGAAGGACCCTGGTGCTCTGATGGTGGGGATTTACCATGCAGTGGAAAGCCCTGACCTAGGTGCCTCCATATCGGTGTATCAGGAGGCATGGCATAACATTACACAGTACACAGATGTCTAAACACAGAGAAAAGGGATCATATCTAAAAATCTTATTCCTCTTCAGAGCTTGCGTCAAGCATCAAGCTGGAGGACCTAACTTACCTCACAGTCCTGAACATTGTCCTGGCAAGAAGTGGTCAAATAATTTATCTCAGATGCAGATGACAAGCTCCTTTATCTGCAATGTGAGTTAATGGGGGTTTGGAGAATGAAAACAACATCATCTATTTCCTAGCAGAATTAATCCTCCGTCAATGAGGAGCAGACCGACTGTCCTCAGTCGAGGAACCTTCTCCATCTTCCTACTACAGCAGAGACACAGGCAGTTGGCTCTCTAGATTAGTGATATTACAACATCCATGTGGGAGGAAGCAGTCTGTATTCTTATTCCTCCTCCAAGGCATGTTAATGTGTTTTAACCAGTGATCAATTAATCTAAAATACATAAACAAAAGCATGAACAAATCACTGGAGAGAAACCTTACAGAAGATTAAATGCCAACAGAGTAGAAAGAAATTATAAAAACACTGGAGGAGTTATTGCTATGATAGTTTTAAGTCAGAAACTGCTTGCAAGCTTGATGTGATCTTGTTTTCATCATTAGAAAACAAGTATCTGACCTTCTGAGCAAGGAATCTCACCCAGTTACCATGTGTAAAGTCTGATAACTCAGGGGAAACCTAGCTGGTATTTAACGAATATATCGAAGGAGGTAGCTATTCCCATCTTAAAGGCTCCAAGCAACCGGCTCTTATGGAAGTCTACCTAAAGAGCTAAAGAGTTAATTACTGTAATATTTTTTTTCTTGTGTTAACAAGAAAAATAGCTAAAAGCTGTGTGTCTTTTTACTAGACTAAAGCTGTTTTAATAGTAGTTATAGGTAGTAATTACAGAAGATTCGGAGGAACACCTTTGGCATTTTAATTTACATCACTTTTTATTTTTTCTTTTATGAACTACACAAAGTGCTAAATCAAAAGCAGAGAACATGCATCTCTGCCTTGGTAACTATGGCCGTTCCTTTTTTTTTTTAAAAAACTTTCAATGAATATTTCTCTTATCAATCTTTTATGCTTCATATATTCTCATTGATACTGATTGTTACCAGTTCCAGCTGTTTTACACTCATTTTGACTTTAATTGCAGCCTTTCCTTCCTCCTGGATATGCTCGCTTTCACTGACCATATTTGCCATCGTGGTTTGTCAGCAATCAACTTTTATTAAACAGCTCCTAATTTCCCAGATCCATTTTTCCCCTCCCAAACACTGAGTCTTACACGTTTCTTAAGCTTCAGGAAGGTAGTGATTCTGCTGCACTTCAGAAACTGCAGTAGTTGCATTTACTCCAGCAGCCTTGCTGAAGAGCCCTTATAATCTGCAAACTGTTTTATATAAAAAAATAACATACATACACATAAATATACAGATATGATGTCCTTTCCTATGGCTCTTTTAGTTTTGCTATACCCTTTTCTGGAGATGGAACAAATGTAGCAGTAGACAGCAATTAAAGTCATATAGAATAATTATGATTTTGTTATTTTTCTTGAGTAGTCTCCCCTCTGTAGAGTTATCACCTGCTCTCTACAGATCATCGTTTGGTGCCTGCCATCTGAAAATATGCTGCACCATCCTGAAGATGTCTCTCCCCTTCGACTGACTAGCATTTGCACAACTACACACTTGGATTTTATGCCTGGATTTACTGGACACTATTTTCAGCTTTTAATTTACATGCTCTGCTTAACTGACATTTCTTTAGATTGCTCTTCACTATTTAGTAACTGATTTTTACAGCTGCTTTTCCTATTTTTTCTAAGATACGATGTTACGACATCATCTACAATGTATTATCCCAAAGTGATTGCTTTCTCCTACAGTTTACTTTTAAAAATCTGGTACAATCTTTTTCTAATTTTAGGTTCCAGCAACCTAGTCCTTTTCTGGCTTAGGTGATGCCCATCTTTTTCATACAGCATTCTGACTGCCAAAACTTTTGCTAGTTCTTAACAAACCTCCTCCTCCTTGCAACATTTTCCTCAAGAACATACTGAAATGCTCCCAGCACAAGGCACAGGGCCAGCTAAACAGGCAGGACAAGTTTCAGAATGCTGCTATGGAAATTCTACTCTCTAAATCCTATTTTTACATGACCCAAAAGATTTCCTTCACTTTAGAAGTCTATCCTATATGAAAAAGCATTGCAAGAAGCCTTAAAAGAGCTGATGGTATTTTACAACCAGCTATATGAAATCTCCAGCCAAAGCCATCTAAATATAATTTTTCCATGATGATTTCTGTTTCAAGGAGGGGAAAAGTTATGAAACAAGTTTCTCCCACTCTCAAACTTAAATCAGTGGCCTGCATGAAATGCCTTCTTTTCGATGTGTGAAGCTAATTTTTCTGCATTTCTTATCTTTAAAACTGTTGCTTCCATTATCGCTCTCTCAAAAAATTATGCATAGCCACAAGACACATGATGAGAGCTATTTTTTAACATAATTATTACCTTTTTTGGTTTTGGGGTGCTTCAGGTAGGTTTGTTATGAGTGGGGATGTTTGCTTTTTATATCTTTTCCTTGAAGCCTGATACATCCTTTCATTCCTTACCCTTGGTTAATTAACCTGTTTGTTAATCACCATGACACAGCAGACAGTGCCCTGACCAGAGTTTCTTTTCCAGAAGTGTGCCTCAGAATGTTATTAGCAGACCGAGGGGCCCTGCAGAGCTGTACCAGGTGCCTTGTGCAGGGCAGAGGTCTTGGACCAGCTACAAAACTCACAGCCCGTCCAGCAGCATCCCTCGGGATCAGCACTCTGCTGTCAGGGCCTCAAGCAGGTGAACAGCGCAGCCATCCAACACGGCACAGAGATCCAGGAGAGGGACGACAGGAGCACTCAGGGCTGGAAGCCAGAACAAGCAACAAGGTATTTTTGTTGCCCTGGTTGCGGTTAGAGCAGTTGAGCTGCACGCTGCAGAAGCACAGCCACTGTTTGGAATGAATAGCAACATCAACAAACGCAGCTGAAAGTTATTCCTGAGGGCTTCTGACAGACCACTCCATCTACCTGTCTGAAGGGTAATTTTTTCATGTGGCTGAAATTTCCCTGTTACCCAAATGCTGTAGCAATACTTTTCCTCTGCCACACAGTTTATTTTCCCGCACCTAACTTTCAGTTTCCAAATGAGCTGTCGATTAGTTATGCAAATGTGAAGCAACAAACATTCAGCCCTGCTTATGGCAACCTCTTACTTCTTGCCATTTAAGTTCAGAGCCTGTTACAGAGTATGCATTAGATTATCAAACCCATCCCTCACAGAAGGGAAGGCAGCACCAGAAGCTTCTGTGTAAAACACTGACTTTATTCTAGAACTGCAAGTAACTGCACATAAAATTGCCACAGAGTTCTGGACCATTAATCCTCTTTTGACTGAACTGATGACCATTGGAAAACCTAATTTTAAATCCTGCTTTTTAAAACACCGTGTCCAGTTATTATTCAGGAACTCAAAAAATTTTAAGCTGACATTCACGTAAGGGAGAAGGCAGGTTTCTGGGCCTTGCACAGAACGTGTTGAAACTTGGCACAGATCTGACAAGTCGAGGGGGATTTCTAGTTTAAACAGCCCTGTCAACCCAGATGAGAGCACCAGAACCTTAGCATTTCTCCAAAATGTACCCTGATATGCTGCTGTAGTCCAGAATAAACAAATCTCTGTAGTCTATAGGGTGATGAGTCCCTCGCTGGAGCTCTACTAATTAGCTAAATGTGTGTTGAATTTCAAATTTAAACAGCCTCCCTTGTAGGTGTTCTTCATGACTGCATTCTATTTCACTTTGGGGCATCTGCCCGACCCATGATCCAGCTGACAGGTAACAGCTGGATCACTGGATCACACAGCGAAGTGTTAATTACCTCAAGTGCTCCAAGACCATTTTTATAGAAACCATCTCACAAAGTGTCATTGTGGCTTTTTCAGTCCTCCATTTTAAAGCTTCTATATATTCCAGACCCACTTTACCTTCTTTCAGCGTAATGCTTACTCATTTACTCAACAAAGAAAGAAAAACAAAATAAAACCCAAAACCCCACAGCAATTCAGGTATTTTGCACTTGCTGCAAATCTCTGAAGTGCAATGGGCTTCCCTCTCCAATTGATTTCAACCAGAATAACAACTTTCAGGTCAAGGAATTGCACATTTTAGAAATAATTTTAAAGGCTAATAAATAAATGTTTTAAAGAACCAACAAAGACTGAACTAAATACTTTCATTAGTTCAAATATTCTCAAAATAAAAAATATTCTATTGTTGCATTGGTATCCAAACAGAAGAATACTGGACACTGAAGTCCTAACATTTCCCCAAACAAAGCAATGGCATTTGAACATGCAGCAGGTGGGTGAGCCCTTTCTGCTACCTGCTCTATGCAGATAACAAGGTGATAAAAAAAGAAGCAATGCTGTTTTAATGTGAGTATCAAGAGCCATGCTTTTGGTGCTGAAGATAAAAAAATAAATACCATCTCGCAGGCTGTCATCAGGCTGGCTATAACATTATTTTGACAGGAAAAGTAGACGTCTTCTCTCGTATCACCAACTCCTTTGTCATAGTCTGTTGTGTGGAAAGGGGAAGCTATCTTTACTGAAAGCTGTAAACATGTCCACACTGCTGTTTAACCATAACCTTCTCTGACAGTTTAACAGCATCAACTTAACATTCATTAACATCTATTCTAAATTAGGCTAACAGACAAATCAAGACCGTCTGCAAAAATCAAATTTGCATACTGTTTTATAAGCAATGCTTTCTATATTGTTAGCCTCAGCACATTTTAAGAGCTTTCATTAAAAAAGTTGGGTTTTTTCCCCCCTTTAAACTAATAGTAATAAGAAAGGTTTCTCATTACTGCTTACACTGAACACAACCTCCAGTCTATGCAAGCTCCTTTTTTTGCAGATTCCCCTGCCACCACTGTCATAATTACTTTTTCAAAGGATCAGGTCTGGGCTCATACACAAAGACAGCGCTCACTATTTCTAAAAGAAATCTCTCATTCCTTGACACGTGAAGTTACCCCAGTCCCTGTAGCACATGTTATTTACCCACACATTTTTCCAGACCTTCATCAGCACTTACTCAACTTCTGAACAATTGAATATGAACATGTTTTGGAAGCAGTGTTTGCCTCCTGTCTCACTTGAGGAAAGACAGATATATCTGCCCTTTCAGTGGAGAAGACTAGCTTTAAAGAAAGAATTATTGTGAAGCATACAGCCCTTGTGAGCCTTCATATTTTAACAGTCAGGAGAAATAACTATGCACATTCAGATCAAGAGCTATAAAATAATGAAAACAATGCTGAGCCTGAAGACACCTATGGCGATCAGTCTGATTGTGAAGTGATATACACGATTCATTCTTCTCAGACTCAGTAGTAGAATGAAAATCTGCATTTCACAACCACGAAGAGTTAAAACATCTTTCCCTCAACTGCTTGGAAATTTCTCTGTGACTCCTACTCAAAGGGGCCTTATCTTTTTTCCATAGGCTGTCTTAAAATAATTATGACAACTCTCACATAGAAGTTTTTTCTCTCTTGCTGCCATCTTTCGGTTACAGAAGTCTGACCTCTGCATCATCGGCCTGTCTTGTAACGCTGGCAGACATTTCAGTCTCCTCTTTGCAGACCTACAGAATGCAGTTAGATAGCAGCTGCACGCATGTTGGGTCATGATGATCAGGCTGGCAATGTTGGAAGGGTAGCAGCCCACTTGCAACTCTCAGACCCATCTCTGGTGATATTGCCAAGGAAACAAAGGCTACATACTCGTTCCAGGTTCATCCTCAAAATGTAGGAGAGTTATCCTTGCTTAATGCCAGAAACAGGGCATCCTTCCAGGAGAGAGCAGTACTTTTCAAGTAGACCCCGGGGTGACACCTCAACTCCTGTTTCAGAGGTATCCACAAAAAGGACTTCAGCATCTAAACATATCTGGGCCAATGGTTGCTACCACAAGTCTGGTGTGTGTAAAGCTCACTCCTCTAACTGTGACAAACTCCCTAATCACGTAAGGGTCATGACTCACCTTGGACTTCTCCTATTCATCTTCTCTCCAGGGCCTGCCATTGGTGTGGTCCTGGCTCTGTCCTTCCTTTCAGTCTTAGCTTTTAATTTCAACACCGGTGTTGAGCTATACTACACCCGGAGTAGTATAATGGTGGTGTCAGGAGCTCTTCTGCAGTTGGAAGAGTCTTTCAGATTCAGGTGGGAACTGGTTCCCAACAGTGGTACTGCACTGAAGGGACAGCTGAGGGGAAAGGGATTCACAGCAGATTTTGGTATTCATTCAGATAATACATGTACATTATAAGCCTTCCTGTACCTTACCTGAGGCTTCACATGCCAACAGAGCGTGTTAGCAAATGACAAAGGTGTAGTCTTAGCCATGCAGCTCTGTACATTCAAAAATACTGGAGACAAAAAGATTTGATGGTATAGCTGTCATATGAAGGGTAAAAAAAGAAGAAAAAAAAAAAAAGCATCATACTGCCAACTGAGCTGCAGAGTAAGCTGAACATGACTAATACAAAGAAGGTATAGAGCTGCTGGTATAATTAACACTGTATGTTACACCCAGAGTACAAAAGGAGTGTTTTTCTGTTAAGGTACAGAAACTTGTCTCAAGCTCATCTTTAATTTCAATGTTATGTTCATGGAAATGTAAACACAAAAATAGGAAAGCAGTCCATCTTTTTCAACCTTTCTCTGAAGTGAAGGGAAAATGCAGTTAAAAGTGATTCACATGCTCAAAAAAAACCCCAAGTAGGGAAGAAGGACACTACTTTTTCCTTCTTCATCAATTCACTGGCAGCAGAGATCAACTTTCTGAAGCAGGTACTCACTGCTAGCTGGATTAAAAAAGTGGTAAATCTCTTTCATGCTGAAAGATGAAAGCGTTAGCTTACTTCCCAGTGAGCCTTTATGGATGTGTTCAGTAGTCTAAGAGGGAAACTGCTAAAAGCATCACAGCAAGCTGCACAGCCACGGTGGAGCTGCGGGTTCCCAGCACACTTTGAGACACACGCTCACTCTTATTCCCCTCCGAGTACCTTGCCAGGAGCAAGGCAAAGAAGACCCATCAACTCAAAGCATGTAGAAAACCAGAGGGAGCTAAATAGAAAGCACCGCTTTTTTTTTTTTTTTTTTTTCCCCGTGTTTAATTTTCTCAATTGTAATTGCTGCATGTCTGAAGCACAGTCAGAAGGCTGAGTTGGAATAAGGGAACAGGGATCATTATACAGTTAATTACCAATGACTGCAGCAAGCCTCAGATCAGAACCTGTTTTTCAAAAGAGCTTTCTTCTCCAGCTAAACAAATTACATGAGTTACTGGGGTCCCAAGGACCAGCCTACTTTGTCTTTTCAAAATTGAATATTTGCATAGTCGTTAGGACAGGATGACACTGTCCAGAAGAATTTTAAGATCACTTCTGTAAGTCTATCATTCCCTCTCAACATAAGCAGAGAAGGAATGGATGGACAGCAAGTGAAACCACCTCCATGACAGTAAGGACAAGCAAATTACTTGATTCTGGAGCTAAAACTACAGGGATTCTAGAACTTCACCTATATTCCTCCTTCTTATACCCAAACCCAAACTTTTTAGAAACCTGAGAAACAAGAAAAGGAAACATTTTAGCAGTTGATGGCAATTTTCCAGACATAAAAGATTGCCTGCACAGTGTATGAACACAGTAACAAGCTCCTCCTGTTGCTGAATGAAAAAACTGAAGAAATGGTTAATTGCCTTATGCTGTTACCAGTGGCAGAAAAGTGGTCAAGTGGAGGATGTCCCTCACGACTGTAACTGAGGACCACGCTCATGGAAATTATCACGTGGGCCTCCCCTGCCCCAGTATTTTTCATCAGACATCTCCTTTGAACTGGTAGTATTTGAGAAAGGATACTGAATTCCTTGGCATTTGACCTGACACAATATTGCTGCTTGAATCTTAAGAAGTTTGGGAAATCCGTAATTGTTCACTGCCTTTTTTTAAAATCCAGATTTGTAAAAGATTTGGCTGTGTTTTTTTCACAGTTTTGTTGAGCTACCAAAAGTTCAAAAGCCAAGTAAAAAGGTAATTTGCTTTCCATTAGAAAAGGTTAGACTTCAAATTACAAAATTGCTTCTTAATGGTGAAAATGAAGGATATTTTCTAATTTGCAGACTTACCTCAAATAACAAACTGCTGCACTACTGCCCTGGAGGAAGGCGCAGAGAGATGACATGAGAGAGTAAAGCCAAAGGGGTTTGTCATGGGCATTTCAATACTACTGATCACATTGCATGTGCCACAGCTCATTATGACAGTGCAAGAAAAACAGTACAGAACTAGACAGATTTGCTTTGCTTTGTTTCATTTTGCTTCCATCTAATTTAACTACTTATAGAGGAAATACTCTTGAAAGCATTAAAAACTGAATTACATTCAGAGACAACCAATAAAACAGACAAGAGACAGTACTAGGATACTGACTCTCGTAATTTGTTCACAGACTTCTACCACAGCATTTTGGACTGTCTGGACATAAACAAATGAAGGAGAGAAACTAAAAGACCAAATAAACAAGCTGGAATGCCATATATAAACTGATTAAGGTATACTTTTATTGTTAATGTTCAAAGGAAGATTACAGAAGACTCACAAGCAAATTGACTCAAACCAAGAGATAAGTATGTATTCATGGCTAGTTTTACGCTGGTCATGAAGAAAGGTCTGAGAACGTTGGATTTCATTGAAAATAAAATCTGATCTCTGATCAAAGCACTTCTTACTCTTAAGACTCGGAAGGCTCTGCTGCAGTAGCATCTGCATATGATAAGCAGAATAGCACATTATTCATTGTGCATATTTATCACAGTGAAACTGCAGCGATACAAACACGTACAAATAAAGGATGCCTGCTGCTCCCAAAGGAAAATCTTTCCTAGTTTTAGGAAAGGTACACCAAAAACAGAAAACTTAAATGTAACAAAACCATCATAGTCTCACCCCCAGGAGATTATTTATTTTCTCATGCTGGGCTGCGAACCAGCACGCTGACGTTCCCAACTCAGGGAAAATGCTGAAAGGCATGCAATGCTCACAAGTTCTAAGGACCCGGTTGCAGCTTCCTAGCTGGGAAGCACTGGCCTAGAAGCATGCCACAGTGAGCATCTCTTAACATTTATTTTGCCACCACTGCTGAGAAGATCAAGAAACAGAAAGATGTCCAGAGCAACTGTATGCACATTAGAACCATAAGTCTATAAATACAGATGCAGAACTGCATCTTTTGACTATTTCACTTAAGATGAAAAAGAATGAGACAACAGCACCATCTTGAATCCTCTTGCCAGTCACTGGCAAGCGTGCAAGCAGGCATGCTGTGTGGGACTTGGCTCTGAACACTGAAATATACCTCCATGACAACGTGCTGGCAAGCAGACAGACAGAAGCTAGTTCTGCACTAGCTAACTGAGGTGCCACAAACAGGGTAGCTCTGTGTACAGCTGCCCTAGACACCTGACCAAAACACCTGCAGACATAGCCCTAAGGTCCGTGGTATTTCCTACCCTGTTAGAGTCACTTGTGCATCCTCCTTCCTTTACATCAGCCTTACGATTCATACCCCTGCTGATCACTCGCTTCTGTAAGGCCTGTCACATAGCTGGGTGAGAGGAGTTTTAAAGGAGTAAACCAGAGCAGTACAAAGCATCAGAACTGCACCAGGATTTGGGGCTGCATCTGGAACCCTAATTTCAAAATAAGAAAAGCAAAAGTTCCAAAAAGGGACCCATAATAAGTGCCCAATATCAAATTATTTACTACAGGTTAATATGTAATTTGCTTAGCATTTTTGTTTTGTTGAAGTGGCACAAAAAAGACCCACTTATACAAAGGATAATAAAATAAAATAAGAAATTGTACAATTTACATTTAACAAACAGCAAGCTAAGCAATCAGCTTAAGTTAATAAGAAAAACTGAACTAGAAATGAGGGGAAATGGTTTGACGGCAAGGCCAAGTGGAAAGAACAGTTTCCTTAATGAGGTAGTTACTGTTCACTAGCAGTGCTCAAAGCAGTCATTTACTAACTGGAACAGACTGGGTAATCTTATTTCTCTTGGTATGCTCCGTTTAAGATAATGTTGTTTCTTGTTGAGAATCTTGGGTGGATAGCAACTTTATGCCTGGATTTAACTTTGAAGAAACCTCTTTCTTGCTCTGTGAGGAGTAAAACCTTTTTAAGGCAACATGAAATAGAAAAAGCCAGCTCTATGGCACTATAAAGTTTACTTCAGAAAACAAAAGCTTGAGAAGAATCTTGTTTCCCAGGTTTGGCTTTTCAGCAATACCCTATGGTGGGAAGCGTAGTTCAATCAAAACCTGAAAACAATCATGAAGAAAATATTTGCATCATCATTGTTCTGCCTTCAAAACTCTCTGGACATAAGAATTTGTTGTCATCTTTTCAAATCAGGAACAGAACAGAAATGAAATGGGGTTGAGAGAGATCAGTGAGAATTTAAAACCTCACTTACGGACTTCTGCATTTCAGCCATGCATTTGCTGACCTTTTTTATCCCTTACTGCAATGTTCTTTCTAGCTTGGTTTACTCAGAGATCATCAATTCACCATTAAGAACAAAACGCCACTTTTCTAAGACATCACTTTAAAGTTTAAAGGATTTTGACAAGTCACACATCTCTAAGGATTTGACAGGTAAAGCATTTTATCACAAAGCAAAACAGTAACAGAGGTTCAATCAAAATATGCAACAAAAATTATTTTCCCCACCATCTAGAAATCTAAGAACAAGTGAAATAATATCCAGAGTAAATATGAGTCCTAGAAATTACATCTAATGGTACATGGAAAATAGGAGGTACTCTTCATCATTATTTATTTGCTTGGCGGGTTGGGTTTGGGTTTTTTGGTTGCTTGGTTTGTTTGTTTTTAAGATTAAAAAATCCTTTAGCTACTAGTGTCTTGCAGTTCAGTGGAATAATTAATTAGAAAATTACACAGCTTTCTATAGTGGATCACTAATCAAAACTTCCAAGTCTAAAGAAATTACACGATAAAATTCCAGCCACCTACAGAGTCGGGACAGACACACCCTGGTTGCAGTAACATTGGCTCAGAGTCCATAGGCATCTTGTGGAAATTTTCACTTGTCTTGTATTCAGATACTTTGAGTGTATTATTGATGTGAAACTGCACGGCTCCCTCTGGTCGTGGAGAAAGACAGCAGGTCAGAGATTGGGCCAAGTATCTGTTTGACTAAGGAAAGGAGAAGTGTCCTGTTGCTCCCCAGTACTTTGGGGAGTCCCTGACATACTTCTGAATGGAACACACAGACATCAAAATATAAAGGCACAGAAGAAAATTCACTGGCATTAACAACTCCTTTAATGAAATATTTTGCAGTGTAACTCTTTTAATGAAAAATTTTGCAGTACTATTTCCACTTACAAAGGGCCTTAAGGTCAGCTCTGTGTTGAGACCTGGAAAAGGCAGCAGAAAGGATAAATTAAAAAGATCAAGAGTTGTCATCCTTTCATCATCTAGTGAAATAAAAATACTTCCAAATTAAAAAAAATGAGAGTAAAATTTTAATATCTCCTGCAAGATTTCTGCTGCACTGATACTAAACTCCTATTTCTTACTAGTATCAGGCTAGCTGAAACCTCCCCCACTGTCTTCAGTTGCCCAGAAAACAGCATAAACAAAAATGTGTATAGTCCGTGTCTCAGTGCAGCATACTGGTAACTGCAAAAGCAAGGTCCAGATAAATTTTGTTTTCCTTTGAGACCAAGTAGAGAAAAATAATTAAGCAATGCAGACCAAATCCACTTTATTCTAACAATTTGAGCCATTCCTGGTTTTTTATTTGGTTTGTTCAGATTAACAGACATTCAGAATTTACCTAATAAACAAGTAAATAATGTCTTGTAATGTTTACTACAGTAGAGACATACCTCACTACCCAACACTAATTACTGCTGCAGTGTAGTGCCAGATCTACATGGCATCCTTATTTGCCTAGAACAACAGTGGTCACTAAATGAACAAAAAGGATACCATTACTGTGATTTTTTTTCCCCCCATGTAAATTCAGTAAGCTCTTTCTCCCTCTCTTCCTATCAGCACGCACCACTTGCAAAGCTAAGGATTGGTACAATTAATGCAATAAACTCCATCTGTCAACTACTACCTCCTTTAGCAGTTTGAAATACAGGTCTGCTGTAATTACATCTGTAACGTTAACATGGGAACTGTATGACATCCTCAGTCAAATTAACAATGATCATCCACAAATATCAGTGTCCAAAGAGACTGGCTAGAGAGTTTCAACAGCTAGCAATTACATTCTGTGCAAATGGACAGCAAAATGCTCTGCTTCTCTGACACCATACAGGTGGAAGTGAAAATGGGATTTCCCATATTCAAAAATGCAAAGAATATAGTTACATGTAGCTATTTGTAAAGCAAAAGACTGGAGGATTTCAGCACTGATAGGGTTCCCGTGCAAGAGCAATACAACACCACTCTCAAGAGAAAGCTGCGTGTCCTAAAGCCTCCAATTCAACTCCATCAGGTCTCTCCTTAGAATGTAAGAGGTCTAACCATGTAAAGCATGTTTTAATTTGTTTTATCTTCCCTTCCCCTCACTTCCTTGAGAAAAAGACTGCTAACACTGAGATAATCTCCATCACATGCCAAATTTTGGTGGCTGTTCCAAAACGCTGAAGGCATTAGAGCTTCTTCAATGAAATGGATGACCTAAAAAACTTTGTTAGTCATCCTTCTTGGAGGTGGCCTAAAAACATTTTAGTGAAGATCTTTTCCAAGAACTGGCCTAAACCAGACCTCTAAAGTAACAGCCCCTGTGCAAACATTACCTGACCTTAAGTTTGCCAACATTTCAAAGCAACTGGAAGAAAACTAACTGCGGAAGTGCTGGTAAGTACGACTATAAATGTATTTGCTGTCGAAAGGCTCCTCATAAGGCAAAACTCAAAATTATCCTGAAGTTAATGTAAGCAAACATCCTGTGGAAATAGCTTCTCCAAATGTGACTGCATCAACAATAAACCCCAAGCTGGCCTAGTATTCAGGTTTTTGAAGAAAATCTGAACAGAGCAAAAAGCCCATATCCTTAACTAAATATGTATGCCAATTATGACTTTTGAGAAAAATGAAAGCAGAAACTAGTGAATTTATGTCCTGATACCCAGTTAGCTTCTACAGTTATTACCCTAATGTATTTAAATAAATGATTAATCCACTGATTCCATTATTTTGCCTTGATTATATCACAACAGAACATTCCAACATTTAATTATTTTGTGTGTACTATGTTTTGATTCTAACGAATGCTTTTTAGCTCCTTTAAGTGTCACCTTCATCGCTGAAATATCAGGATCAACTATGCCTTTTGTTGCCTTGAATAAAAACTGTGTACCTAAAATAGTTGATATTATAAAAATCAAGCTGCAAAAGCAACCAAAATACCAGTTAGTCCAGAAAGCCAGTTCCTTTCTGCAATCTCACCAGTGAGATCCTTTTGTCCCTCACTTCCAGGCACAACACCTTCAGACCAAGTTTTCAACAATTATGGGCAGAAATAGCATCACTGCTTCACTCCTCTCTTTACGGAAATACATCAACTTTTTTTCAGACTAACCCAACATCTGAATGTCTTCACATGAAAAGCTCCAATAAACACAGTTCATCCTTTTCTAAGGACACATGCAAGAAATAATCAATGTTTTTGTCACACTAGTGTATTTTCCCACTATGGGCCAAACGACTGCTCTGCATGAAGGGGGAAGGAAAACTTTTACAGGCATCCTGCAAATGCTCAACACAGATTTGATCAAAACAGTGATATTATCACAGGTAAATAAACTGGCAGATGTCCACGGGATTATTTTATACATGATTTTCCCCCATTCTTAGTCTCTGTAGAACTCTGAAACTCCTTAACAGCCCAATATCAACACTGAATATACCCAAGACATAGTTTGCCTTGCACCATGACCACATCAACCAGCTGCCAAACCCCACATGAGGAACCCTTTTGCATGCCACACAGCACAGGGAAGGAAGGTGTCCCCAGCCTCAAGAGCAGAGGGAAGGCACACCGGCAAGCGAAGACTGACCAGAGCAGCCCAGTCAGGTTTAGGAGAGGTGTGCCTGCAGACACCGGGTGCATGTCTAACCAGCAACCTGCAGCCAGGATTCATGCCCTGCTCCTCCCTTGCCAACATGTTACACCCAAGGGCTTGTGCTGGTAGTTCAGGATTTGGTACCAAAGGAAGAAGGTATTTGTAGGACACTTGCTCTACTTACTGCAGAAGCTGAAAGGTACCACCTACCCCCACTGTGGAAAGTGAAAGGGAAGGGTTTCTATTACCATTTCAAAAGCTATAAAGGGCAGTTTGGGTTGGATATAAGGAAGACATTGTTGAGATAAAGGTGGTGAGTCACTGGCACAGGGTGCCCAGAGGAGTTGTGGCTGCCCCATCCCTGGCAGTGTTCAAGGCCAGGCTGGATGGGGCTTGGAGCAACCTGGTCTGGTGGGAGGTGTCCCTGCCCATGGCTGGGGGTTGGAACTAGGTGATCTTTAAGGTCCCTTCCAACCTAAGCCATTCTACGACATGGGCCTCTGCTCACTCTTATTACTGATTTTGTTTGTTTTCTACTTTTAGTTCACCTTTTTATTTTAAACCCTCCCCCTAGCCAGGCAGTGCTGATCCATTAGCTAGGTTTGTACAGAATCTCCTGCCTCATCAATTTTTGCTATTGGCCATACCTCAGCTCTTTCCTATTGCTTGACTGTGGCAGGAAACAATTGAACTTGCCAAGGACTACAACACCTGAATTTAAATGTAAATTAAAGTAGATATGATCTCTGAATCACAAACTGGTACAGTAAAACTAAGCCTGATTTTAAATTCTGAAAACCCCTCATAGTGCTAACTGCTACAGATCCTGCATTTAACGTTCAGATTTAAGCAGCACGCAATAATTATGGTTTAGAACCACGTATTTAAAATGAAGCAGCAAGAAAACCAGGAAAAACATCAGTACATAAATTTTCTTGCAGCTTCACAATGCTTTAAACATTTGAGTTGAAAACCTGAGAACCTGCAATCATTACAATATTGAAAAAGTTTTCACAGTATTTCAAACATTCATTACAGTTCTTTGCACCCATTTTACTTGTATCTAACACTGTAAATTAAAGACTAAAGAATTAGTACTGTGAGTTTAGCCCAAGATATATACAACCCTATAGAAGGTATGTATATTAAAGGTGGCAAAGGAACCTCTTGGGGCTCTGCACAAGAGCATTTTCCAACCTCCTTGAAAAAGCATGCAAGAGTTGATGAATGAAAGATTATCTATTTTTCTCATAACTCATTAAAAAACTGGGATGAAATATGCAGAGAAAGACGATTTCAGAAGTCACTTTCTCAATTTTACACTTAGCAGTGTGTCCAATATAATTACTCATAATAAATTGCTGTATGATTGAATTTTTCTCTTTATCCAAAAAGCATCACCAACATCTGATGTTCTACCGATTAGAACCCGGCTCAATGTCTGTAATGGAATTTTCCACAGAAAAAATCCTGTGTTAATTCTCAGAGAATGATTACAGAAAGAGGACTAAATGTTTCCATACCCTCTCTAAAACTGGAATGGAAGAGGAAATAATTACTCAAGACAATCTTAACTATATGTATACAAAAATGAAACCTGCTAAATTTCAATGAGACTTTCAGGAAGTGTGGTGGAACGCTAGGGAAAGATTACACATAACACTAAAATGATAGTTTCTGGAGAATTAAAGAAGAGTTTATGCAACTCTTCCTATGAACAGTTTTCCTATTTGATTTTTAAGATGAGTGAAAAACAATGCCAGAATATTAATAGGAAGTCTTAAAAACCACAGTAGCATTAGAAAAGACATAATGCTGGAAGGATGAGGCAACAAAACTGAGCAGTTTAAACTTGCACAAGTAGTCCTGACAGAGGAGCTTGACTCTCTTACAACACAGTGAAACTGATGCTGAAATTAATATTCATTTATTTAGTAAAGAAATTACTCTGTCAGCAAATATTTCTAGAAAAGTAAACCAAAGACTGAAGTATAGTAAGTTCCTAAATCTTTCAAACTTAACTCTTAAATTTTTATGAGGACAAATTCTGAAGACACCCAGTGATTACAGACAAATGTAGTGACTCAAAACACCTGCAACTAGTGATACAGGATTTATGTCACACGGCCAAAACAAACTTTTTCTTTTACATTCAAAGTTAAAGAGTTGGGTGTGGAAAATCAACTGGCTTTGCAAGAAATATTGCGTTAAGTCTCAAACCATGACTATGGCATAGGATTAAAGGCAAATTAATCATTTTCAGAGTAAAATAATTACTGTGCAGACCACGTATTTGTTTCCTTCCATGTCAGATAAAACTGAACTGTAGCTGAGCAAGGAAAGTACACAGAAATTAACACTGAGGCTTATGAGATGCTGCATGACAGGAACAAACAAGATGTCCGTAATTCAAAGTACTAACAAACACCATCAAACAGATTTGATGGACCACATGCAGAAGACAAAGATGAGAAAGCATCAGAGCACAGCATCAACACAACACACAAAGAAGTAACAGGGATTAATATTTTCAACAAATGGATAATAAAGCAAATGAAAAAGGCACAAGAGACACATGTAAGCAATGATATGAGAATATGTGGTAAAATACATAAAAATTGATTAAAATGCATTGAAGAGGTGCTGCAGCTTGAGCTAGATCTCCAGCTGGATTCCATCACTGCAGTGTTCATTAAATCTAATATTGCATACTGGTGACTATCTACTACAGCCCTGAAAAGAAATTAAAAATGACTACCACATGCTGACTCAAACGGCACAACTGGAAAAGGTGCAAGTCTGGAAGGGATTTTCTGGAAAGAATGGAAAATGGAATTGGGGTGGGGGGTATGATAACAAAAAAACCCACCAAAACAAACCAACAAAAACTGAAGAACCAAATTACAGCTAGTAGAGCTCGCAGTATATAAACATGGGATGAAGATCCCACTAGCCCATGGTGTCATTATAGCCTTGACAGCGATGATGAGATTTTTGGAAACCTCTGAAACTGGACAGCTAGAACATTTGTACACTTAATTCAAAGTGGCAAATGGCTGAAAATAGCTGGAGAACTTGAATCTTCCATTTTATAGGGCTATCTTGGACTATTATGCATAGCCTTTCATTGCAACAGCGGACATGCTGAAAAAATTATTTCTTGATGGGTCCAAAAATCTCATTAATAAGAGTCACAAAGTAAACCTTAACAGGACGGTTACTGTTTAGGTGTTTATTTTAAAATCATTTTTATTCAATATCACATCTTTTCCAAAGAGCAGGCTACTTCCTCTAACACATCAAGCTTCTTACACAGCTTGCTGAAAGAAAGAACCATAAACATTATGTCCTTTTCAATTCTACCCCATGCTCAGCATCTTGAGACATCCCGCTCCTCTGAAATGTACTGCTGGGCAGCTAACTTAATTCAGCCTTGCCCTGCACCATTTTCCAAATTGTCCTTCCTCCCAGTCTTAACTTCATCAGTTATACAGAAAAAAAGATCACTTTCCAACAACTTCTGTACTGTTCTTGCACCCCTACGTAGTTGCAAATGTTCATATACTCGTTTCACCTGCAGACCCACCCCCACTCTGTCACAAATGTCTTTACGAGATTTCCTTCATTTCAACTGCCACAGCACTGATCAGCCTGTGATCTGGAAAAACTCAAATTGAGTTCTCACGTTTCCGTACAACAGGGAAATCATTTGTCCACCCCTGACTTTTTTTTGTGCAACACAATTTAATGTAGATAAAAACAAGCTATAGGACATAAGTCATATCTTTTTCTCCATGAAGAAAAGTTTTGTTCACTAGTAAGGAATATCTGACCGAGAAAAAGGACAAATAAAATATGAAAAGTAACGCAAAAAGATTGAGCAAAGGTGTGGTAGAGTGACATATGGAGGAAGACCCTTCAAAAGAAACACTAGTTTAACATACAGCCCTTGTAATTCATTGAGGAACTCTGAAGTTAGATGAGACAAAATGAATTCATGGTACCATTTGCAGAGTAAGAAATAAATTCTCCAGTCATAAGCTGCTGATGTAACAAAGAGGACAGTGAACTGTCCTCTTAGTTTGGAACAGGACCCGTCCCTTAGGCAATTAAAACCACATCTAAAGACCTGCGCTGGTGGCTGAAGGCACTGAACATGCCTGGCAGGTCACTGCAGAACTTGAGAGCTGGCCCAGCTGTGTTGAAAGTTTCTCTTCTTTGGGAAGGGAACAGGTGGTTCCTCTACAAAAAACTATAAACGGTAACTGAAAATCAGAAGACATATTTCTCAAGATGGTAACGTACAACTAAGGCACTGATTAAAAGAGGTAACTTAGACGCATGGAGACAAAGATAGTGATTGTATCAAACACTGCCAGAAACATTTGTAGCACCAGAAGTTTTTTTTCATTTTGTCTTTTCTTCAGGGTTTGTTTTTTTGTTTTTTGGGTTTTGTTTTTTTTCCTTCTTCAAAAAGGGTGGATATTTTCAGTTCAATTTATCTCTTGTGCCCAGGCAGTGGATTTCAAATTTTAAAACAGAAAATGCAGTAGGAGGAAGCTGTTTCAAGAAGGTTTGGAACTTCACAGCCTTTGAAACTTAAAATTCCTTTCCTTTTATATGCATTAAAAGAGATCCTATAAACTTCTTAGACAATACAGAAAACAAAGCACATAACTTACCTCATAGTAACTTCGCACAGCATTGCAAAATGCTTCATCTGCTACGATTTGTGTCTCCCCATTCAAAAAGGCCTGGAAACGTTCCTTCAGGATCTGTAGCTGCTGCTTATTGAGCTGTGCAAGAAAAAAAAAAAGGGAGAGGGGAGAGAACAATAATAAATGCAGTTAGTCTTGAAGTTAAAATATGCAGCAGTATACACACTTGGAAGCTGTGAACAGGGAGAAAAGGCAGAGGCTCCCTGGCCACCTGGCTCCCTAGTGAAGTAGCAGCTCTTCAGAGTCCCACATGCCCAAGCCAGGTTGCTGCAGCAATCATTCATGCACACAGCACACAACTAAATCTCTCCTCTTTCCCTTGTGTCCTCGGGATGCTAGAAGTAAATCCATCTGGATACTTTTTAGCAGTATTCTATATTCACATGCCAAATAAAATGGCTGCCCTTTCCCATGGCAGCAGCACCACCTAATAAAACCTACCTCTTCAGTCTTAAAATATTTCAATTTTTTTCAGCCTTCAAATACATGAAAAACAACTGAGATGCCTCAATTTTTTGAAGTAATTTTAAAGGTCCTACCATTGGCATGTTTTAACAAGCACGCTCACCGTGAAGAAAATGGACTTCTGGGCACTGATTGTTATGCCACTACGAATGACACGAAACAACTAAGCTTGGGGAAGAGCAGCCACAAGACTCCAAGACTGTTACCAAATTACAATTACTGGACTTCATAATGAAGTTGAGTACCTTTTGAAAACAGACTCACAGAATGGTTGGGGTTGGAAGGGACCTCTGGAGATCATCTAGTCCAACCCTCTGCTAAAGCAGCTTCACCTACAGCAGGTGGCACAGAGACACGTCCAGGTGGGCTTTGAATGTCTCCAGAGAAGGAGACTCCACAGCCTCTCTGGGCAGCCTGTCCCAGTGCTCTGCCACCCTCAAGGTCAAGAAATTTTTCCTCATATTCAGAAGGAAATTCTTGTGTTGCAGTTTGTGCCCGTTGCCCCTTGTCCTGTCACTGGGCACCACTGAAAAGAGCCTGGCCCCATCCTCCTGACACTCTCCCCTAAGATATTTGTAGGCATTGACAAGATCCCCCCTCAGCCGTCTCTTCCCCAGGCTACACAGGCCCAGCTCCCTCAGCCTTCCCTCACAGGGGAGATGCTCCAGTCCCCTCACCATCCCTGTAGCCTCCGCTGGGCCCGCTCCAGTAGTTCCCTGTCTCCCTTGAACTGGGGAGCCCAGCACTGGACACAGCGCTCCAGACGTGGCCCCACCAGGGCAGAGCAGAGGGGCAGGATCACCTCCCTTGACCTGCTGGCCACAATCCTCCTAATGCCCCCCAGGATCCCACTGGCCTTCTTGGCCACCAGGGCACACCGCTGGCCCATGGGCAACTGGCCGCCCACCAGCACTCCCAGTCCCTTCCCCGCAGAGCTGCCCCCCAGCAGGTCACCCCTGGCCCGTGCTGGTGCTGGGGTTACAGGTGCAGGACCCCACACGGGCCTTTGTTGAACTCCATCAGGTCCCTCTCCACCCAGCTCTCCGGCCTGTCCAGGCCTGGCTGAATGGCAGCGCGGCCTCCTGGGGGATCAGCCGCTCCTCCCGGTTCTGTATCACCAGCAAACTGCTGAGGGTGCCTCTGTCCCCTCATCCAGGGCACCGAGGGAAAGGTTGGGCAGGACTGGACCCAGCACTGACCCCTGGGGCTACAGGCCTCCAACTAGACTCTGCACCACTGATCACAGTGCTCTGAGCTCTGCCATCCAGCCAGTTCTCAATTCACCTCACTCTCCCCTCCTCTAACCCACGCTGCCTGAGCTTACCTATGAGGATGTTATGGGAGACAGTGTGAAAAGCCTTGCTGAGGTCAAGGCAGACCACATCCACCGCTCTTCCCTTATCTACTCAGCCACAAAAGGCTGTCAGGTTGGTCAGGCCTCATTACCCCTTGGTGAATCCATGTTGATTACTCCTGATGACCTCCACATGCTTAGAGATGACCTCCAGTATGAGGTGTTCCATCACCCTTCCAGGGATGAAGGTGAGGCTGACCAGCCTGTAGTTTCCTGGATCCTCCTTCTTGCCCTTTTTGAAGACAGGAGTGACACTGGCTTTCCTCCAGTTCTCAGGCACCTCTGCTGTTCTCCATGGCATTTCAAAGATGATGGGGAGTGGCTTGGCAATAGCGTCTGCCAGCTCCCTCAGCACTCAGGGGTGCATCCCGTTGGGGCCCATGGATTTGTGGGTGTCAGGTTTGCCTAATTTCATCTCTAACCCTATCTCCTCAATCAAGGGAGAGTCCTCCTTTCTCCATGCTTCCTTTCTTTCCTCCACGACCTGGGATTCCTGAGGACTGGCCTGAGCAGTAAAGACTGAAGCAAAGGTGTCATTCAGTAATGCCACCTTCTCTGCACCCTCTGTCACCAGGGCACCCACCTCACTCAGCAGCAGGCCCACATTTTCCCTAGTCTTCCTTTTCCTGCTGATGTACTTGAAGAAGCCTTCTTGTTGTCCCCGATATCCCTTGCCAGACTTAATTCCAAATGGATTTAAGCCTTCCTCATTGCTTTCCTGCATGTTCTGACAATGTTCCCATATTCCTTCCAAGTGGCCTCTCCCTCTGTCCACATCCCGTAAATGTCCTTCTGCTGTTTGAGGTTTGCCAGAAGCTCTTTGCTTACCCAGGCAGGCCTCCTGACCCTTCTTGATTTCCTACTCATAAGGATGCACCAATCTTGAGCCTAGAGGAAGTGATGCTTGAATATTAGCCAGCTCTCTTGGATCCCCCATGCCTTCTAGAGACCTGATCCATGGGATTCCTCCAAACAGGTCCTTGAAGAGGCCAGAGTTAGCTCTCCTGAAGTCCAAGGTTGCAATCCTATTTGTTGCCCTGCTTCCTCCACGCAGGATCCTGAACTCCACCACCTCACAGTTGCTGCAGCCAAGACTGCCCCCAGCCTTCACATCCCCAACCAGTCCTTCTTTGTTAGCACAGGGTCCAGCACTACACTTTGTTAGCTGCTCCCCCAACTGAGTCAAAAAATTATCATCAATGCTCTGCAGGAACCTCCTGAACCATGCAAGCCTAGCTACACTGTTTTTCCAGCTGGTATCAGGGTGGTTGAAGTCCCCCACGAGAACCAGGGTCTGTGATTGTGAGGCTGCCTCCAAATGTCTGTACAAGGCCCCACTGACTCCATCCTGATCAGGTGGCCTGTAGCAAGCACCCACGACGGTGTCACCCGTGTTGTCCTGCCCCTTAATCTTCACCCATAAGCTCCTGACTTGTTCTGCATCTGTCCCTAGGCACAGCTCGACACATTCCAGTTGCTCTCCCATATAAAAAGCAACTGCACCACCTCTCCTTGCTGGCCTGTCTTTCCTAAAAAGTACACAGCCATCCATGACAGCATTCCAGTCATGCGAGCTATCCCACCATGTCTCTTTAGCTGCAATGAGATCACAGCCCTGCGACCGCTCACAGATCTCTAATTCTTCCTGTTTATTCCCCAGGCTGCATGTGTTGGGTGCAGGCAATTCAGAGGGGTAACTGAGCATGCAGGTTTCCCAGGAGGGGTGCAAGATGATCCACCATAGCCACACACACCCTTGAGGTGGCTGGCCTTCCAGCACTCATCCTGGGAGGCAGCTAAGGAACATATATTACTGCCCTGAATGCCCTGGCTTATTCCCCAGTTGGATGCGATGGCATGAGCATTGCCACTTTGGACCACTCCCCTCGAGTCCTTCACTTTAATGCCCGCCTCACCAAGCTGGCCAGCCTACAGCCAAAGACTCCTTTGCCTCTTCTACACAAATGGATCGTATCCCTCCACAACAGGCTATAGTCAAAGAATGTCCCGTTGTCACAGAGTCCTGGCAGAGAACATTATATGATTAAACCTTGCAATCAAACCATTTTTATCAAAGTTTAAAGTGAAGGGGAAAAGCAGTATTTGAAAGCTCTCTAGGGATCCAGACACAGGCCTTTTGCCATGGTTCCTATCAGCTCTTGAAATACTCAGTAAGATATTTCTCTTCATCAAATCTGTGAGAAGTTAGAATGTCACATCAAAGCAGACTGCTTCTTACATACTAATACAAAAAAGCAACACTTAAAAATAGTTGTTTTGCATTCCCAGAACTTAAACTCATGTAAAGCCTTTATTCCAGTAGGTATTCCTGAACTTTAAATTTAACATTAAAGAAGTTCAAACACAACTGATTGAAAAGGTTTTTCAACTTTGTTGTATTTTGCTTAGTTTAAAAAAAAAAACCCAAAAATAAACATACAGCATTGAAAATATTTGTGATGGCTAACCCGCAATAAATAACATTACCCCAACTGCATCACCATTTCTTACAAAAGAACTTTTTGGCATCTACAGTATGGTGACCTCAGGTCTCTAGTGTAAACGCTTTTGAGCTACAACACTGTTGCAAGGTTAGCAAAATTACTACTATCCTGATAATGTGATAACCTTGGAAAAATTTCTGTTTCCTTCATATCAAGGGGGGATTTTCATCCTAGATAAAATTTGCTAAGTTTGTCAAGTCACATGCTTCTATGAAACATGTAGCAGTTCACAGCAAAACTCTCTCCAAATTGAATGCAAACCTGAAAGCTGTTCTCACAGGAAACAATCGTATAGATAACATCTAAATACTTCATCTGAGAAATCCTCTGAAAAATGGTAAAATGTAGGCAGTAGCAATGCAAAACCAAAGAACTATGCCTTTGAAAAAAAAACCAAGCTAGTTAAAAATACATTACAATTCAGTTCCTCCACAAAACGATTAGTCATACAGAACAAGTCCCAGGAATCCCCTACAGAAGAAAAGGCCTCCTGTTGAGGCAAGCAAACTTCAACAGAGATCGCTGTGACTTGGAAAATTTCCTGCATGAGCTCTTGAGAGCAGCAGCCCAACCCTGACACATTGCCAGCCTGTACCACTGCTCGTTCAAAATCAATGGGGAAGGAGTATTTGTATTATGTCTGCACATACATCAAAAATGGCATCTATCCACCTGTCTGCCAGATATCCATTTCTTGCACAGAACCTGCACCACCAAGGTTAACTGTTTCTAACAGAAATCAAATTTTATTCCCAGATACGCAAGACAGGTCTTTCCCTTTATTTGATTCTCCATATTGTTCTCTCATTTTCTAAAGATACTGGACAAAGCTGGGATATTGGAAAATGCAAATTGCTAAGGATGGTTTGAGGTTTTTTTTCAGCATGCACTTGTTCTCATAGGGGACTTGAAGAGCCAAGCACTCCCGCAGACGGTGCACCGCCGCCAAGCAAGCAGCTCCTTCATCCCATGGAATATTCACAGCTCTGCCATGAGAACATGCGGGCTTCCTGCCAAGGCAATTATGGAAATGTGTTTTCATGCCTGCAGACTTCATTCTTTAGGTGATTTGCTTGTCTATTACCCACATATCAAACAAAAACATTATGAATAAGGCAATGAAATATAAATTTAATTCTGTCTTCCTCATTTTTAACCATCATAGTTCAGCAAACCAAAATGCCTTTAAAATATTTCTATATGAATTTCATATTCACTACTTCAGGTAGTAAGTAATTCTAAGGGTTGAGTAGCATTTTAGGATTACTGTACATTTCTTAACTTACGTTGCATTGCAAAATCTGGATGTGCAAGAGAATAAAGTTCTCCTGCAAAAATAAAAATAGTAATAATTTCAATGGAAAAAATGAAAAGCTACACCTTGCACTAAGGATGATCTGAAGTCTATTTTATAGGTCTCAAGTACTGTCATATATAGAGACACAGTTCTGTTAACTGTCAAGACACAGAATAATTAATAGTAGTCTACTGTAGCGTACAGTTCCTCTGGGTTTTTTTTTTAATTTGTCAGAATATTGAGTGTACAGTGAATCCTTACTTTTTTTTTAATGTTGATCATTTTTAATGGATTAATTAACACTTCAATTTGTAGCCAAGTGCATTTAAAAATGAAACAAAACAAAAGGAACAGTAGAAATAGTAGCTTAGAAACGCAGAGAAAAAAGGGAAGCCTAATCACATTAGAATGTCGTAATAGCAAATGGAGAGAAGCAGGCACCTGTGCAGGACATTAACTCTTGGATGCCGCCAGACAGCTCAGCCTACCCCAGTCTGGGCTACCTTTGAATTTGTCCATCTTGGTTAACAACGAGCAAGAGATGAGGACATCACGCTTAGCCAGGATCCCAAGTGAAATGTTTAAACTTAAGGGCAATAAGCCTGACCGATTCTGTCTGCTACAAGTTCACATAAAAGAGCTCAACACCTTCTGCAGTAGGATTGCCTTTCCACGGCACGCACCCTTCCCTCGGCAAGACCCATACACGAGACCTTTGCTTTCGGTACCTCACCACTTCTTTACATCTGTACTGTCAGTGCCTCTGTGTCTGCATTTTAATTCCAATAGAAAGATCCATGAACAGCAAAACTAAAATAAAAATAAAACTGACATTACTACCTGTACCCTCAAAGGTAAACTGAACTCTGAATATCACCTGAAGCATACAGTAAAGCCTTACTGCTTCTGATGCTTGCCATCAACCTGCTTCAGGTTTGTACTGCTTATTTGGATTTCGCATTCTCAGCGGTACAAAATCCGTTGTCATAACTCTGTGTGATACTTCATAAATAACTACTGCTGCTTCATGGGAGAATGTATAACTAAGTTCCAGCGTCTCAGAATATCAGGCTTGATTGCATTCTGAAGAATGACTGAAGATAAGAAAAGGCACCTTTAAGGAAAAGCAAGATTAGCAGCCTTCAAATTTTTCTGTATTGCTGTCACGCAACAGATAAAAATTCCTTTTCCCCTCCATCCCTGTGCCTTTCACAACAGGTAACAATTATTTTTTCCTTTAAATTTGCTAAGCTTAACAGACTATCAAGAATGAAAACATACTTAAAATAGAATAAACTTCTCAAAGAGCTATTAAAAAAAACCCACAACTTTTTGTCAAGTTACAGTAGCAATTTAACTTTTCATAATTTACAGAGTAACACAGTGGTATCAAAGTAGCCTCAGGAACTTAATTATTAAAAACATTCTCTTCTCGCATTTAACATTTCAAAGAAGCTTTATATGTCCCAATATATTCCTCTTTGAGGACTGATATAAAGATTTGCTTTGTCTCTTCTAAAGTGAAACTTGGGTATGGAAACCTAGAAGCATTTGTCTTTTAGCTCCACTCACGTCTTTAAATAATTTCAATAAATGGATTTTACACAAAATTTGCTGTCTTATTTTTTGAAGAAGTTGCATTCCAAACAGATCTGGCCGTTAAGGGAGTTGTTCCAATGTCACATGTTGTACTTCATTAAATAATAAACTCCAAAATTTTGAAGGAAAAATGTATGTATTTGGAACAGTAATACTGTTTATCTTCTCTTTGAAAGACAGAAGGAAAAAAATAAGCCCCTAGTTTCAGGTTGACGCTAGCTTTAGCGAAATTTTCACCTGCTTCTCACTACCGAAGTACACGGAGCAGCTCACTACTGCCCTAAACGTATGCAGCCAACAGCAGCCGGCGAAGACGTAACTCACAGCGCCAGCGCTTCCTACAAAACTTTGACCTTCAAAACGGTAAAGCTTCAAAGGTGGCCGGCGTGTTGGTCACAGCCAGCCCCTCCCCCCCCCGCCCCACAGCAGCGCAGACGCCGGTTTGCAACGGCCGCGCGCGGTGCCCCCGCCCCCCGCAGGTGCAGCCAGCCCCAGCGCTGGTACTGCGGGACCAACGCTCCGAGCCACTGCCACCTGCTGGTCGTCTCGGAAATAGCGCGGAGAAAGAATCACGGGGTGCACGTCTTCCCACTCGGAGCTGGGACCTCTTGCAAGTGCCAACAAACACCTGACCCTAACGCAAGGATCTTCCCGACTCCCACACTGTCGTGTGAAACTACCCTTTCTCAGACGGTATGGCTATTTTAAGAAAACAGCAGGAGGTGAGGACTGCAATTACAGATGGAGCTAGATAAAATACTTCTTGTGCAGACTAAAAAAAAAATAATAATGGATAGGGAGGAGTCAACCAAAGAGCCACTCCTGAACTCTCGGTGGCAGAGTATGCGATCTGAAGCACCAAACATGACTTAAGTCCCTAAACACTTCCTAAAAATAAGAAGTTTTGTTATTTCAAAACTATGCCATTTTGTCCAATGCCTTTGGCCAGCAGCAGCTGCTCTTGGACAACTTTAGCCACAACTACACTTTTTGAGAGCAAACTGAAAAAAGAAATAACCTGATGAGCATGCCCTGAAACAGCTGTCTCTCCCGCTTCAGTCAGGAGATAAATTTGCATCTCCTGAATGAACAGAAATTAAGGTACAAATTAATCCTTTTACATCCAACTTTTCACACAATTCTTTGAACATAACTGTTTCTTGTCTTGCCAGGCTCTTTGTCAAGGGGGAAAAAAAAAACAACCCAAAAAAAACCCCAAAAGAGTCAAAATTATGCCAAGGACTAACCTTCTGATGTCGTGAGTTGAGTTTCACTATTAATAGTTCATCCCACTTGCCCATACCCTCAGCCAGAACCAAACCTGGACAATGCAACAGGTGCATTTACAGTGATGCTCAATTTAACACAACACTTCCAGGATGAAAAAATTCAACTACCACTAATTTCCTAGCATGTCAAATAGACCACGTGTTCAAGGCACTACATGTTCAACAGGTCCATTCGCACATCAAACCAAGTTTTCAACCTAAGCTCCACAGGCCTGCAAGAGCAGCATGCATGTGGCTTACATGTTTTTTGTTGGATTTTTTTATGTTTCATATGATTTCACATAGCTTTGAAAGGTAGCTGGTTAAGTGCTGACGTAACTGTCATCTCCCTTGTCTCCCCACCTTCCCAAATCCTCCAAATGCAGCAGCATGCTCAAGGATGTCAAGCTCCCTGACTCCCTCCCTCTGCCTCCTCTGCGGGGCCTCTGAGCTCAGCTGCACACAGTACTGGTCAACCCACCACAGCAGGCTTTCCTCTTCCCAAAAGAACCTTAGGAACGGCAGGACAGCACCTAACAGCCCTTGGAACAACTCTCACTCCTCTGCCGAGCAAGACTCAAAAGACAACCAAATCTTCATCCGAGACCAGTCCTGCTGTAACCCCAGCTCCTCACCACCCCCACAGCGCCAGGGAGGGCTTTATGCACGGAGCTGGATGTTGGGAAGCCACACGCACACCTCCTCCGAGAGAGCCAGGAGCAGGACACAGAGCCCTAGGTTCATTATCTCCTCTTTCTGTGCTGGTTTTGGCTGGGATAGATTTAATCTTCTTCGCAGTAGCTAGTATGAGGCTACGTTTTGGATTTGTGCTGGAAAGCGTTGATAATACAGGGATTTTTCATTACTGCCGAGCAGTGCTCACACAGTCATGGCCTCTTCTGCCTCTCACCCCAGCATGGAGGCTGGGGGTGCACAAGAAGCTGGGAGGGAGCAGAGCCAGGACAGCTGACCTGAGCCAGCCAGAGGGATATTCCATACCATACAATGTCATGTTCAGCATATAAAGGTGAGGGAAGAAGGAAAGGGGCGGGGACACACACACATACACACAACGGGATGACATGGACACGTTCAGAGTGATAGTGTTTGTCTACCCAAGTAATGTCTTCCCAACACGTGATGGAGCCCGGCTGTCCTGGAGATGGCTGAACACCTGCCTGCCCATGGGAAGTGGGGAATAAATTCCTTGTTTTGCTTTGCTTCCACGGACAGCTTTCGCTTTCCCTATTAAACTGCCTTTATCTCAACCCTTGAGTTTTCTCACTTTTACTGTTCCGATCCTCTCCCCCATCCCACTGCGTGGGGAGCGAGCGAGCAGTTGTGCGGGGCTTAGTCGCTGGCTGGGGTTAAACCATGACACCTTCCAGAAAAACAGAATTTCTGTGCCACATCATTGGCTTTTAATGAGCTTTATCTCATATTGGTGATGAGAATAACCCTGCAAAGCAAACAGCTAGTTATAAACAGCAATTCTCACTCCATTTCCCCTCCTTCTCCCCTACTGTACCTCTTCTTCCAGAATCTGCCTACACAAGAATATTGTGTTTCAGAGCAGAGATGGACAGCGTTCATTTATAGAAAATTACTTGAGAGATTTTCTACTGATGAAGATGACTAAATAAATAGTATTAGAGAATCTCAGCACTAAGACAGGGTGATTGCTGTGGTTACTGTGCTGAATTATGCAGGTCTTCATTGTGTACAGTAATGGTCCTATACAGCATGTGGGTAGCACACAATATATATGCTGTCCTTTACTATTCATTGCATAAACCAATTCGATTTTCTAAATAACAGATAAATATTTTGCTGTCACTTAGCAACCTTAACTGTTCTTTGATTTTTCTTAAAGCTGAAGTTATTCCAAGCAAAACAATGTCTGTAAAGATCCTGTTTGCTGTCACTCAGCACAGACCACTTGCACTCATTGTGCAATAATTCAGTGCCTCACAGAATCAAATATTATATTTCCAAAATCATCCAATACATTTACCAAACAGATTTATCAATTCTTTATAATCAAACAAGCACAACAAGGCATTTACCTTCCACTGGTCTGCCACTTGTTTATAAACAAGAAACACTACCAATAATGTAGTAGGTCATTCAGTTCCAATTACAGGGTATTTCAAGTTCGAAATATTTTCTGTATCATTATGTCTGAAACTTTAAATGTTTTCATTTTCCAGAGCAGCATATTCAAGATTCTTCGACAGGATTGTAAAACATTTCACAAGGAACAGAGTCAGTGGATTGGTTTTCTTCAGGGAGTAGAAGGGATGGGACAAAAATCACATGCAGGGAGCAAAGGCAAAATCTGATTCATGTGAAGGAATTCAAGTGTACCAGACTGAACACCAAAACATAAAACTGAAAACAGCTTACAAAAAGGTCAGATTGGCCACTGAAAGGAAGACACAAAAAAAAAAAAATCCTAATGTTTTGACAGAAGAATGCAAGGATAAAGAAATGCAGAAAAATGTAACCACTTAGAAGTCCCTCATAGCAATGGCATATTTCTTTATTGTTGAAAAAAATTGTCAACCTTTTACAGACTATGCCACCCTAGAAATCGTCTGTTATTTGTTTGTCCTAACTGCAGTAAATATTACAGACCAATAAAAGCTATCTCCTCTGAGATGTGGTTGTCAGCGCAGATGCATAATTTTCTTTGTACCTACTCATACTACCTGAGATTTGCTGTAGAATTTAGCCGACAATCATCAGCTAGATTTATATTTGTGTATCTGTGTCTTCTGCACAGCAGACGTCACTGATCTCTCAGGTTTGAGTTGCTGCATAGACACACTACAGATAAACCAGTGCTATGTTTCGCTGTCCCTCCTGCCACCACTGTTTGTGACCATCTCCCATGCATGGTACGCAGTGGCACTGTGTCTTTACCTCTTTGAGGCTGCCAGAGCTACAAGGACACCAGTCGTACCTGAAAGCCATGCAAGCAAACCTTCCAGGCAAGAAAGCTGATGATGGCTTGTGCGCGTGACTGAAAACTATGCCTAGCAGAGATGCAGACAGTGATCTTTGCCCGTGGTGGGAATCTCAGCTGCCAGTGGCTTTCATAGAATCGTATCATGGTCTGGGCTGGAAGGGACCTTAAAGATCACCCAGTTCCAACCCCCCTGCCATGGGCAGGGACACCTTCCACCAGACCAGGTTGCTCCAAGCCCCATCCAGCCTGGCCTTGAACACTCCCAGGGATGGGGCAGCCACAGCTTCTCTGGGAAACCTGTGCCAGTGTCTCACCACCCTCATCACAAAGAATTTCTTCCTAATATCTAATATAAATCTACCCTCTTTCAGTCTAAAAACATTACTCCTTCTCCTATCACTACATGCCCTTGCAAAAAGTCCCTCTCCATCTTTCCTGTAGGCCCCCGTTAGGTACTGGAAGGCTGCTGTAAGGTCTCCTGGAAGCCTTCTCCAGGCTGAACAACCCGAACACTCTCAGCCTGTCTTCACAGGAGAGGTGCTCCAGCCCTCTGGTCATTTTTGTGACCCTCCTCTGGCCTTGCGCTCCAACAGGTCCCTGTCCTCCTTCTGTTGGGGGCCCCACAGCTGAACGCAGTACTCCAGGTGGGGTCTCACGAGAGCAGAGTAGAGGGGGACAATCACCTCCCTCCACCTGCTGGTCACACTTCTTTTGATGCAGCCCAGGATACAGCTGCTTTTCTGGGTTGCAAGTAGACATTGCCAGGTCATGTTGAGCTTCTTTGTCCACCAACACCCCCAAGTCTTTCTCCTCAGGGCTGCTCTCAACCCATTCTCTGCCCACCCTGTGCTTGGGTCCTTGCACTTGGCCTTGTTGAACTTCATGAGGCTTACGTAGGCCCACCTCTCAAGCCTGCCAAGGTCCCTCTGGATGGCCTCCCTTCCCTCCAGTGTGTCAACCGCATCACACAGCTTGGCGTCATTGCCAAACTTGCTGAGGGTGCACTTGATCCCAGTGTCTATGTCACCAACAAAGATGTTGAACAGCACTGGTCCCAGTACAGACCCCTGAGGAACACCACTCATTACTAGGCTGCACTTGGACATTGAGCTGCTGATCACAGCTCTGAGCACAACCATCCAGCCAATTCCTTATCCATCAAGTGGTCCATCCATCAAATCCATGTAGCTCCACTTTAGAGACAATGATGCCATCCGGGACAGTGTCAAATGCTTTGCACAAGTCCAGGTAGATGATAGCAGTTGGCATTCCCTTATCCACCAACACTGTAATCCTGTTGTAGAAGGCCACCACGTTTTTTCAGGCATGATATACCCTCCACTTCCAGAAATTAAACTGAGGGAAGTTTCAGAGGTAACTGCTGCTAACATGCAGACAGACACACAGCTCTGACCCACGGTGTACATCAGCAGTTCAAACTGCGCTGGACTGAATGGATTTGCATCACTTCTACAGCACAGCTCCTGCCTTGGTCCTTTGCAGCTACATCATCTTTTCCACCCCATTTCAACTTCTGACACCCAGAACCATTTGTCAGAAAAACTATTTAGTCCAATAAACCAGCTTTTTCATTTTGTAAAACTTCTCCACATGTAAATTAAGCTACCAGAAACAGCTTTTTCATACCTCAAAATTGTTGCACTGAAGAGCTTGCTTTGCTAACAACCTTACACCAGGGCATTTTGCCAGGAAAGATGTCCAAGTGTAGCTGAGAAGGCTACAGCAGAGCTGCTTGAACTAACAGAAGCATCAGCAAAATACATGTTCCTCCAACCTACTCTCATTTTTCAAGGTTGACATTCATGTTCTGTTTTAGCCCACTTTCTAAGGAGATGCTGTGATCATACAACCCTTCCTTGATTGTGCAAATGTCAGCTTTTTCCCCACACATAACTTCTGCACACAGTTCTCAGTTTCTATCAGTTGTAAGAAAAAAAAAAGTGGAGGTTTCACAGATAACAAGATCTTCCCTTCTCTGAAAAACAGAATTTAAAAGAAACCCAAATTGTTCTTCTCAGTGATGGAAATGCAAGCAAAACTAAGTGCCCTGATTTCATCTGGGATAGAGTTAATTTTCTTCCTAGTAGCTGGTACAGTGCTGTGTTTTGGATTTAGGATGAGAATAATGTTGGTAACACACTGATGTTTTATGTGCTGCTGAGCAGTGCTTGCACTAAGCCAAGGACTTTCCAGCTTCTCCCTGCCAGTGAGGAGGCTGGGGGTGCACAAGAAGCTGGGGGAGGGGACGGACACAGCCAGGACAGCTGACCCAAACGGGCCAAAGGGACATTCCATACCACATGGCATCAGGCTGAGCAACAGAACTGGGGGGAGTGGGCTGGGGGTGCTGTCCCGCTGCTCGGGGACTGGCTGTGCATTGGTCAGAGGGTGGTGAGCAATTGCACTGTGCATCACTTGTTTTGTGTATCCTTTTATCATTATTATTATTTTCCCTTCCTTTTCTGTCCTATCAAACCGTCTTTATCTGAAGGCACGAGTTTCACCTTTTTTTCCGACTCTCTCTCCCCTCCCACTGGGGGCAGCGAATGAGCGGCTGTGTGGTGTTTAGCTGCCTGCCAGGTTAAACCACAACACTAAGAGACTGTGATTTCCATTTGGCACCCGGCAAATACAAGTTATATGCCTGTAATACTCTGTGGCAACATGTTTCAGAACTAGTTTGGCTTAAATTCAAGGAATAGAAAGGATAACAATTAAGGTTGGAATAACATCCGTTTCATTCTGGGTTCTGATAATGCTAAAAAAAATTATTTCACCAAACTAGGTGATTTTACAAAATATTTTCCACAAAAATGTATCTAGTTTCATGAATAAGCAGAACTGTATCCAAACTCCATCTGCCTTCTCCGTGAAGGCTGTGAAACAGAGAAATTTAGGATGGATGAGACCTCTAGAATCCATCCAGTCAAATCTCCTTTTTAAAGCCAGGCTGGCTCTGAAGGTACATCATGCTGTTCTGGACCTTGTCCAAACAAGCTTCGCACATCTCATCATCTATCCCTGGATGAAGATACTGCATATTCTCTGTGTAGCCTGCTCCTAAAGCTTTTTCTGAAATTACTGCCCAGCCTCCTAACATCTAGTCAGAAATTCAGTGCTGTGGCTTGTAGCTATTCCTTCCTGTTCTTTCTCTTCTCCTAAAAAGAGTCTGGCTCCATCTTCTCTATAGCCCTGTCCCCTTCAAGGACTACAAGATGGCAGTTAACCTCTTAAACTTACCCAGAGTAAACAACCCAGACTTTTCCACCTCCCCTTGCGTATCATGTCTTATACCTCTCTAAGCATCTGAGGAGACCCTGATGGACTTTTTTCAGTTTGTTGATACCACTTTTCTACTTGGGGACCCCAAAATGGACAGAGCATTACCAACGTGGTCACAGCAGTGTCAAGCAGATGGGAAAATAAACATATTTCCCTTGAGCTTCTAGCTGCACTCTTGCTAATGCAGCTGAACACGCAGTCAGCCTTCATTCCCCCAGCTCACACTCTACTTGCTCTCCCCACCAGGATCCTCAGGTTGCAGAAGACCCAGCCAGTCAGTCCCTTGCTTGTAAAGACACATAGGGCTGCAGCCTGAAAGCATGGTTTGGCTTTTCTCTGGGCTGAGTGTCTGGTGATTTTTGCCACCTCATTTGTCCAGGAAGCCAGAAGCCCCCTGGGCAGCAGCCCTGCCCTTCTGCTGTCAAGTGCTCCTCTCCATTTGATGTCGACTGAAAACGTGCCGAGGCTGCATTCAGTTCTATTTTCCCAGCCAATCTATAGAATCATTCAGGTTGGAAAAGACCTTTAGGATCATCATATACTTGATTACAATACCTGTACATCTTTGGGTCGACCCACCTGTACCCGCTCTCAGTTCATCATCCCAACAGAAATACGAAAATACCGCTTCTTTATGGAGATTGGAAAGATAAATTGACAGTACATAAACTGCAGCACAAATGTTTACTTTGAACTAAACCTTTCTAGCTCCCCTAGAACTAGACAGGAGCCCAACAGTCCACATGACAGAATCACTCTTCAGGTTAAGGGTAATAAATTCAGACTTAAAAATGATTTCATTAATTACATGCCTTCAACTCCAACTAACAAATTAATGTCAAGAAAATTTAACAAGATTAGCGACTAACAGATATGTATCAACACCCTGCCAAAGTACATCAACACCGAAGTACCAAAAATCATCTTGAGAGACTAGATGATTTTATGGAAGAGAAATTATACTAAATACAACCCCCACTCTCCCCCTATCTTGTACAGAAAATTCATGAATTAATATGATTATGGGAATTACCACACACACTTAATTTCCAATCGCTACCTAGGCATCTGATTAAGGCCACTGTTAGAAAGAGTGTAGTTGGCTAGATGGACTGTTCTTCTGATCCAATTAACAAACAGAAGAACCTAAAGAAACGCAGGCAAACCCTGGCCTGTAAGGTCATTGTCAGATCAACAGACACACATACTTTACACATGACCACACACAACCCAGTTTAGCTACGTATGGTAGAACCAGGATGCTCAAAAAGCCATAATATTAAGGACCATTGAAAAAAACCAAAAAAATACTGCACTAACCCAAGTGACCTTCACTTTTACCTGGCAAGGACACTGCTGCTGTGAAAGAAACTGCAGCTTTGAATGAGCTATCTAGGTATCATCTCACCTTCTACAATTATATTTGCCACATACTTTCCAACCTTGGAAACTTGCAGCGGGAGAAATTTCTACTTTGAAATCCATCCCCAGCCTCTCAAGACGAGCCTTCAAACATTTCCATCTCCTTTCCTACAAGCCTCAGGAATCTGTTTATCACAAACCACATCTAGACACTATCTGAACAATAAATACAAACACCTGCATAGCCATCACAATAAATATCCTCTGCTACAGACACATCCAAATCCCTGAATACATTTATTTCTCAGCACATAATATGATTTTGGATCAGCATGGCAGATGATCTCATGAAAACCACAGGGAAGAAACTAAGCAACTGCACATGGCAACCAACTCGCACAAGCATTTCCTTAACAGCAAAGGGAGCACCTCTCATGGAAGTGCTCCATCTCTGGCCTCCCAGCCCCATCTCTCCGAGCTGTCTCTGGGAACTAATTCTCATAAACCCAGAGGATGGCAGTACTCATGAACCCCCAAAAATTTAGTTTCTGTTGCATTACAAAGTTCTATAAGAGAAGCGTCCAATAAGTAGGTAAAAGTTTTATCATGCCACCCCCAATACCCACGCACACTTTCCACAGCTATCTACCTTAACATAGTTCAATGAAGAACAAACAACCCCAGCCAGCAGTTAACTCCGAAATTTTATGCTTCTGTCTCAGAACTCAGTATCTCACACACCTAAATCTCCTTCCCCTTTCCCCCTCCTCCCCCAGTCATACAGACGAGTCTACTAGGAGGCATTACTTTCCCCCACCACATCTCATTCTCCTTACAAAGAGCCGTGATCACTATAGCATTATTCAACATCAGCAGTCTACCTAACACACTCGAATGAAAATTCTTAACACACCACTAGTTTTGCTCATCAAGATATGCAGGAGGCTCTCCATCATTTGAAGACTTCGGTACAAAGCAACATCTTCCTGAACCATATGTGCTAGCAAAAAGAAAGGATTTGGGAAAAGGAACAACAGGATACATTTGTACATGCACATAATTAGGAATTCAGACTAGATCAGTACAGTCCTTCTGGTCAATTTGCAGAAAGTTCTCAGGGCTTAATTTATGCAGCTGAAACTACTGGGCGAGCAATACAGATTTTATAGTAACATCTGATGGCAGCTTTAAGCAATATTCCACTTAGTTTCAAATTCTCAAACTGAAAAAACCCAACCCTTCCAAAAGGGATGCAGAGCTAACACATGGATCCTCGAGCATATTACAATCAAACATGTTTTGTCAGATATCTGTGTAGATTGGACTCAATCCTTTCTATACCAAAATACATAGACATTGTATCCAAATATACACACTTGGTCATATTGATCCACATACATAAAACGCGAGATTGAGCACTCCACAGTCGATCTGATTTTGGTTATACATACATATACCATACATGACTTTTGCCGATGGATTATTTTAGCCTATGAAAAGTTTACATACAACACTCAAGCTTCTATTGACATCTTTTTTCCACAGGTTTATCAACAGGTAAAGTAAATTCATCAATTAGTGCAAACTCACTCACCTTTCTGGAAAAATGAGCTTCTCTCAGAACTGTATGCTATAACATTAAAATACAGAGGGAAAACACAGTATATAAATCTAAATGTAGAGTTTTCACGCTCTAAATAAATCTGTCAGACTTCACACATTTCTTGAGAGGCCCAAGACACCGCTATATTAATTCTATCCATAGTTATATTTCCCTGGGAAATCTTTATATAACTAAAAGCCACAAGAAAACACTTGATTAAAACTCCCTTAAAATGAGAACTACCCAATGCCCCACCCCAAATATCACAAATTAATGTCTGTCCATTCTGTTTTAGAGGTTCCAAACAATGGGATCCTCATGAATATTAAACTGAGAAATTGTAACAGTAGCTAACAGATTTTATTGTCAGTCTTTTCCTGATAGTGATTCAGAACTTTCTCTTTTTTTTGATGCACTAGAAATAGGATTAAAATTGCTGCCTTTTGCTATGCCAAGTCACTTCCTCTGCTTGGTAAGTATTCATATCATCCAGCCTTTTGGAATTTACTTCTGTTTATGTGCATCTTTTTCCCATCTCATCCTTGTTCCTGTGCTTTTTTTTTTGTTTGTTTGTTTTTTAGGGAAGCAGCTTCACACATTATAAAAACCACATTTGTTGGTGCGTTGTTTTTTTTTTTTCCCCTTTCATAATCAAGATTCTGGATTCTGTTTCCTTTTGTACTGAATTAAATAATTCCTTCTCCTTAACTATTTGAAATGAAGTTTCAGAATTTGCTATTAGACCACCTACTAATCATCACCTACAAATTTTATTTCTAAGTGTTAATTCTGTCTTCCCTTGTGAAAATGCCACACAAAGAAACCCAACAAGGATGCTCCTTGGTTCTCACCAAGTCCTTCTGCCACCTGATGCCCACAATTCAGGCCACCACAACTCCCGTAACTGCTGAGCTCTAATTTGGTGTCCACCACACACGTGCTCACACACACCAGATGACTTGAATAAGGGGCAGTATTAGTGTGTTAACATTCCTGAGCAAAACACCTGGTTTTGTCACCACTGCCACACAACAAGCTCACTGAGTCAGAGACTGGCCCCTGCGTGGCAAAGAGCTGTGGTGGAGAAGGGCAGCAGGGAGGTCCCAACCCTCCCACCTTGGGAGCCACTCGCCCCTGGGCCCTGTGGTGGCTGTGTGGCACCTGTCAGCGCCCTGTCTCCTGCCTCACGGATCCTCACCCACCGACATGTCTCCCTGGCTTGGCCTTGGCCTTGCCTCATCACCGTGGCCTTCCCAGGGGATCACGGGGCAGAGGCTGACCGAGCACAGCCTCCAGGCGTGGTCCTGACTCTGGCCGCCTGCCAGCATCCCAGCTTGCCTCCCCTTAAGGGTCGGCCCGTCCCTACTGCTCCCCAACGTCCCCTTCATTTCCCCCCACTGCTCTCAAAATTATCCCTTTCGAGCGATAACCCAGAGCCTCCACACCTGCTCTCCCCTTTCCTTACTCCTGCCACCAGCTTTGGTGACCACATGCTCCCCATGTCACCTCTCCTTCTCTTCTGTCAGGCATGCTCTCAGCAGAAAGGTGGAACACCCTGAAAAACAACCACCCCTCACCTTCATGAATAAAAATGTACCTTTAACATTTGAATATACATTACTTAAAATCAAGCAGAAACAACAGCATTTACAGCATTTCCCTGTAGGTCTCTATGCCCACCCTACGTGAACTGTATAAGCTATTCACTGATGGTATCAGAATAGCTTTCATCAAGATCTTCAGTGATTTACTTCCCAACATAACCTGTGCTGTACCTTTGTCTTCCCCATTTTTGTACTGTTTTCAAAATTTTGCAGTCTTTCATCTTTCATAAATCAACTTTCTCCTTCTATATCTTCTTCCTCACAGATGCTTCAGAGAGGGTCCAGAAGATTTCACGTTTGGATTCACACCAACTCACACGCACAAGCAGATCTCATTCAACAGGCTCATCTGAGCAGATGATCCACAGTTGTTTTTGCTTCTTCCCTCACCCCAGGTTCCAGTTACAAAAAGGGATTGGCGTTGCATTCTCATTCCGGTATCTCCCATGGTGCCCAGGTGTCAACCTGGGTCCAGTACAGCCCCCCTCAGGGGCTCACAATGTTTTCCATGCTTGAGTCCCCCTTTCCTTCCTTCCTTCTCTCATTGATCATGGATGGACACTGCAATTCTCAACCAGCACTGGAAAACCAAATCAGCTTTAGCTCAGTCCTCCTTCCAGGCAGAATTTTTGCTTCCTCCTAAATAATCTCTGTGACCCAACTTCTCCTACATTCAACACAAGCTGCTTACACTTGAGTTACTATTTCAAATTCTACCTGTGGAGCACAGTACCACTGTCTTCCAAAGATGTGATTATCCACCGCTGCCACTGCCAATACCTGCTCCTTTCCTTTTCCATGAAGAAAGGTAGACAGTTGAGATAATTCAGTCATATCACCACTTTTACACAGATGCATTTTTCTAAATCAATTAAGAGCAATTTTGGGGGTTACATCACTAATATTTTTGCATTAAGAAATTTTATTATGTTTCCAAAACAATGCCTAACTACAAACTTCATGTCCTTTACAGCTGAACCCAGTTACTCATTTCCCATGCAGTCCTTTTGTGCAAGCAACTGGGAGCATGAGGCATACTGCGATGCACAATACAAAGCGCTGAAATTTAATTCTGTGAAAATAGAGCATAAAAGTCTGGAGAAGTCTGGCCTTAAGCTTATCACTTATCCTACTTCAAAACAAGGAGGAATAAAGACATAGCAAAATTCTGCTTTCCTACAAGAAATAGTACTAGAAGAAAACACCTTTCAATTCACATTTCAAGTTTAACCACTCCTCCCCCCCCCCCCAAAAAAAAAATCTCATCTCCAATAATAAATCAGAGGTTAGATTTACATAAGATTTCTGTATCAGTAATATGGACTTAAGAGGAAACAAAAAACCAAAAGACAAGTTTAATTAAGGTGTTCTCCTCTGTGCAATAATATTAGCACTAATTTAAAAAGTTATTAAGCTGCACTTATTTCCATAGAAAGTTACTAGCAAAATGTATTTCCTTTATTGCAGTCTTTGATGCCTTGAGGGAACAGAGTTAAATGGCCGAGTCAGTCAGTAAAACAGCAAACCAATTCCTTTACATCACGTTCTTCTCCGTGCTCTGAATACTAAACAGGACAGAATATTGAAACAAAAGCTGACTGTCTGCAAGCTGAAACATGACTCTGTACCATGCCGGATGTATTGATAACTTGCTCTCTCATTAATGAGTAAACCAAATGAATCACAACAAACAACAAGGTGGTACGGTATATTACTACAGATTTGTTTACTCTATACATGTATATTCAACTGAACAATAAATACAGGCAGTTCCTAAAATTCATTCCCCAGGAAAGAATTATTTATTTTTTTATTTGCAATACAACAAAGAGGATCCAGCAGCAATGTTACATCTACGGTCCTCACTCTTACTCTGCACAGCATACAGCAATTATGTTTGATTTCCCTCCTCTTTTTGTACAGCCTCCATATAGCAAATAATGGAGAACAAAGGCCTCAAGACATTTTGCAGTGGTAACAATCCAAATAATCAGGTTAGGCAAAGAATTACTTCAAACACAAGTACTTTCCTTACAAAAATACGTGAATCTGAAGATTTACTTAAGATAATTTTTTTTAAGAGGTGTTATTTTTTATACTCATGGCAGGATTCACAAATCTTTGCCGGAATAGCCCATGCCTGTGAAACCTCAGTATTCCTTTCTTCTATCAACATTCTACACTTCCCTGCTAGGTAGTGAAAGTGCAATAACGCCTGCGGGAATGAGGCTGGAAAGAGAAAAGCGACAGCAAACTTGATGGTCTTACACTATTGATTTAGACTGCAATAATTCCCAGAGCACACTGTGGAATCAGGTTTGATAAAAGGCAACAAGAGACCAGCAGGAAAAGGCAACAGCGTCGGATGCAAGCTGGATGGAGCAGGGACAGATGGCATGAGATTCAAGTGAGGGAGTCAGGTTTGAGCCAAGTTCAGTAGAGGCTGTCACTTGCCAAAAGCACTTGGATAGAAGAAACAACTGTCCTTTCACTTAATAAAGTAACCCAAATGTGGAAACGACGGTATAGCAATAATATTCTGCTGACCCTCAGCTCAACTCAGGAATCAGCCAACAAGCGATCATGTTAATTTCCTCTTCTCTAATGTTTCCTAGAGATTAAAATCACAAACCAGTGCCAGGGCTTCTTCTGGAACGACAGGACACGGCAATAGATTAATCCCACTTTTACTACCTCCAAATTTCAACTCATACAAAATCATTCCTTTGTTCAGAGGACACTAGAGCATCTAGTAACTTTTTCAGACAAATTATTACTAAGTCTAGAATTGTTATAAATATCCCTAATCAGCTTGTCACAGATTTTCATTAAGGTTTGAAAGGGAGCAAGTATTTTGGGATATATTCATTTGTGAAACTCAGTTCAGAAGGGGAAAAAAAATGAGTCAGATCAAGATAATAAATATTGTAGAAGTCTTACATTTCTGATTAGGAGCTACCTAAAGAAAATAGACAAGGAAAAGTATCACAAGAAATACTATTACAATTCAATAACCATTTCTTTAGAAAACAGCAATTGAGGGAATACAGTCTAGAAGAATAATATTACAAATACAGTTTGGTAAGCGCTTGGCTACTAAACTGCTTGGATTTTATGTACACAGTAAACAACTCTGAAACAACAACTCGTTGTAAAATTCGGTCTGAATGTATGAAGGAGAGGACGGAGTCTGCCAACCAGCTTTTACACTTGATGAAATCCCTTCACTACTGACATCCTAACACAAGACAACAAAACTTTTAATCACAGATGGTGCTCAGTTTCTGCTTATACTACAACAATTTACTTTATAACATTAAAAATAGAGGGGGGAAAGAGACATACACAAAAGAAATTGGTTAGTCATGAACAAACAGCAGAAGAGAAGTCTGAAGTATCAGATTCACCAGGGTTTCTGGCATTGAAACTGGCCAGCTGCAAGGCAAGGACAAAGCCTGATGTGATCCAAGCACCAACGGGCAATGTCCCATGCCAGATTTTCACAGACAAGTACAAAACTGAAGACAAAAGGGAGCATAGAACTTTAAGAAAACCCTAACTGGGTACAACACCAATCAGACACCAGCTCTCAGAGTAACATGGGCTGCAGATAAGTAAACGGAGACGCAGTTTCCTACTTGAGTTATTCCTGAATGTTCATTGTAAGTCCACTGGGAACACTTTTACTTCGGGCTTCTGAAATGCATTCCCAAATTTATGAAGTGTGGAAATGGAACCAGTGAACTCTTCTCAATTTACCTTTACTTCTACGCTGACAAGCGTCTGCTGTATGATGTGTTTGATTAACGTATTACAAGGTATGGTTCCCAGAGTCATTTCACTCCCTTAAATTGCTACCATCCTAACATATATAAAAATTAGGTAGCCAAGTAATCTAGGAAGAGAAGGAAGAAACTACATACCATAGAGCTCTTGGAAAACACACAAGCACTACTGCTGATGCCTGAAAAAATGTTTTAAGTTTAAACGAAGAATTCCATCTTTTCTTTTAATCTAGCGAAGAATCTCAAAAACCCTGGAGAAGAGAAAATCTGTGAATTTTACGATTAAGGGTGGAGGGTGTTTTTTTGTGTTTTGTGGGTTTTTTTGTGTTTTGTTGTTGGTTTTTTTTCTCCCCCTGGTAGCAGAGCTGTTCCAGGTGACACGGGAAGCACACTCCTTAACAGGAGTTATATCTTCTGCCTCTAGAATGCCCTTTTTCAAAATCAAAGAATAAGGTATTATCAAAATACAAAGGAGAAAATTAAAAAGTCATCATCCCTCTCTCTTCTCAAGTCCAAACATTTGATCACAAATTCTGCAATATGCACATAATAAACTGAAAAGGGTTTTCCATATGCATTTTATTGTCTTAATATCCTACCACTCTTCCTATTTTTTCCACCCCTACAAGGAGCAAAACTTTCCTAAACAAAGAGGGGGGAAAAAAGGAATGAAGTAGCAATGCTAACTGTTTTCTGTCTAGTTAGAAGAGCTGAAACACGATGAAAACAAACAAACATAGACATACCAATATTGCCTATTTGGCTATCAACAGCTAAAACTACTGGTTAAATTAACACTGCAACAAATTTTGCCTCCAATATGCTAAGGTATTAAGCAAAAATTTACGCCTTCAAGGGTTTACTAAGCATCACAAATAAACCCCTTAATAATCTAACTCAGCTCTTCCAGAAGTATAGCTTTTGCCCAAACCCCATGTAGTTTCCCATATGGCTACCATTACCTGAAGCCAAGCAAATAGGCTATACTTCAAGAAAATACGTAGTAATTAGGCTAAATCGTAACAGCTTCATTTAACTGATTAATACACTAGAAAGCAGGCAGAGATTAACCAGGGACGATACTCTGACATTATCAAAAGTCAACTCTGTCACCATGAGCACTTCTCACAGTACAAAATTATTTCCAATGTCATTTGCAGCGACAGCAGCACCTCTGCAACTCCAGCTGTGACAAGAGCCTGTACAATCCAGTACACTGGCATGTGGCATTGCTTCTGAATGACAGGCACATTCAGTTCATTGTTCTAAATCACGTCATAAAATAAGGTTGCCCCATCCCTCCCCAACTGGTATACCTGAGCATACTTCTTTCTAGGATTTTCCTAGCAGTTGCTTATTTTTGGGCAATATCACCGAAGCTCAGTGTGTCCCACGCTTTTGAGACACATCTGTTTTCCTGCCCCTGTGGTCTGAATACACCATACAGTTGGTACGGACATGCCCAAATAAATCAGTCCAAAATTTCTTGGAAGCATGAAGCACACTGTGCGAGTACACACCATTTGTGTATTGCTTATGCACAAAAATCACAGAAAAAAATAGGACGGGTGGGATCTGTAGAGGTCATCTGGTCTAAACTCTTATCGAAAGCAAGGTCAGCAATCAAAGTTGCTGTATTACAATAGTACAGGGCTCAGGGCTTTGGCTAATCCAGGTCTACATACCTCCGCTGACAGACTCTGCAAAGTCTTCGAGCAACCTGTTCCAGTGCTTATCCACACTGACTATCAGAAATTTGGTTTCCTGATATCCATTGGAGCTTCCTTCGCTCAGCTTAGAGGACTTTTGCGTTTTAGGCTTTTGCTGTCAGAAGAATCTCCATTTCTTCTATACTACTGACCCCACCTCTGCAAAAGCTGCCAGGAAAATGCTTTTGAGACCACTGTTCGTGATTTCTCTATATACCAAAGTTATTCATAAAGAAAAAGATAAACACTGAAATATATCCAGGCAGAAAAACAGGAAGACGTATCAGGGAAAATAGCTAAATGTGTCTTCTGCACATGTGAGGGAACACTTGCAGTCAAAAAAATCCTCCAAAAAAGTAGCAGCACTCTTAAGTACTTAGTTGTCAGAGATACCGCACACATTCCATTTTCTCTGGCAGGCTAACTTCTCTTGCAAACATCCCTGCGTGCTTTAGAGGTTCCTCATCTCCAAACCACGCTGGCAATCGTAGAAAACATGGATGCCACGTCCAAGGTACCACAGACAGAAGATCCTGTGCTAAGGCCCCTAAAAGTGAATACATTGATTCTACAATCTCACCTCTCCTGCCTGTACCAGAAACGGAATTTCTGATATAACGTTTATGTAAATTAGTTTAACAAGATTTTCAAAACTAGGGAAAAGTCACAGTATATTGGAGTTATGGGCTCCAGTACAAGGTTTTCAGCTTACAGATCGCAGTCCTCCTCCAGAACTAGGCCTTACAAATAGTTCAGATTCAGAGTTAATTATGCTGAAATCCAAACTTCAGACTAAAAGCAAAAAGTACAATAAAGGCATTCAAACACAGTTAGTTATTCCTGCAGCATCAGCCAGAGAAGAAAAAACACAAAATGTGATGATTCTCCTGTTTCTATTAGAGTCAGATCAAACTCACTGGGGAGCAAATGTCAAAGCACGTCTGAAAGCACCAGTTATTGCGTTGACCACAGCAGAACAGACAGCTGCTCTGTAGATGCCTTAACTGTGTTTCTACTAATTCAATTTTACTTTACAGCAGTGATTTTTTTTTTTTCCTAAAAGGAAAAAAGAAAAAACACTTTATGAATATTTTAGAAGCAATGTTCTGACTGTCAAAACATAGTCTTTACTGTATGCATGGGGAAAGCAGCTGTAGAGGACTTATTATTTCTGGTGGGAGGGGTTGTTTGGAGGGCAGGGGGGCATGCTATTTCAGAATAGTTGAGTGCTTAGCCTAGTTATTCAGAAGTATGACTTATCTGGATTGCTAAATATGGAGTCTTCAGGCTTCAATGACTCTAGAATATTCCTATTTATTTTATTTTATTCATTTATTTTAATTATTTTGTTCAAGATTAATTACACTCAAACTGCAAGGGAATTGAAGGAAAGACTCCCAAATGACTTGGGTCCGAAAATCCAACGTTCTCCATCATTAGACATGATGGCAGAAAGTGTTACAATTCTTGCTTTTGAAGAAATTAAGTTTCATGTTCTGCCTCTGTGGGCCAAACAGGTGAATATTTTCTTTCAAGTATTTTTGAGCATCAGTTTTGCCTACAAATCTTCATGTGGACTTTTTTGTTAACAACAGAGCATGGTTTAGTTGATATTGTGTATACACATCTGAAATTTATCATCCTGACCACAGAAACACAGTATGTTCACAACTACAAATTACATTTAGTCATACATCTGCAGCACAGTTAGCATATGTCAACTATGTTAAGAAATGTCTGCCAAGACTCTCCATATACCGATTCAGATTTTTTTCTGGTTCATCAGTATGGAATTCCTTATCAACTTCTCCACTTATTCTGCAAGAAAACGTGGGAAGTCAGTCAGCAAGTTCTTGACTGGTGTAGTCCAAGTGAGTTAATTCAGAGGCTGAATACAACAGGAAAGCAGACAAGCTTCTTATGGGACAACTGGATCCTTCAAGTGGGTTGCAAAATATATTAAGGAAGTATTGATTAGAATCCTTCAGTTTCCTTAAAATGACTTTCCGTCCTAAAATAATCCTTCGCACCCCTTCCAGTCCTTATCGACTTCCATTCCACCACACTTACATTGATTTTCTCCCTAACTTCAAAGGCCAAATGTCCACTTGTCTTGAAAGTGGCCTTCCAGCACCCATGACTACAGAAGAGTAGATGCCAACTGTTTCACCACTGGCAGAATCCACCCTTGAAAGATGAGAAAGAAGAAAATGTTTCCTCATACAAGCCCAGCCAGGTCTCTCTTTCAACAGAGAAAAAAAAAAAGATAAAAGTAATAAGAGGGGGGGCTACAGCAATACAGACAGCAGGAAAAAAGCCCTCATACAAAATGGTATGGTTTTGTGCTTTAAAACGCAGCCTCAGATATTTATCCCTCATCAGCAGGATGACACTGTGTCCAGAAGATGACCAGCTGGCAGTACTGGCCTCTGCTACCTTGGCAGAGAGAAAACAAGTGGCAGAGGCAGGGAACACTTGCTTCTGCAAGTCCCTCTGATCTCAGCAATGGAGTCAGTACCAAATCCCCAATTTGTAACAAACTTACAGAAAGGATGAAAGGCAAAAAGCAGAGGCGCTACAGCCCCCCCCCACCTGAGAGCTGCCCATTCATTACCACTTCCACACCAACATCCACCCAACAGTGACAATTTGAATACCAATGAGGAAAATAAATCTCAAAGCTCAGGGGCTTGCTAGAAGCAGCGTGATTATTTGAAAGCTGCATGCACAGGGGTTTAGTCTGGTGTGTTGTTTTTGTGGGTTTTCTTTCCCCCCAGCTCTCCTGGTTTTTTTCTTCAGCATCTGATATTCTTCACTGGGGGGAAAAAAACCCAACCCACAAAAAAAAAACACCTCACTAGACCAAGTGATTGTGTATTTTTATGATTTTTTGGCCAAAACTATCTCCAATAAAGCTACATTGCACCTATTTTAAACACCCTCAGTTTGGAGGAAAGAACTGATGCCTATTAGATAGGTTGCAAGCTGTCAGGATTCCAGTATTGCTTTTAGCTTGCATAAAATAACACATCCAATCTAGTTTTGTCTCATTCCACTATTTTAAAATACTTGCTACTCCTACAAATAAGTAAAGAAGCAGCTGGTAATGATCTGCAATTTTCATTGCCTAACATTCTGTCCTTTTAGATAAGATGTACGCAATACCCCATAGAACCTCTGTATCTCAACATTATTTGCAGCAAACCCTTGAAGTTAAATCAAAGCCCTGGAGTTCGTATTTATTTTGTGCTTGCCCTGAAGCTTTGTTTGTATTCAGCAGCTATATACCACTCAAAGTCTCCCGGCTTCCCATGTAGAAATTAAAAATATGTGTGTGTATCAAGATGTTTGCCCATACATCGGACCGAGCAGAGTCAATACATTAACAGCAGCACTGTTACCCCACCGCTCCTTCTGTAGTAACAGACCTTTGCAGGCAGTTCACAGTCTGTTCTCCAGAACTGGAATTCTTGTTCTGAGGTTTAAAACAGAGTGATTACAGAATATGTTTTTATTACTTAAAAGATAAAGAACTGTATACTGAACTTGTGTTTAAATTACCCACTCAAAACAGAAAAAACAAGGACTCAAAAAACCCACAACATTAAGTTACCGCCTTAACTTGCCTCCATTATATCTACACATGCTGCTGTCACATTGACTGACGTAACAAAAATAATTACAAAATATTTTTCTCAAATGACATTGATCTTAATAAACAGCATACACGCAGACATAGGTATGTTTGCCTTCCCTGCATGTCAGGTTTCTATCTAGAAGACAGTTCCCATCTTGAGGTACCTCAGTGCCCCAATGACAAATTCAGCTGTCGACTGTGCAGACATTTAAGCTGTTTGATCAAAGGCTCAGTAAAGTTTTATAAAAGTAGCAGATATTTTAATTAAGTCGGGAAAACTGCAGTCAACGGACACAATTCTAGTTCAACAAATAGAGCAGTTGTTGGGACAGAAGCAATGGGTTGTTCAGTCCCCAAATTCGATTACCTCAGTGAGGATAAGGTTAAGAATGCTCATCTTACACCATTTGTTGCTGTAAAAATAGGCAGCTAAGTAACTGATGGAAATCCAAACTCATCACTTCATTCTTTTCTGTGATATGGTGATCTCATTTACACAGATGAAGCTGACTCTCAAGAGAAAGTGTAAATAAATAAGCAGTCACGGAAAAGAACGGAACCAAGCAGCTGAACCATGTATTTTCAGATCTGTCTTATTAACCAAAACACTTCTATTAAATCTGTTGTGCAAGATTGCTTTGCAAATTCCTTAGCAGAAAATCAAGGGGGAAAATAACATCATTAGTATTCTCATTAATGAAAGGAAAGGATGACGGCTGGTAATTTTGGTCAGCCACGATGACTTTGAAGGATACGTAGTGGTGTTGAAAGAAGCAGAACAACTAATTAAAGAACTTCCTACATCCTAGCAGTCCAAAGAGGACCAGAAAGAAAAAAAATAAAAATCAGTGACAAATTCCGAGTGTTAGAAACTTTGTTTACAGTTCTGATTGAAGAGTCTAAGACAACAGTAGGTATTAACTAGAAAAAATTGCCTTTATTTCAGAGTAGTCAAATCGTCCTTTCCAAACCTACACGAGTTCCAAACAAAATTTAACAAACTAATTGCCTAATCTGTGATCACATGTGATCACTCATGTTTGCAGTCCCGCAACTTTTAGTTTGAAATATCAATTGAATATAATCATGTAAATATTCGTTATTCCAATACAATCATAGATAAATTTAGGTTGCCAGGAATGCCTGGAATTAATTTAGTGCAATCCCAGGACCAGAATAAAGCTGACTTCAAAGAGAAATCAAGTTGTCTAGAACAGAGATATATTTATACAGGATAACTTAGAAATCCTTCATGTTTAAGTCCCATGTTGCTGAATTGTTCTAAGAAAGGTTTAAAGAAACCCCCCCCACAATAAATTACTTCAAATTTATCAAAGAAATGAAATTTTGTCTGTCTAGTGATCTTACACTAGTATTTAAAAGCCTTCCTGAAACAATCAAATCGATTCAGTATTTGCCATCTTGGATGTGTCTCAAGGCACTGACATTCCACTGTCCTAACTTAGTACTTTTCCAATGCATTTGACACGTGGTAGCTTGATGCTTTCATAGTCTTTATTGTTGAACATGGTAAACAAACACAGAATTGCCTGTTTTTACAGACTGCTATAAACTGGTCCCCCTCCCCTTCTTCCTTACAGACTGAAAAATTGTGACAAATCACTTAATCTTATCTGATTAATCAAAATGAGGAAATGCTTAAGAAAATACACTTTTTCCTCCTTTTCTTTTACCCCCTCCCCCCAAAAGAAACTACTTACAAAAAATGGTGAAAAAAAGGTTTAATCTTATACTTAAAACCTATGAAACTGTTAATTTGAGAGTTCATCAGCTACTTAAAAGTCTATATTGACTTTCAAAAAGCAGCAGAAATCCAACATACACCAAAAATGCAACACTTACCAGCAATTGTAATGAAATCATAAATTCCCTAATATTACTACCTCAGGAAAAGCTAGCAAGGGTAACTCTCCCAGTTTCTTTGGGGCATCTCAGTTTGTACCTTTCTTCTAGGATTTCATAGAAACATTTAGAGGAGAGATATGGGAAAGCAAAAGGCAGCAAGAAAGGTACAGAAACCATACAGAATGTACACTTGGGTAAAAGAGCAAACAACTTGCTGTGCCTTAAAGAGTGAAAATCAGGATATGTACCTACAGAACAGACAGTGCATCCTACAACAAACATGAATTATATAAATATGGGTCACTTCTCTCTGTTCCATATAGGGACACAGAGCAGGATTACATTTTAAATTTTTTTTTATTTATTGACACAGTTGGGAGTTTTGCTATTTCTGTTTTCCTGCAGAGAAAAAGATTTGAAACAGACAGAAGGGAACAAAAAAATACCTTCACAGCTTTCAAGTCTTGGTGTTTACATCAGCCCAGATAACTCTCAGCTTTATATTTACATTAGCACAGGAAAGACCCACTGAACCCAAAATTTAAGATTTGCCTGCCATCTTTTCCCATATGCCTAAGACACTGCTTAAAAGGACTAGCCTTTACTCCAGCTTCTACACCTCATTTTATCCCTACAGCAGGATAGTATTAATACTACGCAAGATCCTAAAATCCCACTCAGTGAAGAAACAAGTCCTCCAGCAATTTAGGATGCTGATCAATATACCACAGCTCTTTGGAAGAATTCAGACTCGTTAGTCACTGAAGAGACATTCCTAAAGATGGAGAAATCCGTGTTAACAGAGGCTTATTACTCTCTTGCCCTGGACAGGGCTTATTTTCAAATGCATCCTTCCTTTAGAAGGGCAGCTTAGATGAGAGGCTGCCTAACTTCCCAGGCAAGATGTATAAGCAACACAAGGAGAACAAAAAGTGAAATGCTTTTCCTTCACAACAACAGACCAAACTGCATAACTGATCATCTGCCTCCAGGATACAGTGGGAACAGGTCACAGCTGAGGGCTGGTGAAAATCCAGACTCCTCTGAGCAAGTGACAAAAATCTTGGGTTTATTCCTTTGTGAACTGTACAAAGGCCAGCAAGTAAAAGTACAACCACTACCAGAATAGAAGGCTGCTGTACTAACTAAAGTTGTTTAGAAATTAAGTATAAAGTCCTACCAGTATGACAAAAACAATGAAACTTTCACAAGAAAATGAAGCAGAGGTAATGCACGTGGTGCATAATGGTCTTACAGCTTCAGAAGGGAGATGGTAAGAACCATGCACGATTTGAATCAGTTGAGTCAGAGGCCTAGTCCCCAAAAATGATGATTTTCCTGATCAGAGTAATCTTTTTTCACCTACAAGTGCTGTTTTTGAAGAGCTATGCAGAGTGAGCCCTCAGGGAAGGGCTTTCCCCCCCTCTACACTGCCAACACAGATTAAAAGTTAGCACATTACTGAACATTATGGTAATAGCAGAGGCTGGCGCTAAGTCTTTTCTCAGGAGTTCTTTATGCTGTCGATTTCTACCTCTCAGAAAGAGGATTGAATTCTCTTACTTAAAAACATCCCACATAATCTCAAATATGAACAACAATGAAGAAAATTGCAAAATATTAGAATGATTACACTTTAACAGCTTCTTCACTAGATACAAATAGTATTTTTTTCCTTTTTAAAGAATTGTAGGATCCCATTTTATACATATGCACACATGGTAATGGTAACATAACAGGTTTTAATACAGTGTCTCGTATTAGCAGATGGCCCTTCAGTGCTGTGTTTTATTAGTTTGTTTTGCCCCAGAAATATCTGGCTACAGGAACTGCAGCATGTCATTGATTTTATTATATTGGTGAATTATCTCAGAGCCTGATAATACAAACTGCTTAGGCAGTTATTCATTTAAGTTATGTTTTGCTGTTGAATAAACCTCTTTGTCTTTCCCCCTGCTATCAGTCCTCTGCTATCACTCCCTTTCATCAATCCTAACTTATCATTTTCCCATGTAACATTCTTGCCATCAGCTTATTTTCCATGCTTTCTGCCCTTTTGGTGTTCAGAGGGAATTCAGCATCCAGCTCAACTCACATTTCAGTCCATGCCCTGGCTCACCTCCCTTCCTCCGGTCAGCACTGGTGACAGACTCCCTGCCAGCCACCAGGCTCTGCGACAGCTGCCAGCCAGGCTTTTCTTATGCTTTGCTGTGTGCAAGCCGAATGCAGAAGGGGAGTGCTGGGGTAAAACCGTCCTTCGTCCCTCACAGAGGCATCTGGCACACTGGCAGCCCTTCCACGTCCTTCTTCAGCGGCCAAGACCATAAAGCACACCTCCCTGGTCTGAGTCAACAAACACCATTGCCCAAAAGCACACAGCGCAAGTGTGACATATTTACTTCTAAATACCACTTCTCCCAAACACTTACAACTAGTTGAGTAATTATAGTAGGGAAGAAAAAAAAACCAAAACCACAGAAATGAAGAAGTCTTCTTTTCAGCCTTATGTAGGTCATCCAGTGTTGGAACTTAAAACTCTCAGATCCACAACACAGTTGATAGGAATGACTGGAGGGGAAGCAGCATGTAGAGAAGCCCATATGGACAACATATGCTTCACCAGGAAACCACTAACTTTGTGACAGCAGCAGAATTTTCAGGGTAAGAGATGTTTGTATGTGGCTCCAAGAACAGAGTGTGGTCTAAAGATGGCAGGCAGCATATCCAATTATAAAATATTCCATTAGTCTCATCAGTGGGAAGAGAACAGGCATGATCCCCTGCTAGAATACTGAAGAGCTAAGTGTGCTAAAATACACAGGCACACTAATACAGCCACGGGTTGCTTGCATGAGTTCTTTCTGTTTAGAGGCAATGCGGTCCAGCATTTTCTGTCTAAAAGATAACATATCTTAGAATAAAAATATTAAAATAAAACAATTTTAAACAATACCAATTACCAACAATTTGTGTGTTATCAAATACAATACTGAAGTTTACCCAAGTCCTTTCCAACAAGCAGAAAACTTCCAAACAGTCTTTAGCACAGAAAGTGCTCAAACCACCAGCTGAGAAAAGATCCGGTGAGCTTGGAAAACTGACTCCTTAAGACAGGAAAATTATTATAACCTCCTATTCTTCCCTTAAATGGTGATAAATCCTACTTCTGTCACATTTACATATACAAAACCTAAAATAAAAAAAAAGGTAATCAAGGAAATACTTTTATTATTGTCCTAATTTAGAAAGAAGCTAATTAATAAAAACAAGAAGGAGTGGGGTGGTGGTGGTAAAGAAAAATAAAGAAAAACATGCTCTCAGAAAGAATGTTAGCAGGTGGAAAAATAAATAAGTGAATTATTGCAACAGCCAAAACTGTTTGTCATGTCTAGGTAAGATTCACTGGTGACTACGAAAACCAAATCAGAAGATATCCTAAGGTAGCAATTTAATTTTGTTTCATATTCCTCAACTTCTTGGAATGAAAGACTGATCAAAGAGCTATCAGTGTGAAGACAATCCCAACAACTCATTTCTTCATTTACAACCTATATTTAGAGTACTTCTAAATTTACTTATATTCTTTAAATTTAATATTAGGGAACCAAATTCTGTGAGCTGAAACATCAATGTATTTGTATTTACATCCCTTTCAAGCACCTTGTAGCACAAATGATTTTACAAATGTTTTATGAAAATCTGTATCTGGGCTGTTTAGACAAGAAGAAAAGGTTCCTTATCAAATACTTTCACTGCTCTCTAAATATATATTACCCTATAAATGCAAAACACCAAAACATTAAGACATTTCAAGGCACTGCTGTCTTTTCAGAAAAAAAAACAACCAAACCAACCCAGAACAACCCAAAACCACCTCAAAAAACACCAAACCCAAGAAAACCCTAAAAACTCCAAACCCACACCAAAACAAAATCCAGCCAAACCCTCTCCAAAATCTTTCAGCAAACAACGTCTCCAGGATTCAAGTCTATTTCTGCTCCCATTACTGGTACTGAAAATACCAAAAGTATTCATACATGTAACAGAGAAACTCATAATGTCCTGGCTTACAGAAGATTCCCCAAAGACAAAGTCAGTGTGTGGTTACCTTCTCTTCTTACACTTGCTTCTACCATTTCTTTTGCCTCCTCTTTTTCCCCCCACTTACATCTCTACCAAAACCACGTACTTTATAGCAGAGCTCCTGTAGTGCATATTAGGAGCATATTTTATAGATAGTACAGTATTTTCATTATGCAGAGCTACACTCTTTGCCATTTCATTCATACACATATAGATACGCTTAGACTATATGTGCCAAAGCTATTTATATTGTTGGGGTGACTCTATGTGTGCATGTAAGGGAACACAACAGTCATTCCCCCCCTTCCTTTGCCTAGTCATACAAAATCCACTTGAGGGAATGACCATTTAGTTCTAAACTGAGTGTTAGCATAATGGAAAAGCAAAGGTAGTAGAGGAAAGAGAAAACCAGTAATTTGTTAAATGTTGCCTTGCTTTAACACCACACTCTATATGCATATATATTCACAAATCTCACAGACCACTGCTCTCTTACACAGATGAGAAAGCATGAAGGTCTATTATCCCTTAAAACTCTTGTGTGCCAGTAGAGAACATTGCTGATTTGAACTTTAGGGTATTCAATGGATGTATTATGGAAGAATGGTGTATGGTAGGAACAGCACAACACTATTAATTTTCTTCCCTTTTGTCTCCTGTATCTTAGTAGTAAGCAGTTATAAAGCCTCACTCAAACCATTATCTTAAACGAAAGTGCTAGCTAATTATGTCTTTATCAGCATTTCATTCTACTTGCATAAAAGACGAAAGTCATAGTTTGAATTTAAATGCAAATTAGTGAAGATAAGCCAAATATTCAGAATTTTTAAAAAAATCCATTTCCTAAAGAAAGAGGACCACAGAAAAAAGTGTAAGTATCAAGAAGCAGAGGCCAATTTACTTTGCTTTTAAGCAAACAGATCTCACTTAATTCTGAATGATCTAGTAGTTCATTTCCTGACAAGAACTTGTGATTCCAACTCATCAGTTAATTGCATGGCAACTTATCTGGCAATAAAATCTCTTTGCCAGAAGTCCATAGTCTTATAGCTCAAAACCTTCCCAGTGATAATGTATGTTCCTGAATCTGTGGAGGCAAATTATGTCAAGACACAGATTTCTAAGTTTATGACATTTTGGGAGAGTTTTCAGGGATTCAAATAGACAACCTATAGCCTAAGAATTTTCTAGGCTCCGTCTTTTAATTTGAGCTAGAAATGTAGGGAGAAAAACATAAATCTGGAGGCCAGACTGCACAAGTGAAGGAACTCATTTAAATTCACAAGTAGAAAGCCCCTGATCCACCCAAGTAATGCAAAATAAGACAATCGCTATCAGGAAAAGGAGACAGTAACAAGTGTTTAAATTAGTGATTGTAAATATGTTATTAGTTTTTTTGTGGATTACAGAAGGATTTAAAATACTTCTACAAGTACTGCAGAAAAAAAAATCATAACCAAGTAAATGCATTTGCAAAAACATTGCATGACAAAGAAGGAGCATGAAATCATTGTTAAGATACTTTTTCTCAGTAAATACAGACTAAGCTTCTAAAATAGAAAGTCCAAATAACTCTGAAAACCCAAGCCTTCTCATGCATCATGACTGCAGTTTAGAAAGCTGGCTGCATAAAACTTTACACAATAGTGACAGCACATGCTGTAATGCTCCCCTTCTCTCCTCCAAAAGACCAACCCAAAATATATAGCCAGTATCAAAGGCATAATTAACCTAACTATATTTATGTCCACAGCTAAACCATCAGCTTTGGCACCTTCCAGTCAACAGAAACAAACAGGCATAGCACAATCTGCTCTAATCCTAATGCAGGTATCTGCAGATCAGACAAGCTGCAGCCCAGAAATACCTGCTTTTCCTCTGCTGAAGATGGAAAAAGTGACCTGCAGGACATGCTCAGCCAGACATCTCCATCTGGTAGGATGGATTCCACTTGTTCTGCCATATAGGGTCCAATTCCCTCATCCCTGCTGTAACCACTAACTTAAAAGTGAAAAACCAAAACAAAATAAATCCATTATTTTAAAAGTAAATGTAATTTGCATATAAAAATCATCCTCCAGCTCACAAACTGTCAAAAATGTAATAAAAGCTATTTCAGTTAAAGAAGCCGTTAAAAATGACCATACTGCAAGTATCAAATACAATCTTACCCAAATCCCCAAAAAAGTTTTTCCCCTTATGCTTATAGAAAGGACTAGCTGAAACCATCACATGTAAAAAGGAACCTGTGGTATCTGCATCAGTAAGCACAGACAAACACAAATTTGAAATGTTTTTTGGTTAAATTTCACCAATCAATTCAACTTAACATCAAGCTGCACTACTATATGTATTTGGATGCTAATCAGGTTTTAGCTGTAGGTGACTACTGCATTTCTAATTGCATTTCTTCAGCTTCCTGATTCTTCCTGAAGAAGTTTTACCTTGTTTTACAGAAGTAGTCTTCTCACAGGTTGTTTTTTCCCCTTGTTTTGTTTTTTAAGTGACCACCTAACCTAGAAAAGTCAAGGTGACTTCTCCAGCAAGAGGAACAATGTAAACTTGCATCATGCACCTACACATTGCACTACCATTAAAGCCTAAGAACTGACTATGACACATTCTATAGCAGTGGCTATTGCTGGAAAGCATTAAGTCTCATGTGTCTACATCACAGAAAATTTTGAAGTCCCCTCTGTTAGACACCTACAGATAGGAACTACAGTTTAACTTGCCAAAAGTTTTGGCATTTGTCAGATTGAGGGGTTTATTCAGTGGTGTGCGTTTGGGGTTTTTTTTGGGGGGGGGGGGGGATGTTGCGTGCATAAGGACTCAGTAGTATGAAGGAAGTTACAATAATTCTTAGGATTTCTATTGTTGCAGAACAAGATCTCTCAGTGCTAGCCAGTGAGCTACTAAGAACCACCCCCCACCCCCACCCCCGAATTTACAGCAAATTTACTTATACTTCAGTACGGCTTTTCCTTCAAGCATATCAACAGTCTCAAAGTCACCTGCCTATTCAGATAACAGTGTAAAACAGTAACTCCATTCCTTGTCAACATTTCAGCCTGATTTTAATCAAAGGAATTTAACTTTTCGTTTCTGCAGAAAAGTACAAGAATGCATGTAAACATCAACAGAGGCTCACGTGCCAACTTTTCTGTGTTGCTTGAATACCAGACTACTGGCCACACCTAGCCAGCTTTCTCTGCTATTTTGAACAATAAGAAAGCATCCTGAAATCCAGAAATACAACTTAGTTGCCAAGGTACCCCGTAACAGACGTAGGACTTCATGCTGCCTGCATCCTCATACAAGTAACAGCAAGGTTAGCTCCCCAGGCGCTGGCAGGAGCTCCATCCTCCTCCAGTTCTCACATGTCTCAAAAGCGCTGAGCTCTCCCCTGTCTGCTACAGCCCTAACAGCTGACTCCTCCACTCCTGCTTTACTTATCGATTAGTTCTCAATGCCAGCCCAAAAGTAAGCACTCCCTCAAGTACATCAGGTGGGAAAGGCGACAAAAAGCAAGAATTTCCACTATGCAATAAAGCACCAAACCCCTCAGCTTCTCAATGTGTCCTTCCCTGACACGTTAAACGCTACAAGGGATGAAAGTCAATCTCTGATCTCCAATAGCAGTACAGGGTCACCTTTAGAGACAGGGTGCTGCAATACACCCGATTTCCCCTCCTGGAACTGATCAAAGCGGACAGAAAGCTTTATATTCATGTTTTCTTTGTCTCCTTCAAACAACGGCTAAAACCTGAGAGAGAGCATGAAAAAGAAAATAAGTAGCCTCCCCAGACACCTCCAACTAAAACAGCTCTCTCGTCTTCCGGCCTCAAAATTAACACCCAGTTCGGGCATGAATACTTGTGGCAGAGTCTGCAAAATAACCCCACCACTGCCGCCACAAAACGGGAGGGTGCCTGCTTCACACCTCTGAGGGTCCAGCCTCACGCGTAGGGAGGCCAAGTTCAACTTGCATTCCCTCGTTCTTTCTAGTATTAATGATAAATCATGAAGAACAGCAATAATCAAGACAAAGCAATAACATTTAATACAAGGGAGTTTAAGTGGCTATATTTATCAGAAAAGCTCTACCCCCACTCCCTCAAGCTTTTATCAGGAAAGAGAATAAAAATCAAAGTCTGTGAAGTCTACTGTTTTTTCCTCCTGCATTATTTATACCAATTGTTTTGTTTAAAATTAAAAAAAAAGAAGCAATATGACAAAGGACTGTGCAGTTCTTGATTAAACACTACCCCTTCTATGGCTGCCATGGCAGATAAAGACAATAAATATCCAGTCAACCTAAACCTAAAAAAAAAAAAATCCAAACAAGAAGTTAATTACATCTTTTCAAATACAAAAAAAAAAAAAAAAAGAGGATGGAAAATGGATTTAAATCTTATCAGAAGAAAGTAATCAAGATTATTATTCTACCAGAAAATATCCCAAATGCATAGAGAAGAACAAAACCCACAAATAAATAAGCAATCACTGTGTTGTACAAATGGACAGTTCACTTCTTAACAAACCTGGCTCTTCTTGTGCATGATTAAACATGCTTATATAGATGTTTTGCTATGGTAAGCGAGACTGAGAGCACTATACTGGAAACCCCCCCTTAACTGGATCACATGGCAAATATTTCAAACAAATTTTTATGCTGCAACTTCATGTGTGTCTTCCAGCAGTCATCCCCTGCCCTCACCCGAGCCAGCTCCGCAACAGCCAGCAGGGCAGCCCAGGCAGAGCCCTCTGTCACACATGCATTGCCTGTGAGAGCTATAATGCCTCTGTATGCCAAGGGAGGATTTTAGAGCATGACAAAAAAATGTTCCCTGTATCCAGGAAAGGTATTTTGCCACCTACGCATAATCTCCGTTTTTAGACAAACTACTGCATTGGCCATTGGTGCCCAGGCGCTGGCAGGGGGCTGCAAGACAGCCTCTGCAAGGAGCAACAGGGTGTCCACCGTGGCCAAACCGAAGTCAAAGCCCAGCCGGTGCTCACTGGCAGCAAACTGCTCCTCCCCAGCCCGCAGGCAGCGATGACGTTCTGCACAGTGCTCTTATTACTGTTACATCCCCTCCGATGGGGAGCGACCAGGCAGGATGGCAGAGGGCTGCCCGGCAGGCACCCTGAGGGGCAGAAAGACACTGCACAGAGGGCTCCAACAGCATGGGTGCACCCCAGCGGGACGCTGCACGGAGGGCTCCAACAGCATGGGTGCACCAGAGTGGTGAGGGGAACTGCAGGGTTTGAACAGGCAGCCAGCCCCAAGGTCCAGCCTGCAAGCAGTAACACAGTAAAAAAGAAATAAAAAAGTTGAAATGTGGTCCTTTGTGGTCAATTTCCCCAGCAGAGAAACGAGGGGGAACCAAATCCCCACATACACAATGTTAAGGGTCCTTTACCACTTCCCAGCATAACCCCCCGCCCCCACCCAAACTATCAAGATAACAGGTTATAATTTGGAAATAGTCACTGCAGTTGCATTAAACCAGGACACAGTGAAATGCCAACAGTCTGAAGGAAATAAACTCAAGATCATTTACAGTGAATGAAAACTTGCAGCAGATGTAAAATGTCTCCCTTTGCCACTTGTAGTTCCAGATTTTTCTATTAAAAACTATTAAATTTTTCCCAGTACGTTACCACAACCAGGTAAGTTACTAAAATATTAAACTGCTTATCATAAATTGTGCAATTCAGTAAACACAATGGGAAGTGTTGCTGCACTGAACATTATTTGTTTTAAAAAAAATATCCTTGATAGCCTGTAATAATTCAAATAAATATTATGTTTAATACAAAAATATGAATGCAACCCATTCCATTAATTATATGGGATTTTTTTATGATAAATCAAATGCAAGTTTTTTTCCTCAGATTCACTTGCTTCCATTTCTCCTCTAGTGATTCAGACTCCACGGAAATGTATTGACAAAAGACATTTGTTGGGTGACCTTTTGAGTTTTCAAGTAACTTGATTTTTCATCACTGTGAGTGACATTATATACTAACCACTATTTAAGTTTGGCCTTTGAGCAGCTGTGCTCACTCATGTATTTTTGAAATACAGCACCTTTCTCATCCCCTAGAACTTTTTCTTTTCAAGTGGAGTCCTGTACAGATAAAGAGCTACTTAGGGAAAAAAAAAAAAACAAAAAACCACGACACAGTAAATTAAGTGATTGCACAAAAAAATGCCTTTCTGACAACATAATCGCTGTACTATCCATGTGAAAAAAATGCAACAAAAAGTTTCAGCTTACTATCTTCTTTTAAAGGAGCTTACTGTGGTATCAAACCCATTTATCTTGCCCTGTAGTTATTTCAAGGAAAGAGTGGCCAAGATGGTATGAAAAAGAGGGGAGCGCACAGAACAAAGAGACTGGCTGATGCTCTGCAAGATGCTTGCAACAAGGTTCCTGGCCTTTGCACAGCTACCTAAATAAACGTTATCCGCTTCCATCCCATGGTCTGTACAGGTCTCCTCCTGCACAGAACTTCCCAGCCTCTCAGCTCCACACTATTCCAGGCAGAGTGAAGACTCCAAACATTGTACCCCAGGTGTCCCCAGACTGCACCTCAGACCACCAGCCACAGCCTTCTAACTTCTCATACTTAGAAGACTTCATCCATAGGGCTATACCCACATTTGCCAGCAACGTCATCTTCTTAGCTACAACCCTTTATAAAGCTTCTCTCAGATGCTTTTCCACTGGTATTCAGGTCTGATGTGAGTCTGGACTCCAATAAATACTAATTTAGCTATTATGGGGCCAATTTGTTCTTGTGCTTTAAGTCACGTAAGCTTTCTAAACCACCTGAAGTGCTGTAGACCACTGTATTACAAGCAGTAATTATCTGAAAGACTATATCTCTACAATACCTTTGTTTATCTCTCTGAAACAGTTTATTTTTCTCCATCCCTCACTTAAGTGAACTCTTCAAAAGCAAAGAGGCAGCACATCGATAGGATTCCTACCCTTGAGAGACAGGTAGCAACACTGATGGGAGAACTCTTACGAATTCTCGAGTGCCAGCTCTTAGAAGGATGTTACACTTGAACACAAGATTTGTGGCGAACAAAAAGAGGTATCAATGGAAACACTACACATCATGTCCATGGTGTGCTTGTTCCCACTTTATGAGCCTCCTGTAAGTAACGGCATGCCTGTGCTGAATGCAGACCAGTTACAAGCATGAGTTTAAGCAAACAGAGCTGTAAATCAGTCCCCTCGTAGGTGAAGTCTGATTTCACATCCATAAGAAGGAGGAGGCAGCTCCAATCCCAGAGCAGAACACGCTGTGGCAGGGTCACTGCTTTAAATTCTCCGGCTCGTATTCCAGCTAAACAAAAGCCAACAAAAACTGCAAAACACCCAAGCAGGGACAGATATTAAACCTAGTACGAAAAGTCGTTTTCTCCGTAGTCAAGGCGCTTCAGAAAGAAATTACCATTTTTTTCCCCTCACAAAGAATGTGAATAATGTTACAGTTTTGTTCTGGTTTTTAAACAAAAAGCCATGTGAAGACCTATGAATAGGGCTTAAGACTTCATTAACGTAGGCATTTAAGTTCTGACTTTTCTGTTGTTCTTAAAAGAAAAACATTTTATACTTTGGCTCCAAAATAAGCTTACAGAGCTGACCCACTTGCACCAACAGTGGTATGTGGTAAAGAGATGCACACACAATAGTTTTTAAAATAGGAAATAAAAATCCCAGAAAAAAAACCCAGCTGTGTAATTTAAATTGTGAAACCTACATGACCTCAGCTACACTTAGATTCTGTAATGGAAGACAGTATTCTATCAACACAGGAGTAAGTCAAGACTCAATACAAAAACTTTCCAAAGCTTCTTGGACCAGAAATTCCAGTGGAACAGTGTATACCTATTACAATGTCCCATGGGTCACACAAGTGAACACAGCTCCCAGCAAACAGGAAAAAACTGACCGCGAACTCCACAGCAGCACAAAGATAACAGGCCAGAAGCGGTCACGGAAGGAATCACCTACAGCAAGATAACATGGCTTTTATGAAGTACTGACTTCATATTAAAGTATTAAAGAGTACTGAAGGTACATTTCATCATCTTTTGGGTCTTGCAGATTATGTTCCAGTTCTCTAAAGGCAGCACGTAACTTCATATTTTAGCTTTCATCTTTTTAGTTACTTCATATGTACCTTCAGCTACGTTCATTAAATAATTCACTTTTACAGATGTCTTTCTCGTAACATTTCAAAACTTGTTGGTATTCCAACCTGGCCTTCTGAGCTAGCCAACTGAAAACAAAACAGAACAAAAATTATTAGAAATGAGTTTTTAATGACAATTCTGCTCTAAAAGTTACTGAAATACAGAAATCCCACATCATGATCTTTCCTGATAATAGAATTCATTGTAATCTGCACGTCTGTTTCTTTGAACGGAACACTGATTCCCCAAGGTATCGTCTCTGATGTATAAGAAGTCGAAGCTTGCAGGGAAGCAAAGCATTCTCATAAAGGCATTATGTCTTCCTTTGAAACAGAACTTGAAACCTGCAAGTTTAATTTTCAAAAGCCCACATCCCAAGAAAGTTTGCTTTTCAAAACTGCCAAAAGAAGTTAGAGCTTCTGTTCTTCTTTTAAAGACAAACGTACTATAGCATGTTGTGAAGCGACAGGAGCTGCAGCATGAAGTTATTATGAAAGGTTTCAGAGGCAGCAAGCTACCTTGAAAGGATTTTCTCTCAGGAGAATGATTGAAAATAAGAGTAATACTCTTGAGAAAGTAAAAAGCAAACAAATAATATGAAGAATGAGATTCTGTTTTTCAAGAGAATGAATTTGAATTACTTGGGTAGAACAAGCAGTACTGTCTCCTAAAATCTGGCTGTATAAAATTAAGATCTGGACAGACTAATACCTACTGCCAAAACTAAAACAGCAGCTCCGTGATAGCCACTTCTCTACAGACCTCTCAATCCAGCAAGAGAAAAAAAAAAAGGGAAACAGCATGAGAGATTACTCCTTCCTTCAGAACAGTATTTCTAAAGACCTAAAAAGAGGAATAGGCAGGTAACCAACACTGAACAAGCAATTAGTTAAAAAATAATAATAAAAACAACCATCACACCAAAACTACCCCAAACCAATAAGTTAGCTGCTATAGAATAAGGCCCTTTTCAGAGGACAATTGTCAAACAATTGTTTATTAAAAGAATGTAAAAGTATTTTGCTAAATAATGTTTAATATAATTTGATGCCACGTTAAAAACACAACTGCTCTGTTCTTCAAACACAACAGAGCAAGTTGCAAGAGGTATGAAAGAGGTACAGGTGGAAAAACCTAATTGAGTCAGATAATTACCAAGATTATACACAAGACAAGCTACAAAAAAACCCTTATCATACTTCTTAATCAAATATATTTTCTTGTTCTGTTTTATTGTAACCACTACAGAAAAGGGTGTGTCCAATTGACAGAACACTCGTCTTTATTAATAAACTGTACTGGAGTAAAATTGCCTTGAATTCACAGGGCACAGCGTGCCTTCAAACAAGCCCAGCTGTATCTCGTGACCCTGCAGCCCACCAGCTGGGAAGTGCTTGTCTACAGCAGTGTACTACAGCAACGCTGTAAAAACCAAGGAAAAACCACATGGAAAAACCAAGATTCAAGTTGACAGAGAGAGATTTGTCTTCTCAGAGAAGTTCTTGAACTCCCAATAGATCAGAAAATTTTAAATTCCATCACCTGGTCAAAATTACACAGCATAGCTTCATCCCATTGATTTTCCCAGTAAATACAGGGACATGATTTTGGGAAATTATGTTTGTTTTCTTAAGAGAAAGCATAAGTTTTTCAGGGCTTTCCCCACCTCCTGACATGCAAGCAAAATAATGTTGTGTGAGTCCTAATCACCTTGGATTTAATGAACTCTAGTCCTGAAGGAAGAGATTTCATGAAAAACACAACGTGGTAAAAACACAGCAGACCCGCAAAGTGAACGCGACACCCGAATTCAACTCTAGATACAGTTTACATTGTAAACAGTCTGGCAGCACTTCAGGATGCAGGATATACATCCTTATGACAGAATCACATGGATATTCCTTACCAAGGCTTGGGTTGCAGCCATCACACCCCAGCTCAGCACTTCCTACTAGCCAACAGCCCATGCAGCTGTGTCCCACCTACACTGCCTACAGCCGGAGAGCTCAATGTGGGAAATTCCTCTCTAGACTTACAGAACTTTTATTTATTTCCCCCTCCCCCCATAAGAGTAGTCAAACCTCTGAACAAACGTCCAGAGAGGTCACAGTTTTCATCCTTGGAGCTGTTCAAATTCCTCCAGATGCTCAGCAGAGCTCTTACCCATGCAGTCAGTGTGGCCAAGCAAGCATGTCACCTCACTCTACAGCAGATGCTTTATAAATGGCCCAAATGAGTGGATGACCTAATAAATGATCTGACACACACTAGCTTCAGCTGATCAGATCATCACTAATTAAATGGGAGTCCAGACAAGTGTGTCCAAGTTTACAAGTCTTACTGAACCTGTCCTCTTCCCAAACTTTTCTTCTTGCATGAACAAACTGCTCTCTCCGGTTACATAAAAACATTAAAATTGGCTAATTCATTTCTGAATCACTAGTTAAATCCAAGACAGTATCTGCTACTTCAGCATTACAGCCCTTGAGATGTTACAAAGCCTCTTCATGTATCAAGTACAAGAAATAATCCTACTGTATGGATGGTTTTGTAATTTACAGTAATTAGGTTCATTCCCTGCAAATTTTCTGTTCTTTTATTTGTAAAATGTAAGACAGGTAGCTGCAGTGCACTGCAGCATTATGAAAACAGATTCATTCTTAGCATGAAGGTCACAAATATTGTACAGTCACTAGAAAGTCTGACACAAAACTTTACATCCCTCCGATTCCATCCTAATGCAGGTTACAAGACACTGAAAGTGGAGCATTTTATTACCCCCAAAATACCAGATGTTTCTGGCATGACGACAAGAATGCAGCACACTCACAACATCCACAGTAATCTACAACACACATAAAGGGAATAACACTTCAGGACCAATGCCTCTTGCTTCAGAAAATATATTCTGTGTAAACCAAAATTTGGGAGGTTTTTTGTAATAGTATTTCATGAATTATTTAACCATAAACACTATCAAACAACAGAGAAATACGGAAAGAAACCAAGGTTCTGTGAGCCTTCTGTAAACATCACCTCAACTATTGACAAGGGAATTTTTCCCCGGTATTTGATCCCCGTATCTGCTAATGTTTGGAGCTAAGGGAATAATGCACATTCAGCCTAAACTCATAACCTCTAACAACCAGATGCAGGACTTTCAGGCATATTTAGCCACACTGTATTGCTCCTATGAACAAATGCTACAAAATAATTAAAAAAAAAAAAAAAAAGAAAAAGAAAAAAGAAGATTGATGACTATGTGGCTTATACACAATGAAGTCCCAGAGTCACATGTTAAAGAATAAATCCAAAAACTCCACAAGCCATCTGGTTTAAAGCCAAGTATTTTTCTTCTCCACCCAGAAATCTTGCATAAACATAAGAATAGTACATTACTGTTCTTTCAAGATGAACACACCTAGCAAAAATCAACAATTCCCTCTAAGGCGGATTCACAGACACATTTTACAAGGATACATTTGCAACCTGTCCATTTCTGACAGCAGTCAGAAAGAATACCTATTTCTGGACAGGAGACTGAAGGAAATAACAAAAAAACCTAAAAGAAGGTATTTTAGAATCTGGTCATGAGCTGCTATTGCCACACACCTAGTTTTCAGTGCAGCAGTTCCCATTCATGGTGGTATAATCGCACCCAAACAACACTGAGGTCCTTTCATTGCTTCCAGGTGTCACGGTTTAACCCCAGCGCCGCTCGCTCACTCCCCCCACAGTGGGATGGGAGAGAGGATCAGAACAGGGAAAGTGAGAAAACTCGTGGGTTGAGATAAAAGACAGTTCAATGGGTAAAGCAAGAGACACACACATACGCAAAGCAAACAAGGAATTCATCCGCACTTCCCCTCAGTTGCAGGTGTTCGGCCATCCCCAGGACAGCCGGGCTCCATCACACGTAACAGTTACTTGAGAAGACAAACACCATCACTCTGAACATCCTCCCCCTTCATCCTCTTCCCCCAGTTTATATACCGAGCGTGACATTCTGTGGTATGGAACATCCCTTTGGCTGGTTGGGGTCAGCTGCCCTGGCTCTGCTCCCTCCCGGCTTCTTGTGCACCAGCTCACTGGCACAGCATGGGAAACCTGGAGAGTCCTTGATGCAGAGTAAGCACTTCTCATCAACAAGTGAAAACATCAGTGTGTTAACAACATTATTCTCATACTAAATCAAATACACAGCATTGTAGCAGCTACTGAGAGGAAAATTAACTCTGTCCCAGCCAAAACCAGGACAGCAGGTTATCCCACTGCTCTTGCATCACAGGCCAATTAGTAATTGCTCAGCTGTAAGCTCAACAGGCATTATAAAGTCAAGTAACAACAGATTTGCCTTAAAGCACTCATGTTTGATACCAGTATTTAAATTATCCAAGTCTTTCAGATGCCTGTTCCTTCCCTAATATCCAATTTTATCATTACAGTCATAAACAGTAAGCTCCCATCCACCAACAATTTTGTAATTCCTATTAATTTGACTAAATTAGTATCAATGCAGAAAAGCAAACCCAATGCAGTTTTGGGTGGGTTTTTTTATTCATGTACCTTCACAGGCACTGTTGTCAAAACAGGCAAAATCAATTAAATTCATTTTTGAAAAAATGTGAATTATCAGGAAACACTATACTACCCAAACTAAAAGTATACTGAATTCTGAACAATTATGCCAAAAAACTACCTGACAATTTTCCTTCACTAACCCTCCTGCAGTTTTCTTAAGTCAAAACATTCAAGCAAGCACATTCATTGCTACCTGTAAAGGAAAATCCAGATTGCCTCCCCCAGAACAAATTATCTGCCCTTTCATCTGCCTGTCCTGATGCCACGTATTGACTCCTCTGCTAATACTTAGCCTGCTCCTCGTTTAGCCATCCGGAATGGGAGATCTGCAGGCGTTGCTTCTGCACCTGGAGCTTACCCCCAAGCTGCCCACTGGCACAGGGCAGAGGAGCTGTAACCTTCAGCCTTTAAGAGGGCTGTTTTGCCTGCAGAGCAATCACACCAGCAGTTTCATCAACTTTCTAGCAAAGGATAACTGAACCTCTAGGCAAAACTGAGGGACCTCCAACCTGTCCCCCTTCCTGAGGGCATTACTCCTCTCTTGCAATAAGAGGTAAGAAAGTACGTTCTATACATCTTCCCAAAACCAGACAACTACCATATCATCACCCTGCACAGCATCTCACCTCCAAAATTCTCATTCTGACTGCTACTGACGACCACGCCGAAACTCACATGCCAGCCATTTTACAGTTTCTGCTTGTCCTCCTCTACATCTTTTATTGAGTTCATAGGTACCTTTTACAGAATCTCACAGTACTGCTTAAAATTCAAGACTGGCTGATTTCCACGACATTTAAGGGGTCAAAAGCATTTCCACTCCTCTTCAGACTAAACCAGTTTAGCCTAGTACTCTGCCTGTGACAAAGGCACAGCAGGTTCTCTAGAGGAAGACACAAGAGCCTCTTGATAGACTGGAGGCAATTTGCCTTACATAAAAATTTCATCCTGTAATAAACAGATGTAAGTTTAGACCTTCAGCCATAAAGTTCAAGGGCCTTGAAAGATGTCTTGATAGCAATTACAAATTAGGATAGCCTAGTCCTGAAAATTAAAGTTTTTTGAAGGTAGGAAGAAGTTTAGAAAAAAAGATCAATTCCTTCCTCGCCCTGAGCAACAGGCAGGAAAGCTCCTCCTGGCACCCGCTGCACAGCAAGCAGGGGGCTTCTGTCCAAACAGTATTTCACAGCGAGGTACACGGCTGAGAACAAACTGCACGGGTAAAACCCTTCAAAATACATCAACCATAAGAACAAAGCTTGGAAAGTGTCTGACAGACCAATCCCACTGCAAAAATACTAACAAATAAATGCAAACACTGTAAGTGCCAAAAGATAGTTTTCTCCACTTGCAGGATTTGTTTAGTTTGGGGTTTTTTGTTTTAAAGACAAGCTACCCAAAGTTTTAGTCACCGAGTCCAGCAAGTTATTTGCTGCTAGATTTGCTATTCCTCAGTGACAGCAAGCACAGCTGAGAAGACTTCCCTCCTGGAAACTAATTATCAGAATTATAATAATCAGATGACATTATCTCAATTACTTCATTAGAAGAAGCGAGGATGGGAGTTGCACTGCTGCAAAGCGTATCATGAAACAGCTGCATCTCGTAATGTCATTGAGTTTCAAGACAGCTGTTGGAAAGAAAAGGAAGACAAGGGACACACACATTTTTACCAGTTTTCCCTGCTTTCATCAGTAGGTCTTTAAAATGCCACTTCCAAGGAAAAGCAAACCAGTGAAATAAAGGGGAGTGAGGAAATGTCTCTGTCCAGAAACAAACCTAGAAATCTAGACCAAATGGCTCACTAGGCCCAGTGAAAAACCAGCAAGTTCTGAGTATTGCAATAGTCCCTGTTCTTACTTACCTATTTTAATACAATGACTGGCTCCATAGCCATGCCATGTTATGTTCCTCCAGGCAGCTAGGAGGAGATGACATTTGACGTTTGCACACTGATAAAGACAGGAACCTGGGGGAGGGGGACAAGACACTTTAGCCATTTTCAGATCTGTATAGATTAGGAAAAAGCATAAAATTGTATCATATTTTTAATTCTGCACCAGTTATGTTTTAATTACTTGACTTCTGCTTAAAGGGAACAGACAATAAAGTTTTCTCACTCTGCCTGATGCTGGCAAACTTATTCAAGAATGAAATATTTAAAATAAAATGTTAAAGTCTACCAGCCACTTTTTAGTTTTTTCCCCCTGCTGCCTTATCATTGCAAAGTAGTATGATTTTTCTCGAACTCTATCACTTAAAAAGCCTAAGGAACAATATAAGAAATGTTTATTTCAAAGTGTTGTATAATGTCAGTATTAGCATTTCATTTCAAATCATGACTCATGGATATTCATTCTGAAAAGCTATAAAATAAAAGCACTAGGAAGCATGCAGTGAGAGACCAGGACAATAATGAAAACAAGAATGGAAATCAATAAAGAGAAAAAGAACTAGAGCAGTGGGACCTGGACCATATCACAGACCATAATTCACTGCTGACTAACTTAGACTGAATGCTAACGAGTGAATGCTGGCAGGAATGCATTTGATCAAAACCTACCTGACACAGCGCAGAGCTCAAAAGGCAAATCAAGCAGGTCTCTCTGAAGCTACTGTAATTAGACCTTAGCAGTGTGACCATTTTTTGTTCCTTTCTTAAAGAAAAAAAGAAAAGAACAAAACAGTCTCAAAGCTATTACTCTCTGTAAATACTTAGTTACTACTTCACAATGTATTCACAGTGCATCTAGTTCTGCAAAACCCCACTGAAATGAAAAAAGTTCACTTGCTCGCATTCCCTAAAGGCCAGGATCCGAGCAGGGCATTGCAGGCACGTGAACGGGAAGAGGTTAAGTGATTCCAGGACAGCACACATATTTAATAACACAAAGACAGATGAGATAACATCAGACGGTTGGAAGAAACAATGAAAGGAAGTCAGCTGACAGCCTCCCAGCCTTCCCCTGACAACCACCACGCTCAAAGGCAAGCCTAGCAAAAATGGGCCAACAGGGGAATTACCGGAGTAGAATGAAAGCTGAGAAATCCAGACCCAAGGGAGAATAATGACACTTTCCAACATGGACCCCTACAGGTCTCCACATACAGAGTAGTCCCTGCTGTAATGGGGAGTGCGACCAGGGAGCCTGGGGAAAGAGGCTGGCATGTCACCTTGGCACCACAAAGCAGGAGAAAGCTACAGGCAGCAAGGACAAAGTGCCTAATTGGTAGGTTAATATTCTTCACTGCCCAGTTCACCTCCAGTCTGCAGCCAAGAAAAAATAACCAACTGCTCTCACTCTGTGTGGGCAGGTGAGAGAGTCGTTCCTTCCATCATATTTAACCGTAGGGGGGGAAGCTGCAGGTTTCTCCTCTGAACAGCTTAGGACCCATCGCAATCCAATGAGAAGCCACCCATCGGCCACAGTTTATGTGCAGTTTATTTTCTGTCCTCAGATCTTTCATTTAAGTTCACACAGAAGGAAAACCACTGCCTTACCTTGAAATAAAGCTACCACTAAGTTCTTTGCAGGTGGTTTGACAAGTTAAGGAGACAGATGAACTGTAGCTTTCTGCTTATAAATGAAGTGGTAAACCGTAGGAAGAAAATGCAGTCTCCAGATGTCTATTTAAGCCTCTGATGAGTTAACTCCAGTGAGGTACTCAATCAACCCATCAGCATCTGAAGTGACACCAAAGGCTTAGTCAAACCTGCTGGAGTGGAAAACCTACATTTTTTTTCCTCCCCAAAACAATGCATAATCTAGAGGTTGGGGTTTTGTTTGTTTGTTGTTTTTTATAATACCCACCTGCTTTAAAGGGAACTTTTCTAAAGTAACAATTCAGTTTTGGAAAAAAGAATTTGGACTAACCTTGACACATACAATTATCAAGTACCCTGCCCTCTTGGATCACCAGGAGGGGCTGAGCTACAGATCCTTAGATGCTCAGCACAGGCCTTTCCCATTTAAGTTGGGTGTAAATTCTTACCTTTTATCCTGCAAAAGCTGCTTAAGAAAATTTCAGTACACACTGTACTGGTAATTTATGTATCTAACCAAAAGCAACAGAACAGGATTCCCGATCTCCATCCCTCCTACTGTCACAGAAAAAAAAATAAAAATGGTATGATTATTAGGAACATGCCAGAGGAACAGAGCTGATGCTCCTGCATAGATATTGCATAGTGAATTGGGGCGGGAGGGGTGGGGGTCTTGCTATTCTGGAGATGCAATTTCCTTTCAAAATTTCAGATAAAAATCAACTTTCAATATTTCTGTTATTTGCAAAGTGATGGTAGAGGGCCAATACTTAGCTATCCTTCACATTTTGCACAGAGGGGTCCAGCTCCCAGCTAGGCACTCTTTCACCAAGACTACTGAGCTAATTTGACAGGATGCCTCTCTTCCCCTTTCTAAAGCTTTTCTTCCTTCTGCTGCAAAAGAACAGACAACACAATTCTGAACCAAAAGAAAAAAACACCCATGGTGTTCTATAAAATCCAGCGTAGCTGAGGAGCGTGAGAAGCGGAAGAGAGTTACGGTGAACGAGGTTTGCTTACCTTTGTGCAAGTAAACCTCACTGGAACAAGAATCAGAATTTCAAAGTGATCCACTTGCACCCTAGCACAACTGCAAGCTCTGCTCCCACGAAGCACAGAAATAATGACTGACCTTCAGAATAATCCACATTTACAGTGTTTGTACCAGCTTTTCAAAAAATTATGGTCACTTGTAAGGGCTGAGTAGGAGTAAGGCAGACAGGCCGAGGCTCCTTGCTACTTTCCAGCGTTGGGAGATGACTGAATTATAGCACCACAGGCAGGATAAAAGATGAGGTAAGCCCAGAAGTCACTCATCACTGTGCCCTATTCTACCACAAAGCTGTGGTGTCAAAAGGAAGTTAGGAAGGCAGCACAAATCTATGTCTTTTGTCCTACAAAACCCCAATGTATATACATGTGAGTGGGTCTCAAAACAAAAACATTGGCTCAAGCATGCAGGATATTTAGAGGGAAGAATTAACTCCAAACGCTGCAGCATAATTGCACCATTATACATGATGTCTGCTACAAGCATTCAAGTCACATGCAATAGCACGGTAAAATTCTCAAGCCTAGACGCGTTCTGTGGAGAAATCAGCACGTCCTGACCATTTAACCTGTGGTCAATAAAAAACCTTGACCTAACAGATGTTTATTAAACTCTGCTCTGCAGCGTGCCAAATGTGGCCAGGGCAGAATGCCAGAAACAGCCTTTTTAGAAGCTTATTGGACGACCTGGAACTCAGGAACTTTTGATAGCAGTTGGGCTAAAATGAATTTAAAAGGCGGCACACAGCAATGCCGTGACTGAATGCGTATGAACCGTGCCACTGAACAGTCTTTGTTCTTTATCACTGCAGCACTTAATTACTTTGAGAACTTGCTGATATGCATGGTTATTGAACATGAATCCAGTCTCAGCAGTCTGTATTTTGTCAGAAAGATCTTTTCAGCCTGGAAGCTGAGGAGTGATAATTTATTCTCTATGTCAAGGCATTAAGAGGAGTTAAGTCAATTCAGTCGCGTAGACTGAAGAGTTGAGAGACCTGAATAAGGCAGCATGGAAGTTCTTTACAAGAGTCTGAAAGTTGTCCAGCATCGCCCAAAGAAACCTCCTTCCCAAAGAAGGGCAGCAGGTCTCTATATTCAGAGGAGCACAGACTCCTCCAGAGAAGGATATAAAAATAAGGTTGATTATCAGGGTAACAGGGCAACATCTGACCCAGAATGGGAGGATTAGTCATACAAAGTCACAGAATTATTTAAAAGATGATAAAATCAAGTAATCCATTCACTTTTTATTCCTGCTTTCTGGCTAACAGAATGCTGTAGATCTTATTTAGACAACAGTTAATACTGCCACAAGGGTTGGGTGTGGGTGGGGGGTGAGGGGGAATAATCCATAAAAGTGTGAGGCTAAGCGGTAAAGGAGAAATAGCAGGCCTCTGGAAAGGCAGCTGCACAGTTCTGGAGGGCTGTACCTGCAAATTAAACATAAATGCGGTATTCCATACTTGTTACGACAGAGGGAACTGGAACATGACATTGTAATCCTCCAACTTTGAAGACTGATTTTTAAATTCAAGGCTGGGATGCACTAGCACACAGAGTGGCTAGGAAACCTGTACTGGAAAACACAGCTGGTGTGGGAGCTGCAGTAACAGAAATGGGATGAAATTCAGCATCCCACACCTCAGGTCAGGACTCACAAGAACTTCTAAGAGATTTTCATTCTCCTTGGCTGCTCCGAGCTGAAGGCTCAGATGCACTGTCTCAGCAAATCCCCAGCACTGTGCTAACGTGAAAGGCGACATGAGAAAGACGATGCATTAATTCCAGCTGCAAAACACACAGAGAAAGGCTGTTAGGATAATCGGAGGAGAGAGGCCACTGCCTGAGGGATGGTTCAGAGCTTGGATTGTTCCATATAGCAGAACGAGACACCATCCTCTATCAAATCCTTCAGGAAAGGAAGGAAAAGCTGTTTTTTTAACTAAGGGGTAGAGCTGACAGAACAGCAAGTGGGTATAAAACAAACTGCGTATGTATTCAGTCAGGAAAAAGAATTATTACTATTCATATTTCATTACTATTAGAGTAATGAAAAACAGTGAAGATACCTACTAACTGCTTAGAAAGAGACAACGGATCTCTTTTTTGGACATGAGACTGCGTCACCCCAGGAGGTCCCTTCCCATTTAGTGTACAACTACGATCCACAGTAACTTGTTTGGGTGTTGGAAGACATTCATCAGCTTTGCAGTAATTTTGCAGGATTAGCTTTCTATCCCACAGCAAAGCAATAGTTTTATTCAGCAGTGATATGTGCCAGGGTGCTTACTAGGTGTACCTGAGGCACAGTAGCTTTATTAGCCTAACTTACTACCCATTGTGTCAAAAGCAAAGCATTTAATTAAACAAGTACCACTAAAGGCACAAATACATCAGGCAGAGCTGTTTGGCACTAGCAGTGCTATTCCCTGGTAACTATTTGTGATTCAGAAAGAATCTTCTGAACAGGCAGGTGGATAAAATACTAGTTTTAACACAACTACTGAAGGGGAAACCTACTGATATCCTATTTATGCCACCTTTCAGAAAAAGCCTTTATTTTGGTTTGTAGGTTGTATGCATAAGTTGTATGCAGGCAATTTGCAAACGCACACATGAAACTGCTTAGAAGCTACTGCATCAGAAACGGTGTTCCTAACTCAGCCCATCTCAAAGCACCCACAAGTTTATGACTCCTCTTAAAAAAAAAAAAAATAATAATGCCATGCCCTTTTTAAAACTGTATTAGTTTAGTCCATTCTGATCTTTCTCACTCTTCTGAACTGATTGCACAATTTACTTGCTATAGGGAAAAAATCAAATTATTTCAATGTTTTATTTGGCGTAAAATTATTAAGCTTAAAAGTAACAAGCAACTTACAAGCATTTTGATAGTTTTATAATTTTGATAGTTCCCCAAGTTCCATTTTATTACTATTCATATGAACGACTGTAGTGAATAAGTATTACCTGACAACCTGCCTTCAATACACAAATGCACATACTGTCCAAGGATGGGTTCACTCCACTGACAGAACAACTTAGTTTCTCACTCTGAATTCTTCACCTTTTTTGAAAGGAACGGTTACAGGCTACCTGTCTTCTTCTGATGTTATGCAATTCTGTTAATTTTCTAGACTCTCCAGCACTATAGATTGAAATGGATTTGCAATCGCTGCCCATCTGTACTGCTCAGAGCTTCAACATCTCACACCTCTTTACTCAATCTCTCAGCCTACGTATCACGCCAGCTATTATAATCGGTATGCATTACCACATTTATCTTATTAGCGCTGAGGCAGCATGATTCCGATCACTGATATGAAGAAGCTGTTCCACTCTAACATCATCACTATTAAAAATAAAATGAGCCACATCATTTTTTTTTCCCAAACAGTGGCTTATAACTGCTGTGTTAGTTGCTCTATAGCCTCAGTAAAGTCAGAATGAAAAAAGGTAAGAGCTGTCTGCACAGTTGTGCAGTGCAGGGCATATTTTTTTTACTTTATTTTATTTTGAACCACACAATCAGGATAGTTGTTTTCTTGTTGGAACTAATTACTTTTCTACTGTAGGCAAAAACATACAAATTGAATCAAATTAGGAAAACAAATGATCCTTTACACTGAGAACACATATGCTATGTTTCAATCCAGAACAAGTTTCTGCAGCCGAGGTATAAATCCATTCTCAAATACAAACCCAGATCAGATATTTAAGTCTTATGCCTGTAAGACTTACAGAGCATAAACAGCAAAGTAGAAATTCAGCATACTGATTTCAACAGGGCACACTCTGAGCTAGCCCTAAGGAATCAGATCAGTTCTGGAAGCTCAATATTAAGAACAAATAAAACCTCTACTGTTAATAGAAGCCATAGGAACATCTTTGCTTCCTTATCACCAGGTTTAGGAGTTTCATGTTACATGAAGTAACTACCAAACTGAGCCAAGGCAGAAACACAGATCTGCAGGGTTTGGGACGTTAGGTTTGGGTTGGGGGTTTGGGGTGGGGATAGGGAGTCGGTGCTGATCATTTTTAGAGAAACTAAATGGCAATTTACTATTTTTGCAACACAAAAAGATGTTTCTGAAGAAGTAGCAGCATTAAGTGACTCGTATTCAGTATTTTATGCTAAACATGTAGTTTCTTTAAAACAGATTGGGCCATAACATTATGGAGCACTCATTCTACTCCCCTCCTATCTCTATCTATAGCTTTATTTCCCTCTCTCATGCACACATACACACTCACACCCTCTCTCCCTTCTTTTATACATAGCCATACATACATGTATTTTTCACACCCCATAGGGAACGTGGCAGAACCACAGCACACAGGGAAGCAGGGATGCACCACCAGCAGCAGGACCCCCCTGCTCAGTCGCACAGCATGGTCACGGTCTCACTTCGAGCACACACAAGTGCATTGTTTCCTCTCTTCCAGTATATGAATACATTCAGAGTTACAGCACACAGCCTTATGGGACCAGAGAGATACTAATCAATTTACTGAGGCCCAGAACAAGCAAAAGATGCTACGGAGAATATGGATATTTCAGTTCTGAGTTTGCTCCCTCTGTGAACAGAAAGCCCATGTAAAGGGGGACCCACTACAACAATCACAGATCGATCAGCAAGAGTTAAATGTAATGCCTGTCTGGAGGGACACCACACAACAGCGGGTAGGTCTCACTGCCTAATTCCTTAAAGATGCCTATGTCCCTTTTGGCTGCTTCCATCTGTACCCCAAAGCTTCAGGGCACCTCCAGCCTCCAACCTTGGCCTCCAGCAGATGCTTAGAAGCAGCACAGAAAATGACACTTCGGGTTCGATGCTTCTAAGCATTTATAGCTTTTTTTATTCCTAATCCAAGTTCCTATAAATTATAAAGAATCATAGCACAGTTTGGGTTGGAAAGATCACCTAGTTCCATCCCCCCTGCCATGGGCAGGGACATCTTCCACCAGACCAGGTTGCTCCAAGCCCCATCCAGCCTGGACTTGAACACTCCCAGGGATGGGGCAGCCACAGCTTCTCTGGGAGACCTGTTCCAGTGTCTCACCACCCTCATCACAAAGAATTTCTTCCTAATATCTAATATAAATCTACCCTCTTTCAGTTTTAAAAGATTAGCCCCTCTCCTACCACTACATGCCCTTGCAAAAAGTCCCTCTCCATCTTTCCTTGTAGGCCCCCTTTAGGTACTGGAAGGCTGCTGTAAGGTCTCCTGGAAGCCTTCTCTTCTCCAGGCTGAACAACCCGAACACTCTCAGCCTGTCTTCATAGGAGAGGTGCTCCAGCCCTCTGGTCATCTTTGTGACCCTCCTCTGCACTTGCTTCAATATGTCCCTGTCCTCCTTCTGTTGGGGGCCCCACAGCTGAACGCAGTACTCCAGGTGGGGTCTCACGAGAGCAGAGTAGAGGGGGACAATCACCTCCCTCCACCTGCTGGTCACACTTCTTTTGATGCAGCCCAGGATACAGCTGCTTTTCTGGGTTGCAAGTAGACATTGCCAGGTCATGTTGAGCTTCTTGTCGTCCTACATCCCCAAGACTTTCCCCTCAGGTCTGCTCTCAACCCATTCTCTGCCCACCCTGTGTCTGCGCTTGGGATTGCTCTGACTCATGTGCAGGACCTTGCACTTGGCCTTGTTGAACTTCATGAGAACCATATGGGCCCACCTCTCAAGCCTGCCAAGGTCCCTCTGGATGGCCTCCCTTCCCTCCAGCGTGTCAACCGCATCACACAGCTTGGCGTCATTGCCAAACTTGCTGAGGGTGCACTTGATCCCAGTGTCTATGTCACCAACAAAGATGCTGAACAGCACTGGTCCCAGTACAAACCCCTGAGGAACACCACTCATTACTAGGCTGCACTTGGACATTGAGCTGCTGATCACAGCTCTGAGCACAACCATCCAGCCAGTTCCTTACCCACCAAGTGATCCAACCATGAAGTACGTTTCTCTCCAAGTTTAGAGACAAGGATGTCATGCGCGACAGCGTCAAGTATCACATCAGTTGGCCTTCCCTCATTCACCAACACTGTAACCCCATCACAGAAGGCCACCAGATTTGTCACGCACTATTTGCTCTTAGTAAAGCAGTGATGGCTGTCACCAGCCACCTCCTTATCTTCCATGTGCACATCAAAGTACCTGAGGATCAGGGCTATTTAAAACATTTCAAGTTTATAAATTAAGGAGTGCCCAGTTAGGCAGGAACACCCAAACGCGTGCCCGGATAAAACTTAACCTCTTATCAGCCCCGTTAAAGAACTGTTTAAGATAAAAAACTCATGAATTGGGCTGGATTTTTTTCTTTTTTAAGGCAAGATAAATCCTTAAACTTTCCATTTTTGTTCCATCAGATGTAACTTTCAGATTGCTATTTTTTCAATAACATAGAAAAGAGAAAAATCAAAGTCCATTTGGTGGCCTGTACACTGGACAGCCAACAGCTGCCACGCATACACACGCTCCTAATCAACACAGAGAGGATGCTGCCCAAAGGCCTTCTCCAAGCATTAAAGACCTCACCCAAATGTATGAGCAACAGGTTATTGCAAAGCCGAGCATTCAAACAAAGTACAGTTTATCAGTATATTTCATAAGCAGGTTCCATTGAAGACATACATATAAATCAAGAGCATTTGATATTAAAATGGAAATAACTATTCCTATTCTGCCTCTCATTCTGCTCCCATTAATCCCTCCATCAGCACTAGAAAGTGTAAGCACAGCGACCTCTTGCAAATCAGTTCAGGTCTGTCTGTGGGATTAGATTCAGTGGATGGCACAGGGTGTCACAGTATTTTCCAAGGGCACTTTATTTGCTGTCTGAAGATACTCTTGAAGATTATTTCTCAGTCATTAATCGTGCATTCCATTTTTTATAATCGGTTCTTTTAATTAGTGTCCCAGGCAGCTTTGCTGAGGATCCCACACTCCTAGTAATTAGGGGCAGTTTGTTGCCCCTAATTAACTCCAGACACAGAGAGGCTCTATTACTTTGTTACTTCAGCAGTTTTTACGTTTGCATTGCATATTCTGTCCTGCTTTACTGGCTCAGAAAGGAGACTGCCCTGTTGTGCTATGTCTCTCATTTAGGTTCCATCTCTCTTTCTTGACTCTGTGTTAGCTGCTGTTATTTCAGATCTCTCCGACTCTCTGCAGTCACGTCTACACTGGCCAACTGTGACACCAGGAAAGTGCATCTGTACAGCGCAACTTTTCACGCTGAGGACCTAACACCCACTCTAAATGCGTTTCAGGAGGCTTTACCTCAGCCTGGTTGCACAGATTTAATGTGCTCCCAGAACACAACTTCTGGTTTACCTTTGCCCACACACAGTCATATTCATGCGGTCCAAACCAGTACTCTGATCCACGCTAAAATAGTGATGCAACTGGTGATGTTGTCACTGATTAAGTGCATTACCTTTGGGGGATGGTCTTACTTTTTAAAGGTGTCTCAATTATCCCAGCAGATCATACTTCTGCAGCTACTGGACCGTAGCCATGACCACTGCACATCAGCCCAACACTGTCAGGCACCGATTAGCAAAACACAGCAGTGAGATTCAGAAATGGATTTTTATAATATGGGAAGAACTCTGCCAGCCTGTGCAGTCTCCTTCCCTTGTGTGCTGCTCTGCGTAATTAAGTGCACTTGTAACAGATAGGGCTTGTAACACAGCAAGAGGGTCATGCATGGAGGCTTTAACCAGTTTACCGATTTTATCACATCTGTGACCTCCTGAAAGCCATTCCAGACTGAGTTCTGACTAACAGTTGTAGTGAGCAAATTAACGTGTTAATAATCTATTAGAGTTTAAATGCCCAGAACACAAAAACCAGCTAGTGGCTTAGTGAAAATCTGAATAATTTTGTTGCCATTTTAAATAAATAATACTTCTCATTCTTCCATCATGCTTTTCACCAACAGACATCAATCTGTACTGAAGCAGCAGGAAGACTGTGGTGATCTAGTTGCTCCAATGCAACCCTGAGGAAGAGCCAAGCAAAGACCACAGGTAATACCTAGCCCTGTTCAGTGCACCACTGTCCTTCCTTGCGATTTAGAAAGTAAAGAGGCCTTAAAAATCCCACACTCCAGCCTGTGGGAGCTGGGGGCAAAGAGTGGACAAATGAATATTCATCTCGCTGTAACAGCAGCCCTGTAAGGCACTAACTATCCTACAGACAGCATGTCCAAGCGAGAGCTGCACACAGAAATACTCACAGACTGGTACTGCACATCGAGAAGATCACCTTTAGATTACATGGTTAAGAATGACATTCTTAACTTCCTTTTCAGCAACACATGAGCAAAATATATCCACAGGCTGCCAGAACTCCCAATTCTCAGATTACCTTTAGAGGGTATCTATTTTTTTTACATTCCAAGTGGTAAAACAGAAGGCTTATATACACAGAACATAGCTAGTCATTTTCTAGTGTTTATCATGGAAAAAGGCCTGGAAGCATTAAGTAAGGGTACCTAAAAACTTGGGTGGCAGAGAAAGCCAACTTTAGAAGTTGGCCCTAAAAATCTCAAGTGATATTTTTAAAGTAATTGAATTTGAGAGCTAAAGCAAGCTGAAAAGAAACCAAAATCATATAAATCAGATTGGCAGAATCTGTATCACAGAATATTTAAGCTAAAGTGCTTCTAATTACTTCACAACCACGTACTAGCACACTCAGAACCTCCACCATTTCTAGCATATACGTGGTTATGAGAATGATACTTCATTTGGGGTTAAGTCACCACAAGCTGAATTTAAGTGTCCATTCAGGCAAATACTCCAACTCTGCAAGCTGAAGATTACTAGAAAAAAAAATTGTAATGGAGTTTATTAACTTCCATCTCCAAATAATACCGCTATTTGCTGCTCTTCAAGTCCCACCGGTAAGAGACTGAAAAATCCTCTGCCTTTTAATGGCACTGTAGGAAGGAAGACAGTCAGAGGGAACCGATTGCTAAGATGATTTAGCATTAGATCTATACCAAACCAACACTTCTTTATTTTTATTTCTTTGCTTTGCTTATGTTCCATCCATAAGGAGATTAAAAAAAAGTCCATATTAATATTTTAACACTAATGCATATTTGATGTATTAAACAGTTGGAATGGTGAAACATTTGTAGAAAACTTTTCAACAAGAAACAGCCGTTAGTACCATGCTACAAGGCCTCAGAATACATAATTTCAAAATAAATGTAGGAACGTATGAGCAACAGGCACAAACTGGGGAAACTCCTCAGCAAAAGCCAGCAAGATAAGTATTCGCCATAAACTGCCTGGAGGTGATTTTTTTTTCTTTTTTTAAAGAAAACTCATGAATACACCCTAAGAAAATCCTAAACATATAAAACAACTGCAATCTTCTGCAGAAAAAATATCGTGAGACCATGAAAACACTGTTTTCCCCAATGCACTATGTCCTGCCACTCTGATTTCCATGGACTTTAGCTTCCGAACACAAAGCTTCTCACCAACTCTTTGTCCTTGCTATTCTGTATTACACTGTCATGGATATTGAGACTACTTGCTTTTTTCTGGCTTAATCTTTATCTCTTTTTCCTAGCCAAATATCTTTACTGCAAACTCTTTTCCCCAAGATATTCATCCTTCATTTCTCTTTCATACTGAAAAGCCTAACTCTCACAACCAGTGGATTTCTCTGCTACGAATTCATTCCTCTTAACTGTGTCGCTGTCCTGGTTGAACAGTTCCTCTACTCCAAAATTAATTCAGTTCCACATACTTTCTCAGTATCTCCAACTCAGTCCATCAAACTCTCTGTCACAAATTTCCATTTCCCCCCTAATCTTTGTAGATGTACATCATCTCTTTGGAGATCTCACTTAAGACACTATCTGAGCTCTGTCCTTTCCTCCACGTCCTTGTCTGCGCCCCAAACAAATCCACTCAAAGTCCTATCCTGAGGATTTTTTTGTGTGTGTATACACTATCACTCAAAGTACCCCTCCAGCACTTTCATTAAACAGAAGCTGCCAGCCTCTATTTCCAAAACCCCACAGCCAAGAAAATTGAACATAAATGAATAATTAATGTATGAGGGAAAAATGGAAACAGAGCTGGAGAAAAATTCTTGTACAATCACCTTCTCTTCTTCTAATTTTTCTTCACCGGGTCATGCACTTAAAGTAGTCCACTGTAGCTCTTTCTTCACCGCAGTTCATTCTTCACAATGCTGTTAATTAAAGCTTTTCCCCTTCCTGACAGGAAAACCACTCAAGAACATTCTTAAACTTACCCATACAAGTAATCACACTTGAAGAGAAGCATATGCTCTATCTCCTCACTGTAAAATAAATAAGAACCAGAAAAAAAAAGTCTTTTGGGCAAGTACCATCAAGTTCTAGAGAATTTTAAACAAAAAAATGCGAAGCCTTCAATGCTTATGGCTGTGAAAATAACCTTCAAAACACAAACCTAAGCTGATGCAGCCTGGTACCCACATGCAAACACTCTGTCTCTCCTGCTGCTCAGAGATTCCCCCACACAGCAACAAACTGAAAACTGCCTTTTCACAGCTGCTATTCTGAAACCTGGGGGAATCAGCTGCAACGCACAAGAACGGCGCTGCTTTCAGTTTGGTGCCAGCACTTCTAGGCAGAAGCAGGCATTGGAGATAGGCACCAGGCAAAGGGAACAGGAGTTCAGCAGATGCTGTTCCTCTCCCTGCCTCCCCTCCGGAATGGCAATAGCTCAAAACCAAGAAGTCTGAGTACCAGACCTGAGCATGCCACAGCCGTCAGCAGGCAGCAAGAGCAGGAAGTTGGAAAGAAATACAGGAGGCATCTTTGCAGCCACTGTACCAAAAAAACTGTATGAAAAGAGACTTAAAGATTAAAAAGTTTTAAAACCTCAGAGGCTGGCATCCAGTTCAGACAGAGTAATATACTAACTGGGGCTCCGTATGACTAAATATAGGACCAGGAGCCAAGGCTCAAAGACTAGCACCCCACCACATGTCCCTCCATCAGCAGAGGAGAGCCAAGCACCTTCCTAAAAAAAGATGCATCATCCCATCTTCCCCCATGGACACCTCTTGGGTTGATAAATGGAAAGCAAGTTTTGTCCATGAGCTTTCCAGTTCTAGCAAGCATACAAATAAAAGGGAAGCAGCAGGAAACAGGGATGTGTTAAGCTAGCAAAGTAGGAGACATCTACACACAAAAAAGAAACAGGGGTTAACAGGAAAGCAGAACACAAACACAGAGGTACATTAAAAAAAAGCAAAACAATGTATATTGAAAGCAAATTCAGGATGATATTCACCAGTATTAAAAAGAAATGGTACAAAGCCAGAAAGAGAAAAAGCAAGTCTAATGAGCAGCATGCAAATGGAGAGGTGATTGGTTAGCAGTGTCCCCAAACATGAACTAGTGACAACAGGTGTGCGTGGGGAAGGGTGCAAATGGTAAGTTTGCTTATATAGAAATAAATCATTCAATGAGAGTCAACTAGCAACCAACAAGTATTTTCTGCTCTGGCAACATTCTACAGTTAAAGACAGTACATGGTAATGAGTATTTTGACATATTGCCCCTCTCCACATACAGAGAAAGGAGTATGGTTTGGGGAGGAAAAGAGTATTTTCACCAGCTTTGTTCTTCCACAGCAGCAGCACGTATGCTTCTCAGACAACGTCAGGACAAGATGAGCCGATCTGGTATTTCTGCTTCCCTGTCACCAATTACCAACGGTTCAATTGCTCATACGTTCCTTCAACATATAATGTGAGAATAACAACTGACTGCAAAGGGTGAGAAATGCAAGGCAGCCCAGCCAGCCAATTCCCCTGCACTATTCCTGCAGAGATGGCAACAGACAACTGATCCCTCAAACTCCCTTCCTTGTTGGCTGCCCTGCAGAAAGAGTAAGTAGTCTACCTCAAGCACTTTGAATAAGTTCTTTGCCAACCTAGTTAACACACTTGTCAAACTGCACGGGTGACAGAAAGAAACAAACAACCTGAGGTAACTCACTCAGAAAAAAATAAATTGTCCCCTCAAATAATAATAAGTTAAAAATAATAAAATTTCAAAGGCAAGTATGGGTAAAACAGGCAGGAAAAACAAAAGAAGCAAAAAAAGAAACCGATAATTTTTCAGCACAGTAAACTAGGTTTTCAGACTGTCCCTACATGTCCACTTCGTAACACTGCTGCTTACAAAAGCTTCATTTTCCCAGCACATTGTCTCACACCAACCAGTGCTGAGCTGGTGGGGTAGCAGCAGAATTTAATATTAAATGAAAACTCTGACAGATTGTCATTTCTGCAGTGGCACTGGTAACTAGAAAGCTCTGCTTTTCTTATCACCCTGCAGTGCTTCTTCAGCCACAGCTGCCTCAATTGCCCATTGTGAGCAATGAAACCTACTGCAGGCGAGAACAACTTCTTGCCCAAAGACCAAGCTCTGACTGAGGTAAAAAGGTATATTTGCAAATAATCTTGTCTCAACACATATAGAGCTGTGTAGGCCACTATCTTAATGGGCTTTGACGTGATTTACCAAAATACTCTATACTCACTTGACTGAAAACAAGATGTGGCTCAGAGCATCATGACAAGGTGTTATCAAGGTGTTTGTGATGGGGGAGAAAGGAGGCAAACAAACTTGATTTAAAATGACTTTCTGAAAGACTTCACACCAAAAAAAAATCATCATTTGTAAAGGAAATGTTGAAGGTAGGAATGGAAGACATGTTCCTAGAAAGTTCTCTAGCAGAATTTTGACCAGATGGCCAAGTTTTATAGCTAAGCTCTTCCTCTGAAATGTGCCTATAGAGTTTCTGGCAACAATGGCTTTGGATGTACTCTCCTTGATACCTCCACAGTGGGGAAAGCAGCATTCTATGAAGGAGGCTCAGAAGGCAAGAGACAATTTTTCTTTCCCAGAACATGCTCAGCCATTAAATTAAGTAGATATACATCACACCAGCTCAAAAGCAAGAAAAAGTGGGGCTTGAGGCAGGAGAAATAAAGACATTGAGAATAAAACTGTGATCCAGAGAATGAAGTCCGTCACTGTAACCAATGTTTTCCTGATAAAGTTATTTAGTGGACCCATGTAATTACAAACCTCTCCTTTAGAGGTGAAGTCCAAGAAAAAGGAAAGAAGAAACTCATGGAGTTCAGATGAAAATAAGTTACTGAGTATTACCACTCTCCCACTTTTGAGAATTAACTAGAAGTCAGTGCTTTTGATCTACTCATGATTGAGCAGGTAGACAGAAGAGAAAAAAATGGAAGGAAGAAAGGTCTTCACGTATTCAGGAAGTAAACTCATGGAGTTATGATTTCCAAACAGCCAGCTCAATTCCTTCGCTGCTTATCACCTATGAAAGCAAGACTTGGAATTACCAGCTTTGATGTACTAAGCCTTTCATGCACTACAAAACCTTGTTTAGCACAGGAGCATTTTACTTCTCCCCCAGTCTTGGGTTTCCAATCAAGTGTGACCACTTGATTACTAAATTTTAAAGTGTTGAGGAAGAAAAACACGGGAAGAACACCTTTTTTGTTAGTTAATTGCAGCATTTCACTGTTCCTTCCTTCCCCAGGAACTTTAACTCTGATTCATCTCCCAGATACAGAACCTGCCTTTGGCACACACACACACCAAGTAAAACTGAGTATGTACATACAAGTGTATGCCCGGCTAGTATAAACCCCAGTCACCAGGGCCATCATCTAATCACTGACTCTGTGTACATTCATACACACAACTTTACCTTGACGGAAGACAGCCACACAGGGAATTAATTTCTTTTCACCACCTAAATCCCATTCTATGGATAAATTCCATCTGCTGGTCTGAGATTCGGTTTGGCTGGGGTAGGAGAGAAGGAAGAGGAATGGGATTAGTTAACTATTTTCTTCTTCTCTTTCACTGGACTAGAAAGGAAGAGGAGTGGAGAAGCAGAAAAAGATGCTGAAATACATTCCAGAGGACTCACATAAAACAGTGGAAACTACAAATATGTGAAAAACACCTCTAAACCAGGGACGGAAAAAACTTGCTTGATAAAATCATTACATATAATGCATTGATGCATTAGTATTTCTCTAAAAGTTTGGAAGACACATGACCAAAGTTCCATAAATACCTACAAGTACGTATCAGTTCTGCTCTGCAGAACTAACTCCACCTTTGTCAGGATCTGCTACCTCACGCTGAGAACTCATGCCATGCTTCAGTTCCATATCTCCAATACTAGCTTATTCTTCCTTCTCCACCACAGATCTACCAGTAACCAAAGTACGACAGGATGTAATAGCAGGTCACCAACTAACTCCGAACAGTTAAAGAGAGTATTTCTTCCATATATCCTACCGATTAAAAAAAAAAAAAAAAAGAAACAGAGACAGATTATAAAAGTATGTGTTTCAGCAAAGTCTGGGCTAAATAACATTGTATTTGGCATTAAAAACAGCAGAGTTGATGGACTCTGGTGAATGATAGTTGTTTTTTTTCTTCAAGATTGATTATTTTATTATTATTATTGATCTTATCTATCACAATAAAGCTGAGCTAATTTTACTTAGTTAGAAGAAAGAAGGATGGGAAGGGACAACAGAGGAGTGAAACACTGCCTGAATTCACAATTCTTTACGATAAGTAGCATAACTCAGTCCGTTAAGTACGATGGTTTCAAGATACCATATAGTACATTCTAATCTGATACTGAAGCACGAACATAAGCCATCCATATTGTAAACCATTTCCTTACTTGTATTACAATGCAATTGAGGGTATTTGATATGTGAATTCCATCTCATTCCCTTACTGGATAATATGTTCCACATTAAAAAAGAAGCAAACTGCATTCTGCAATATTTGCTCAGCAATATGCCAAATGAACTGGCAGAAGGAACAAATTACTTCTGCTCTCAAGTAGGGCGGATACTATTCTTAGGTTATCAGAAAGACTGGTGGTGCAAAAGCATTATGAAGAGTGCACAGCCAGCCAGAGACAGGCAGACTGGGCTGAAAGCCGGAACCACAGAGCATCACAGGTACTGGTTTGAAACCATACCTTGAATCACTTATCCGCTGATGCTGGACAGGGCATGCAGTAGTTAAGGGCTCCACTTGAGTAACACAGGTAACGAATCTCAGTACAGCTCACAACGGACAGCCAGCCACATGACAGTCAGATGTCAAACAAAAGAGCAAGAAATTAAAGGACAGTCCACATCCGTATCAGCTCTTGACAGTGAGAAAATTCATTCAGGAATAAAGACAGACTTTTACCCTATGGAATATGAGCTCAGCTATCACACAGCTAAAAGGGTCTTACTACAGGGCACAGCGTATGTATGACAGGTGGGTGTACTCTCGTTCCTAAAGCTGACACGGGGCCACTGTGCAGCACAGAGTGCAAAAATTAAGAGCGCAAGGGCTCCTTCGTATGGGTCTCAGCAATCCTTAGCTATCAAAGCAGGTTTTCTGAACTCTTAGAACTCAGGACCAGTTCTGCTACCCTATACTCAGTAATTCACCGAGCAATATATCAAATTGTCAAGTAAGACAAAGGATGTTTATGAGCATTTCATCACTTCCAGAGAGAAGTACAACTCCCAGTGAGAATTATTTTTTGTGTTGTCTTATTTAAAAACACTAATTCCTGACGAGCAAAAAACGAATCATCCTTGTTCTGCAGCTAAATTCCTAAGAATGAAAAAAATCTTTCTACATATAATAGTTGAACCACAAGTCAGAGTTCACTTAAAAACAGTAATCAGCCAGAGTAACATTTAAGTTTAGGTATCAAGTAAATTCTGTCAGACTGTTCCTTGCTCGTATTTTAAATCCACAACCGTTGTATTTCTGTATTCACTGCACATCAGTAATCTCTTTTCATAGATCTTATTAATAAAAATAATTAACTGCAGCTATTTTTAAAACACAGTTCCTATGCTTAGTGACTGAGACCAGAGAGAACTTCTAAATGTTCACTGTCTTCTGCAGTTGACGGCCACAAGTTGTTACCTAGAAGCTGATGAGGAAAATTTCATCAAGAGGCAGGCAATGCACCACTGGAGCAGGTCATGCAGGCCGGCAGTGGGATCTCATCTCCCCTATTAACACAACATCAGGTCAGCTTTGGCTTTGGCCAGTGGGAAGTCACACTTAGATGACCTCCAGGTGTCCCTTCAAAGTATCATTTCTATGATGACTCTGTTTTGGGGTGAGGACTCCTCAGTGGGGTGGTGAAAATTCTCATTTCGCCAGATTTTCTTCAGCTTCCTGCTTACAAAATGGCTTTATACAGGCTCCACAGTTTAAGCACTTAACACTTGATAAAAACGAAATGCTCTTCCAGAAATAATCTTATTATTACCACCACGTTAACTTGTCGGAGAATTCACTAAGCACAAATTACCTATAGCAGGCAAACATCTAGGACTGGATTTTACAAACCCTCAGAGATATGGATTGTAAAAGCCAAGTGAGATTGGATTCTTTTTTGTGTCCTATCACTCTCCCTCTGGAAAGTGATGTGGGAAGGTCTGGGGTGGTGGTGGTATTTTTTTCTTTTCTGTTTTAGTTTGGGTTTGTTTGTTTTACTAAACTGAAAGTATATTAAAAAAAAACCCAAACAAACACATATTTCTTTTTTAAGCAAACATTTGAAGAACAGCTTTTAAGTGGTTATCTGGAAATGCAGTGCCTTGATTCAAAACTTGAGCATTCTACCTGTTCAACAGCTCAAAAGTAACAGAGAGCAAGCACTGTGACAGCATAAACACTAGCCACGTACCTGCCAGCTCTCAAGAGCTTGTCTCTGATATACAAGATGCAAACAGTAATTCTGGTCAAGCCTTCGCTAGAAGCCCATTCTCATCACAAACACGCATGTTAATTGCTTTTCTCTGTACGGAACAGTAATTAATGAAACAAACCGTTCTTTTCGTTCACCTCTGTGCTACGGCTTAATTGGCTGGAGTTGGGTACAGATGGTCAGAATACGACTCGCAGGAGGCACCCCTGGGAGGTTTAACCCCATCCCTGCCTCCCTCCCGCAGGGCCGAGCAGCAGAACTCTCCCTCCCGCCGCGGCGCGGCCCCAGCGCCCCCACACCCGCGCCCCGCGCCCCCTTCCCCTTCGCACGGCGACTTCAGGCGCAGCCCCGCAAACTTGACAGACTTCACCCCTGTCGGGCGACGGATTCCCGGGCACACGGGCTGGTCTGGCGGAGCCGCGCCGAGGCCCAGCGCGGCAGCGCCCCGCGCCCACACCGCCGCCCCCCCCGCCGCGGCGCGCACGGCTCAACCTGTTGAGTCCACGGCGGGACGGCCCGGCGGGCGCGGGAGCCGCGGCCGGGCGGCAGCGGGGGGGGCGGGGGGGCTCACCTTCTGCTGCCGGCGGGCCATGTCCGTGGGCTGCTTGGCGTTGAAGGGGTGCGCGATGCACCTCGCGATGAACACGTAGAGCTGCAGCCGGAGCCGCTTCTCCCGCTCCTCTCGCTGCAGGCGCTCCTGCTCTTCCCGGCCCTCGCTCAGCACCGAGGGGCTGGGGCTGGGGCTGGCCGCCCGCGCCGCCCCGGCCTCCCTGCCCCGCGGGTCCCGGGCCGGCGCCGGCGGCAGCGAGCGCGGCGAGCCGCCGCCCGCCGCCACCAGCACGTCCCGCCGCTCCTCTTCGAGCACCTCATCGGACTCCTCCTCGCTGGAGGAAGGGTCCAGCATCGCGCTCGGCGGGCGCGCCCCGCGGCCGGGCGCGGAGCGAGGCGGGCAGCGGCGCGCACCTTCCCGGACACGTCGAGTTTACACACAGACTGTTTCCGAGCGCCGGCGGCCGCCGGGCGGGAGCGGAGGGGCGGGGAGGGGAGGCGGGGTTTGGGAAGGGGGTCGAGCCTGTGTTGCCGTGGGAATTGCTCCGAGCGGCTCCCGGCGGAGGCGGGGCCGGGGCCGGGCGAACACCTCCGCCTGCCCCGGCGGGGGCCGCGGCCAGCAGGTGGCCGGGCCGGGATGGGCGGGGCCGCGCCGTGCCGTGCCGTGCCTGCCCCGCCCCGGCTCGGCTCGGCTCGGCTCGGCTCGGCACCGAACAGCGCCCACACGGCACGGCTCGGCACGGCTCGCTGCCGACCGCAAGCTCGCTGGCATCCGCTGCCATGTAGTGTGGGGGAAAACGAGGGGCATCTCAAACGGCTCCGGAAAAAGAAGCCACGGACCCCGGGCTCTCAGGTGGGGAGCGACCTGATGCTCAAGCCCGCCTGACTTTCCCAGGATACTTTGTCGGGAGCCCGCTGTCACACATAGGTAGTTCGCAGCGCTCTGACACCGTTGTTGTGGGCTGTCTGTGGACCCAGCCAGGCTCACGTTAGCCTGGTTATCTTCACCCTCACGGCTGTGAGAAACATGTGAGAGCCTGCCGCTGTCACGCTCTGAAATGAAATAAAAAAGGCTTTACTGTGTGCAAGCTAGATTCCTAGAGTCTGACTGGGGCCCCTGGGGGGAAAGGCAGCCCTGCCGGGGGTGGGCAGGCACATCAGATTCCATGTGGATCAACGGGTCCATCCCTCGCTCCCTGCACACCCGGGCACGGTGGTGCCGCTGCCGGGGAGGGTGCGGGAGCTCCCGCACAGGGCCGGGCCGGGGGTCGGGGGGACAGCGGCGGCGGGGACGGACTGGCTCGCAGAGGGGCCGCGTGCCTGTGTGCTGCTTTGAACCCCTGGTAAGGGAGCGCCTGCCCGCACAGCCCTATCTTTATTGTTTATTTTTTAAATTATTTTTATTATGCTTTGTTTATTATTTTTCCTATCATGTTTCTCATGCCGTGCTGAGAGACAGGAGTAAAACGTCCCAGTGCGTTTTATTTCTTTCCAGTACAGCCTTTCTAGATTGTTTCTCAACATCTACAATGATAAAACTTCTGCCTATGAAGAAACTATCAGAATGCATAAAAGAGCTGGAAAACTCTACAAGCTATTAATGCAACTTTTTTTTTGGTTAAATGGCCTTTTGGAGGATAGAAGCTAGAAAATGTGAACATTTTCTAATAGTGGTGGGCTTGCATTTTTCGCTTCCACTTTCAATTCTCCGCCGTTCCCCCCTGCAAACGTGTGGCGGTGCCGAGCGCCGGGAGCCCGGGCGCTGCCTCTGGATCCCTGCCAGGGGAGGGGGAGAGCGCGGGGGAGAGCCCCGCTGGCCAGCGCACCGGCTTCCTTCGGAGCCTGGGTGCTGAGTGGACCAGTCGTCTAGAAACAGGGAGGGTTATTTATGTGGCTGCCTGGTGTCCTTCACATTGATTCCTAGCAGTAGGCAAAATTTGTGAAATGCTTAAAGGCAGTCAGGGAAAAGCGTGAATGTCAACCTATTGGACACCTCCAGCCACAATTCCTTAGTGCAGGAATTGCTAAGGCCCGTGTTCGTGGGTACCACCGTCACCAGTCACACGTCAGTGCTTGTGTTCCCAGTGTATCACTGCAAGTAGCACCAGTCCTGTAGTAGATAAGAGGTAACTCCACAAAAGATGTGGAACTGGTTACTGTAAACCACTTTTCCACTGAGAGGAATACAATACGCACTCAGATTTGTGGGTGCCTTTTGCAATAAATTGTTCTTATCCTAATGGCAAATAAGAGTAAAGTAACTATACAAAACTTGCCACCAAATATGTGCAAAGTACCAACTGGGATATGAACTCTCAGATTTCAGAAGTCAGGTCCCAAACATTTTTAAATGTAGTAGCTCAGTCCAGCAGTGTCATTTCACAACTACTGCATTAAGGCCAGGGTGATTGTGTTATCATACATAAGATTACACAATTTACAGAATCACAGAACGGTCAGGTTGGAAGGGACCTCTGGAGATCACCTAGTCCAACCCTCTGCTAAAGCAGCTTCACCTACAGCAGGTGGCACAGAGACACGTCCAGGTGGGCTTTGAATGTCTCCAGAGAAGGAGACTCCACAGCCTCTCTGGGCAGCCTGTCCCAGTGCTCTGCCACCCTCAAGGCAAAGAAGTTCTTCCTCATGTTCACATGGACCTTCTTGTGTTGCAGTTTGTGCCAGTTGCCTCTTGTCCTGTCGCTGGGCACCACTGAAAAAAGTCTGGTTGAACTCTTGTTTATAGAAAAGATTATGTTTGCTCAACTAGCTGCCTGCACTTATTTGAAGAGAAAATATCTCTTATTTGCTTCATGCTTCGTATCAGAATCACAGAGTTGCTGAGATCGGCAGGGATCTTCTGAGATCATCTAGTCCAGCCCCCAGAGCAGGGTCACCTCGAGCAGGTTGCCCAGGGCTGAGTCCAGTCGGGTTTTGAATATTTGCAATGATGGAGACTTCACAACCTCTCTGGGCAACCTGTGCCAGTGTTTGACCACTCTCACAATAAAATACATGTTTTTCTTATGTTTAAATGGAATTAATTTCCTGTATTTCCTTTTGTGCCCATTACTTCTTGTCCTTCCCTGAGTACCACTGAGAAGAGTCTGGCTTTGTGTTCTTTACTCCCCTCCGTCAAGGTATTTATCTACATTGGTGAGATTGCCCTGAGCCTTCTTTTGTGCAGGTCAAAGAATCCCAGCTCTCTCAGCCTCTCCACATATCTCCCACGCTCCAAGTCATTAATCACCTCCCTGACCTTTTGCTTGGTCCAGTATGTCCATGTCCCGCTTATACTGTGGAACTCAGGACTAGACCCAGCACTTTGAATGTGGCCTCACCAGTGCTGAGGAGAGGGGAAGGATCACACCCTTGACCTGTTGGTGAGACTTATCCTAATGCAGCCCAGGAGGCTGTCAGCCTTCACTGCTGCAAGAGTCTGTGCTGGCTCATGTTCAGCTTGGTGTCCACCAGGACCTAAATCTTTCTGCAAAGCTGCTTTCCTGTCAGTCAGCCCCCAGCTGTCCTGGTGCATGGTAGTTTTCTTCTTCAGGTGTAGGACTTCGCAATTCCCTTTGATGAACTTCTTGAGATTCACATTTGCCATTTTCTCCAGCTTGTGGAGTTCCCTCTGAACAGTCACACAACCTTGTGGTGTATCAACCGCTCCTCCCAAGTTTATGGTGTCTGCAGACTGCCAGAGGGTGTGCTCTGTCCCGTTATCCAGGTCGTTAATGGAGAGTTTTAAATGGCGTTGGTCCCAGTATCAATCCCTAGGTACACCACTACTGACTGGCTTCCAGGTCACTGTGCTGCTGATCACAACGCTCTGGGCCAGGCAGTTTGGTCAGATTGCACAACACTTTACTACCCACCTATCTGGACTACACTTCAGTTTGTCTGCGAGGATATTATGGGAGACAATGTTGAAAACCTGGCTGAAGTCAAGATAAATGACATCCAATGCTCTGCACTCATACACCAAGCCAGTCATTTGGTCATAACGGCCTTTCAGATTGATCACGCATGATTCTCCTCCATAGATCCATGCTGGGTACTCTCAGTCATTTTCTTGTTTTGAATATGTTTGGAAATAGTTTCCAGGATTATTTGCTCCATCAGCTTCCCAGGGATCAAGGTGAGGCTGACTAGCCCGTAGTTCTTTTTTCTTACCTTTACTGAAGATAGGAGTGATGTTTGCTTTCTTCCACCACTTAAAACATCCATTTAAAATGTCTTCCCTAGAGCTGCATGCAAAGGACCTCTAGCAAGGTATTAAAAGTCTTGTACCTTACTTTCAGGCCTCGTCTTTTCTCAGTGTATACCCTTATTTGGGGAAAAAGATAAAAACAAGAATGACATAGATTTTATTTTCTGTCCAACCGTGCTCAAAATAGAATGTTCTCAACTTGGAATTGACTGCATCGATAAAATGAATTGACAATATCCATCAGCATATCTAACAGTTTAGGATGAACACTCCTACCTTCTGCAGCTACTTTTAACACAACCCTTTATCTGGTATTGAGCATTTCCATTCTGTAGAGCTGCTCTCATCTAACACTATTTGAGTTTTTGGTTCTGATCTTTTGTTAGTTCTTGGTGCTATTTTTTCATCTGGTGCATTTAAAAGTAGAGTATCTTCTTTTATATTTTAAATATCGTTGCAGAGTCTGAAAGCCACCCTTCCTGAATACCCTTTGTCTACTTTACAGATAATGCTACCATCAAATGTTGGTGGTATCGACATTGTAAGAATTAGTCAGAACTTGTCCCTGAATTCCTCAGATGCCTCTGTTCAAATGCTGCTCAACCAGTTAAGTACACAAATGTCAATGCAGAATGTTTATATTCAAATACCTGTAAGTTCAAAAAATCCAACCACAACAATGAAAAGTCATTCATTAGCTCTCATTAAGATAATCTAACAAAACCCATTTTATTTATACTTTCCCTTCACTTTGTCCAACCTCAGGACAGATTTACTTCCAGTTGCACTCATTCAAGTGCAATTTTTTTCTGCCTTGATGTTATATTTTGCATAATTTAGTCTGTAGAGCATATTTATTTTAACAAAATAGTGTTAAGAACTGGACTGTTCTTTTTTATATGTCAATGAAATGAGGATTTTGTCAATAAAGTTTGGTATTTAGTGCATAAAAGAAGCAGTAAAAATGATGAAAAACTCAGCTTTGAACTCATCTAAGACTTTTATTTCATGGACTCATGTATATCATATAAATCATATATTGGTTTGGGTTGGAAGGGACCTTAAAGATCATCTAGTTCTAACGCCCCTGCCATAGTCAGGGACATCTTCCACTAGACCAGGTTGCTCAAAGCCCCTTCCAGCCTGGCCTTGAACACTCCCAGGGATGGGGCAGCCACAGCTTCTCTGGGAAACCTGTTCCAGTGTCTCACCACCCTCATCACAAAGAATTTCTTCCTAATATCTAATATAAATCTACTCTCTTTCAGTTTCAAGCCAGTCCCCCATGTCCTATCACCACATGCTCTTGCAAAAAGTCTCTCTCCAGCTTTCCTGTAGGCCCCCGTTGGGTACTGGAAGTTTTCAAGGCCAGGTTGGATGGGGTTGAGCAGCCCCAACCCTCTCAGCCTGTCTTCATAGGAGAGGTGCTCCAGCCCTCTGGTCATCTTTGTGACCCTCCTCTGGACTTGCTTCAATATGTCCCTGTCCTTCTTCTGTTGGGGGCCCCACAGCTGAACGCAGTACTCCAGGTGGGCTCTCACAAGAGCAGAGTAGAGGGGGACAATCACCTCCCTCCACCTGCTGATCACACTTCTTTTGATGCAGCCCAGGATACAGCTGCTTTTCTGGGTTGCAAGTAGACATTGCCAGGTCATGTTGAGCTTCTTGTTGTCCTACATCCCCAAGACTTTCCCCTCAGGTCTGCTCTCAACCCATTCTCTGCCCACCCTGTGTCTGTGCTTGAGATTGCCCTGACCCATGTGCAGGACCTTGCACTTGGCCTTGTTGGACTTCAAGAGATTTGACAGGCCTGCCTCTCAAGTCCGTCACAATCCCTCTGGATGGCCTCCCTTCCCTCCAGTGTGTTGACTCACCCCTCAGCTTGGCATCATTGTCAAACTTGCTGAGGATGCACTTGATCCCACTGTCCATGTCACCAACAAAGATGTTGAACAGCACTGGTCCCAGTACAGACACCTGAGGGATGCCACTCATCACTGATCTCCACTTGGATATTGAGCTGTTGTCCACAGCTTTTTACGTATGACCATCCAACCAATTCCTTATTCACCCAGTGGTCCATCAGTCAAATCCATGTCTCTCCAATTATATTGGGTCTGGCTGATGTGAGGATAATTTTCCCCACAGCAGCACTCATAGTGCTGTGCTTGTATTGGTAGGTAGAAAGGTAATGATAACACACCGGGGTTTTGGCTACTGATGAGCAGTGCTTGCACAGCATCAAGGCTGTCTCTCCAAGATTCCCTCCCTCACCACTAGGCTGTGGGTGGACAAGATCTTGGGAGAGGACATAGCCAGGACAGCTGACCCAAAATGACCAAAGGGACATTCCATACTATATGACATCTCAGCTAAGAGAAGGGGTGAGGAAGTGGAGACATTCCTTATTTATGACGTTTTTCTCTGGAGCAACCACTATGCATACCAAAGCCCTACTTCCCAGGAAGTGGCTGAACATCATCTGCTGATGGAAGTAGAGGATAACATCTTCTGTTTTCTTTGCTTCCACACACGACCTTTGCTATTGCTTTATTAAACTGCCTTTATCCTGATCCATAAGTGGGTTTTTTATCCATCCTTTTTTCTCTAATCCTGTCCTGCTGAGGAAGGGAGTGATAGAGTGGCTTCATGGACACTTGACATCCAGCCAAGGTCTTAACTACATCAGTTAAGAGACAAGGCTGTCATGTGGGACAGTGTCAAATGTTTCACGCAAGTCCAGGTAGATGACATAACTTGAACTTGATCTTCTCCTACAGTGGGCAGTTCTTCATTCTCCCAGTTGCTGCCTTTGCCTTCTGCAACTTGGGCAGTGTGGCTGGAGCACTTGCCAGTGAAGATCAAGGCAAAAAAGTCATTGAGTACCTCAGCCTTTCCCATATCCCAGGTAACCAGGTCTCCCATTTCCTTCTGGAGAGGGCCCACATTTTCCCTAGTCTTCCTTTTATCACCCACATACCTGTAGAAGCTTTACTTGTTGCTGTTGATGTCCCTGGCCAGATTTGATTCTATCAGGGCTTTAGCTTTCCTAGCCTGATCCCTGGCAGCTCAGGCAATCAATTCCTCTGTATTCCTCCCAGGCCACCGGTCCTTCATTCCACCTGCTGTAGGCTTCCTTTTTGAGTTTGAGTTTGTCCAGGAGCTCCTTGTCCACCCATGCAGGCCTCCTGGCATTTTTGCCTGCCTTCCTCTTTGTTGGGACGCATCACTCCTGAGCTTGGAGGAGGTGATCCTTGAATATCAACCAGCTTTCTTGGGTGCCTCTTCTCCTCAGGGCTTTATCTCATGGTACTCCACCAAGCAGGTCCCTGAAGAGGCCAAAGTCTGCACTCCTGAAGCCCATGGTAGTGATCTTGCTGTGCACCCTCCTTGCTGCCCTAAGGATCTTGGAACTCCATCATTTTGTGGTCACTGCAGCCAAGGCTACCCTTAAGCTTCACATTCTGCACCAGCCCCTCCGTGTTGGTGAGGACAAGGTCCAGCATGGCATCTCTCCTCATTGGGTCCTCTATCACTTGGAGAAGGAAGCTATCATCAACGCATTCCAGGAACCTCCTGGATTGCCTATGGCCTGCTGTGTTGTCCCTCCAACCAATATCAAGGTGTCTGCAATCCCCCGTGAGGACCAGGTCTTGTGAATGAGAGGCTGCTCCTATTTTTCTAGAGAGGGAATCATCTGCTCAGTCTTCCAGGTCAGACAGCCTGTAGCAGACCCCCACTGTAATGTCACCTGTCCCTGCCCTGCCTTTAATCCTGACCTATTTCAAGATAAAGATATGAAGATTTTAGCTATGTTTTCAAATCCTTCATTTGGGAAAATATGTGACTAAATATAAATTGTATAAAAATATATTTATGCTCAGTAAAGATTTCCTATTATAGTATCAGTGCCTTGTAATTAATTTCTAAACTGTCTTTTGGTCATAAAATTCATTATTTTGAGGCTCAGTAGTTCACAGTAATGAGTTTTAGCTTCATGCAGTGCATTGTCAGTTTAGACACCTCTTGTACTATTTTTTCCCAATGCTTTGTATTACAAAATCATGTGATTAAGCAAGAATCTCACCTTCTGTCATTTGCAAGCAGGTCATAGCCAAAGCCAGACATGATGGTGGTGTTTCTCGGGTGCTTTGTAATTGCTTCATGATGGGAACATACTATGGCAGGCAGCCCTGAGTGGTGGGTGAAGTACTGCCTCTCCCTTTGCCTAACTCACTGTGATCATCTTTGTTTGTACACCATGAACTTGTGCAGAAAAATTTGAAAGCATGAAAGACTACTGCCAGAAAAGTACAAAACCTAAAAGTAAAAGAAATAACCACATTTTAATGATTATTTAAAAAATAAAATTATGGCGAAGCTGAGCATGTATTGTTTTTGTGGTCTGGCTTACAGTTTCTGAAGGCATCTGACTGCCCATGCCACTCTCCATTGATATGTATGAATTTTTGCCCAGGCAAGAACACATGATGGAGATGCTGTATGGGGGCATGGAATAGGTAATGTGGATTTACAATCCACCTGGAAGCATATAAAATTGAAAGTGCAAAAGAGCTTGCATTCTTTTCGTGACGAGCAGTGTCCAGTAGTTCTTCATAATGACAAATTTATCAGCATTTGTGTGCTACCAGTGTGCGGTGCTCAGCTCTGTGGTGTGAGAAGTTTGCATACCTGATATATTTCCCAGTCCTGCAGTTTTTCCATGCAGCAGATTATTTTATTCCTTTCTGAGCGTTTGCGGGAGGTGTAAAAAATTTCTGGAGGTTTCATTTCTGGAATATAAATTCATTTAATTTCAGGAATGCATTTCTTTTAGAGTCATGTCAGACGGTACCTCTCCATTAATTTCAGCTGTTCTGTGCAAATTCAAGTGTTTGGATGGGAATTTGCAGAAAGAAATCAGTAACATTGTGGTGTTGGCCACACCTAAACCTGGTTTGGCAGTAGTAACCAAGTGTTGCAATGAGCAGAGCTTTTCAGCTTGTGTTGACAAAATAAACAGAGCTTTCCCTGAAAACCAGGTTTGTCACCTATTTACTTCACAGTGGATCTCACTGTAGCACTATATAGGTAGTGGAACTCTGCATAAATATTCACACAGCTTCTTGCTGATGCCTGAAAAGATGGGATTCATTTGTTTGGTCCTCTCAACCACACAAACAAGTGGCAGGGCATTCACAGGCTTAGAAGGTGGAGAATACATTACATCATGTTTTTGTTGTACTCCTACAGCTATCATCATGCTGTTACTCTTCTGCAAAGTGTTTCTTGCCCACCACAACCTCTTGCAATCACAGACAATGATGGAATATATTCTTCTCCTGCTTAAATCAAACACCTTTGCTCCACTGATCTATATCAGAATTGCAGAGCTTAGGAAAGAGTTCCTCCCAAACTGTTCCATTTTATTTGACTCCCTAAGAACAGTCATTAAACAAAATGGCCTTTATGTCCTCATAATTCCTTTTGGCATGCCAGAACAGGATGTCAGTGTTCATGAGCTAGATAGGTCTCGGATGAGCATAGGGAGAAATAAAGAGCATTCACATGCTTGATTCCCAACTAGCTTATGTAGCCCTTAAGAGAAATTCCCATCTACTCCTTGGGTGAATCCCCAGGGGCAGCTGACCAGGGTAAGTGATGTCAATAGCTGATCCATATAAAGAAAAACTCCAAAGTTAGATCTGAGTATTTCCACGTGTAGTTTTCAGTTTTGTAGCTCAAGTTTAGTTCACACATATGTATATAAATGTACAGAAATACATGAGAAAATGCCAATCATATGTCCTGCTCTGACATTTTGGAGGCACTGCATTACTCCTAAGTTGTGCAGCATCAATGTAATGAACAGGTTATTGCTAAGAGGCCAGATTAAAATTTTTGTCACATCATCACTTAGTACTAAAAGCTATTCTAAAAAATGGAGATTTTTGAATTAATTTGATTCAGGGTAGCCTTGTGTCTGAAATGTAGTGTTATTCTCCACACCTTAAGCTCAAGTAGTTAAGGCAATCTGACTCCAGTGTGGGGTTGAAAAAGTGACATTAATATCTACTTCAAAATTCTAAAGAAATATCCAAACCCATTTTTCTTAAAGGAACATTTGTACCCACAAGGAACCTCTCTACCCCACAACCTGTTTTTATTGGCAAAGGATGTTATGACCATATATACACCACAGGGTCTATTGTCCTGTTAGCTTAATAATATCAACGGAAATTTTAAATTTAGTCTTGTAATAGGTTAATGAACTTCTGAACTGGAAACATCAAGAACAACACAGAGGAATAAAGTAGCTGTTGTTTAGCCATAATACATTAATACTCTTATGTGATTGTTGTCATTAACACACAGGTAGTGTTATTTTTACTAGGGATTGCTGCTGTTTTCTAAAATACTTGGTTTCTCAGGAAGCCCATGACACAGAACTTGCTGATGTGAGTGGTGTGGAGTCTTGTGAGCAATGTAGTGCAATGTGGTACCTCTTAGGGTTGACACAGATGCCGCACGTGTGACCCAGCCAGACATTGCTAGCAAGTTCCAGTGAATCCTGTTTCTATCTCCAGAGAAGTATATATATATATATATATATATATAAATAACCAAGGTTAAACTCTGTTCAGGTCTATAAACAATAATAGGAAGTTGTCACAGCACTCTCCAAACTACCAAGCTGCAACAAGGTCTTTTACCATCTCATACCAACACACTCTTCATGCCAGTCCCTCTGCTGCCCTCGCCTCACCTCACCTCATCCAGGGCCTACTCTTTCTTCTCTTGTTTCTTCTTCTTCTCTTGCTTCTTCCTCGGCTGCTCTGTCTTCACCGGCTGCCCAACCCCTTAACAGAACCAGCCACAGCTGCACCTTGTCTACATCAGCCAACCCCCACCCCTGAAGCCAGCCCACAGCTGTATGTTATCAACGATAACTAACCCAGCTTCATTCCTCTACAGGAAGTAGGCTTGGAAAGGATCTTAAGAAGTTATTGGAATTGTACTTTCTGTCCCAGATAATATCTGTTCCACCTAACTCATTTGTGACTGATGCTTGTCTAACCTTATTCTTACTACCCTCTAGTATTTCATCTCCCTAGGCAAACACTTCCGACATTGAACTCTTTCACTTCAGAAAGCTTGTCTTAATGTTACCCTAAGCTTCCCACTCTGGAACCTCGTGCCGTGCAGCCTAGCCTTTGTTACTGCTGCTCACAAAATACCAAACCCTGTCCCTGTGCATTCTGTGCTGTGCTTTCTCCGTTCCTGGGCGTGCAGGAGGACAAGGCACTTTGCCTCAGCTCCCTGTCCTATGGGAGCTGTTCTGCTCAGTCTAGCTAAGAGCAGACCTTAAGAGCTTTCCCTGTGTTGCAGGAAAAGACCCTGAGGAGACTCTCTCTGGGTGCAAGAGGTGCTCATCTGAAAAAAAAAACCCACCCATGATGTTCATCTTTTTATCTTGAAGAGAAAAGGCGCTTGCAAAGGCGGACTGACCTGGTTCTCCACTTGATACCAGAGCGTGGAGAAGGAAGCGCAGGGTGGGTTTTCAGGGAGACAAGCAGAGGTCAGGCATGCACTGAGCCAGGCCCCATCCCTGTTCCGGGAGCCGCTGCTGGGTGTGCTCCTGCTGAGGACTCGGGGCACCTTTTGGGATGGGGCAGAGGAGACCAAGTGGCTCATTCTTCTGCTCCCTTCAGCATTGCCTTGGTCCCACCCTGGGACCCTGCGGAGAGGATGGCAGGAACAAGAGGGGGAAGTGACTGGGACATGCTGGGTGGAAGAGCAAGAGGAGGGAGTTACCAGCTTCTCACCAGCAATGAACTTGGAGCCGCTAAAATCTACACCGTGTCCCTGAGCAATTTAAACCTATTACTCTCATCTGTCTGCAGTGAACATGGAAAACAGTTTATTCCTTTCCTATTTATAAAAGTTTTGGTTTTTTTTTAATAAAAAGTCATTCTCTTCCTCCTGCTCAGCTTTCCGTAGGCTACGTGATCCCTTAGTCTTTCTGCATAGGTGATGGGTGCAAATTCTGATTATCCCTGCTTCTTCCCGGTTGATGTACGCTTTTCTTGAAGTGGTACTCTCAAAGATAAGCCAGCCTTACCACAGACCTTCTGAACAGACAGAATACTTTATGAGCTTACATACAACTGTCCTTTTAATACTTCCAGTGGCAGAGCTGCCTCTTTTCCCTAACACTATAAGCTGAGCAGCCACCAATGTCATTCTGCTTGTGTTAGAAATATGGTCCCTCTCTCCAGTCAAGGCAGGGATTTTGCGCTGTGCTATTGCTGGTGAGAACAGCTCTGTGATCATAAAAGGAGTAAGGGTGAGGTGGAGACAGTGACAACAGGGATGAAGGAGTTCAGCTTTTCCAATTCCTCCTACTCCCACCATGGAAGCCTGCAGTTTTGCATATCAGCAGCTTAAAAAATATTTTGAGGTCATTATTATCCTGTTAATTTTTTTTCATGTGTGAGCTCAGATTCCTGGCTGTGTACTTAGGTGATTCATTAACTAAAAATGCAATTTCTGTGGACTCTGTGGACCAGGAACCAGTCCTGTAACTGAATAATGTGATGGATGACTGCTTACATAGTTCAGGGAGATCTTTTCTTGTTTGCTCTAAACTCTGGACTTCATTCTCAGTCTAGTAATTTTCAATGAATTTGTCTTCCTTTAAGGTGTATCTTGAAGTTCAGGCGGATTGACAATGTCCTTTTCATATCTTCCATACCATTTGTTATGGAAATGAACTGTCATTTAGCACAGCCCTGTTCTGCACTGCAGTGACTGATGAGTGGAGAATCAACCTTCTGGAAAACCGATTAACTTTAAGCATTGGTGCCCTAACATCTAGAAAAACAGCCAGAGTCAAGGTTTGTTTTGTCACATTCTGGATAATGAAATAAATGGTACAAAGGGTCATTAACTCATATCCTCAGTGATTCATGTAAAGGAAATATTCCTTGATGGCAAAACAAAATTAACTGTTAATCAAACCGTTCTGCAAGGATGATGGGAGCTTGTGGAAATGTCTTCAAGAGTTTGAAATGGCAACGAGAGAACCTTGGGGTTATGACCAGGTCTTTCCACTGCATGCAAGGAAACCAGCTTGGTTCAAACCCGTATGGAGCGATATGTGGTCATTTTCTGTTTTGTCATGATGGGAGTGTTTGAACACATTGGCAGACCTTTTACAGCATATGATCAAAACAGAAAGAATCCCTGCTGTCACAGTTGAAATCTGCATTTTGAGTATGTGGACAGTCAAGATCTGCTCAGATGCGTATGTCTGAGCTTGAATTTCATATATCTTCTAGAAGAATTCCTTGCAAGCAGCTTATGTACTTTATTGTGCAGAAAAATGTGGCAGAGAATACAGATAGAGGCAGCTGTAATGAGCATACCCAAAGGCTGCGCTCTGGGAAGGGCAGAAAGCTCATCGCTGTGATTGTGCCTCTTTGAAAAGCTGCCTAATCATACCAAGTTGTCCGTGTTTTGAATGTAAATCCTGATAAGTTAGGACTTCAAAGTCCACTGGTGACAGAAAGAGCCCCTTTTTTTCTCTTCAGTGGGCTTTTCTCTGTTCATTTTCCAAAGGCTCCTAAACTCTGCCCTACATTTGAACTTGAATGAAGTTGCTTGTTGGATATGCCAGAACATAATAATTTTTAAACCAGGGATAAGAGAAGTCTTGTTAGTGTCTGGATTTATCATTTAGAAGACCTTCTTATAGGCTTTCTGAAGGGGGATATTTTTAGATCTAGCAAGCTAGAACCATTTTTTAATCACTCGTATTTTAAATTACTATTCCTTGGCTAGACTTGAATCAGACATTTCTTTAGGTTTTATTTTTAATTAGCCCAGTTATTTAAACCATGTAAGTGGAAGTGGCATTGTACTCTATCCTCCCTATCACCATGTGTAAATTTTCTGCTTTCTCATGCTCTCAGCCTCTTGGTTTTCTAAGACGATGCCTCGGGTTAGCTGAAGGTCTGATTTCACTATCGATGTTTTAGTACAGCTTCAGTGCAGATGTAATTCAGTTCAGTTCGTTCCTTACAGGTGACCTGACAATTCCTTTTTCTTAGAAATTTTGGCCACAACATGAATTTACATTATTCATGCAACTTGCCACAATCTTTATAGTATCTGGGTATGTCATCTTCAACTTTGTCATCTGCAGTTAGTATATTGAGTGAGAATGTAGCTTTCATATTCCCCCACCCCCTCCTAAAACCCCTTGCTCTTCCACACATAGAGGGAAGCTGAAGTGGCTGTGCTCTAGTGGCTTATCAAAAAGGAGGTAGTTAAAACAGTGTAATGTGAGTCTGGCTTTTTCCAGATAAAATGATTTTAAAGGCAATATTGTGATTTGAGATCCTGGATTCCTGAGAACTTGGGCTTGGTAATACTGTGTTTGTCTCTATGCATCTTTGTACAGTGTCACATTGATTCCTCACCATTTTGTCATCTTTCCACTGTTATTACTGGAATGCTGGTTGTAGTATTCCTGGTGACTCTGTCATAAATTCACTCTTCTTATCATTCAAGACAGGTAAGATTTTGATTTATATCTTTATGAAGATATAATGAAAGAAACTCTGAATGAAACTCTGACATGATTTTTCTGGAATCGCCAACATTGTTTGGCAGTAAGCTGAAAGGAGAGCTGGAAACATTTGCCAAATAATTCTTGCATTTGCTTCTAAAGTAAGGACATATGAAACCTTTTCCTTCTATGTCCCTCTGTGGTGACATATTTCAGGAAGGCTGCAAGGATAAAGTCTAAAGGGATTTTTGGAGCCTGTGCTTCCTAGAGAAACAAAATCCCAGACATAAGTTGTTCTAGTAATCAATTAATGTTACAAAGCTCCTAGAATTTCACTGTATGTACTGTATTGTTACTGAATTGCCAGGGTGAACAGAATTTTAGACTGTATTTTAGATGCAATTTTAGATGTATTTATAATAAAATGTAATTTATAACAATAATGTAATTTAAAATATTTGTGTATGATACACATACAGACACACATCTTACCTAAGCTTTTTCCACAATTCAGGAAGGTACTTCATTTTACATGTTAACTTAACCCTAGTCAGGCAAATACCTACAAATCTTTAAGACTATTGAGTTTAATGAGACTAAAACCTAGATTTATTGTTAAACACATAGTTATGTGGGTTTCCAAAGAGGCATCTTCTTTTTTTTTTTTTTAAAGGGAAAGATATATCCTTTCCCTATAATCAGGTCTGTCTTAGTAAAGGAAGTCAGAGTTTGCACACAAGGTCACTGTTGATGAGTTGGAGCATTCAGTGGTCTCCCATGCTTTATATAACACTTTAAGAAACAAAGCATTAAACTCAGCTAATGCTTTGCTTGCCAAGTGAGAAATGGCAAAAAAAAAATGAATTAGTTGAATTTTTTGTAATGCTGATGGAAGGAAAAAAAGGTAGTGTCTAGCTTTTACTTACACAAAGGATTCTTTATTATGTTTATGACTGAAAATGCATGAAATGAGAGTGAACATTTACACCTCTTTCAAAAAACAATCTCTTTAATAGTGGAGAGTTAAACTGGATAACAGGATTACCAGCCCTTGCTATTTGAATGTGGGTTTTTTTCTGGAGCTTCTGGGATTACTGAAATAGGAATGAATTTAAACTGTCATGGAAAGAAAATTGGAAAAGATAGCTAATATTATTTAAAATTGCAGAGAAAATCTTGAAATGACCCTACTTCATCTTAATGGCTCAGAAACCAAGAGACAAATAAAATAAGATTTAAATACATTTTTTTAAATATCATGATTAAGAAATGAATCTTGAGTGTTCTGAGATCTCTTACATGAAATTTTAGTACTTACAGGAAGCTTTGATACTAGAATACTGGGAATACTTGGTATCCTGATCATAGACTTGGTAGTTAAATGGAAAATCTGCCAAAGTGAGTTTGTCAGAACAATATTCTTTCCTATTCCCAGAGCTCATTCTGACTTTTCACATATATAGAAAGTACACAGTGATGGATAATTATGCCTTGCTATGTTTTGTTGGCAAAGAAATAATTTTGCCAATAGATAAACAGTTGCGCTCATTAATCTATACAGAAATATCCGTAAGATGGTGCTGTATCTTAAATCTGACCAGAGTAATTTGCATTGAAATATAAAAAGTATGTTGCAATTGCAGATTAGAGCTCTTGTTATAAACCGAGTGTTGGTAACAATTTCTTTGGCAGGCATATTGCAAATGTTAGTTTCCAGTCACTCCAATATGTTAATTTACATGTATTAAAATATTAGTTACAGCATCTTTGTTCAAGCCTGAAAAATGTGAAACCAACTGAAAGGTAGTTTCAATGGTGCTCAGGATATGAGCTGCCAGTAGCTTGCTTTCACAACTGAGTTTCATTCCATGCTTTTTTGCTGAAGGCAAGTGACGGTCTCAGGACTCCTCCAGACATGAATTTAATGGGAAAAAAAAGACAAAATGGTGCACTGGGGCTTCTATTTAAAGTGGTAAAATGAGTGATAATGGCCAAATCTAGCCAGCAAATGAAAAGACTGTGGGTGAAATGAATCTGAGGCATAATAACTGCCCACACAGGCAGCAAGAGCAGAAATTTCATGTGCAGCCAGCACATAGTATTGCAGGATTTTGGTGAGAACAATGGTGTCAAATGGAGGACTGGCTGGAGAGCAACCAATTACAGCACTGTCCTGCTGGAGCCTGGGCAGTGGATTATAGCTCAGTAATTGCCTTCCCCCACATCTCGTGGCTGGAGTAATGCACAGCCAGGGCTGAACTGCCAGTGGTACCCTGGCTCCCAGCCCAAGCCAGCCAAATTGCAGATGGGAGGAGGGAAAAGAGACTACCTGAGAGGGAAAAGGCTGTTGCATCTGCTGAGGTCCCTGCAATTCCATGTGTGTTTCAGCTAGAAGGCTACAGTCCTCCAAAGACCTTGTTGCACTTGGAATTTTGCCTGCATGAATCATTCAGGTTGGCTCATACTTTTTTCTCCTTGCTCATTTCTCTGAGAGGTGAGATGACAAGAGCAACTGATCAGCTGATATATCTCTGGTTCTCAGTATAATTTATTTGAGTTATGCATTTACTTCAGGAGTTATTTGTACATAGTCTGAGTCAGTTTTTCTCCTTGAAAACAAGAGTCAGGGAAGACACAATATGCAAAATGGGTAATGCAGAAGAGAAGGAAGAAGATGAGTTTGGTACAGCATTGTGCTATTGACAGTAAGGAAAAAACAGAAATGGCGATTGTCCAAGGTCAAGAGAGAGGGAGAGCACTGAGTGTCAGCAGTGCAACTGAGCTGACCCAGGCTAGACCAGGAGATGGAATACACCAGTAAGAGACTCATAGCATCTTCCCTCTGTTTTTGAGGGAATGGGATGATATTCTCTCCAGATATCATCCTCCTTTGCCGTTTTGGATAAACCTGTTGATTCCAGACCTGGTGAAACTTTGATTACCTCATTAAAAGGACAGAAACTTTTCCAACTGGCTAATTAATTTCATTCACTGGTAAATGTTATGTAGTTATGTGTGCGTATCATACTCCTAACTTTGGTCCCTAGATTGAAAAAAAAAACCCAAACCCAAAACCCCCACTACTTTTGGTGAAAGATGCAGCAAAAAATTGAAAGATATTTTAATTTTTCTCCTTGCTGTTTAGCTGTTAAACAAAAACTGAAATATAATTCTTAATAGTACATGATCATAAGAAAACACCTCTCTGCAGGCAAATTGGTTCTTGAACCAATTCAGATGAATGATCAAGGAGGAAAAGAGGGAAGCATAAGCTACTGGAGTACTGGAGCTAATATAAATTGGAGGCTAAAAATATACATCTATAAAGCAAAGGTAACGTATGCCAGATTATTCATGAGATGCTATAGGATTAGTTTCAAGAGGGTACAAGCTAATGCAAGGCTAGAACTTCTACCTTGCATCATGTAAAAGATGCTGTCAATGTATTTCGACTTACTTAATCCTGTGAATTCTTGTAAAACACACTTCAGGAATTTTTCTTCCTTCCTACAGTGACATCTTTCAAGCAGCATTCTGATTGCTTTTTGGTGTAATGATGCAAGACCTGATTATATAGACAGCTAACTGTGCTGATGCGCTGTGTTATTATAATGCCACCTGATACCTCATTCATTTGATACATTAGGCAGTATACTACATCAACAAAGCAAAGTGCTTACATCATTTCTACAAAGATGGAATATTTCAGAGGCAAGCATGAATTCAGGGTAAAAGCTATATATATGCAGCAGTGCCAAAATGGCCCTTGGCTTTGTCTTTTTCACTTTATGAAACTTGTTAGATAATTCAAAACCAAGACCTATTAAAAAAAAGATTAACTCATGAAGTCATCCATCAGGGTATCAACATGACAGAATTCTTGGTTTGCTTTAAAAAAAAAAAAAAAATATATATATATATATATACACACATATACCATCATCAAAATAAGAAAAGAAAAAGAGTAAAGTGTTTCTGGAATGTATTTATTTTATTTTATAAGGCAGTTGTCTCTGGGAGAGCTGATGACTAAACACTGTGTTTTCAGTGGGTATATAAATGGCACACAAACAGAAGTAACTTCTAAAATGAATTCTAAGATACGCCATACAAGTCATAGATGCTTGCAGTTAACAGTCTTTCTGACAAGCAAAGACATCAGAGTGTCACATGAGGAACAGATTCCCTGAGCAAAGGTCACCTCTGGAGAGAAGTACACTAACAAGTCCAATGCAACAGCAGCAGCAGAAGCTGAACTCAGGTTCTGTGACAGAACAAAAAAAGGCAGGTAATGAATCAGGCACCTGGGTCCCATGCCATTAAGAATATGCAGGCATTATCCTCTGTTCCTGATGTAGGGATTACTGAGGACATCCCAGGCTGAAGTACAGCCTCCATCTATTTTACTCTGCAGTACCTCTGTAATTCCCCGGGTATCTACTATGACCACAGCTGGGAGATATCTCACAGCATTTCCATGAGGTTCCATCACTTACACCACTCCTATCCTGGACTGCAGTGTTGTGTCTCTGCTTGGCCCTGCCTTGAAGAAAGAGTGCATCTGCGTGCGGGACAGGGATGGGGCAGGGCCTGTTCCTGCGGGTTCATTACTATGCCCCTGCTCTCCCTGACTGCAGCTCTGATGGGTGCCCTGAGAAGCAAAGAGCGCGAGTGTCCAAGAGAGGTGGGACGGCCTCGTAATTGAGATACCTACAGGTACACAACACACCTTTCACACACCACCACTTCTTTTCACCAGACAGGTTCCTTGTTCATATTCATGTCCTGGCTTGTTGCTCAAGCTCCTCCAGCTCTGCCCTTTTTTCTGTAGGTACCAGTGGTTTGGTGCTGGTGGAGGTCACGTGGCTGCCTGTTGCTGCCTGTTTGACATTCTTAGCAGGCTGCTTGTGGAAAGCAGACTTGTAGCTGCATAAAGGTGTATCATGTCGGACTCCCATCCTCTTTGGGAGTGGACTGGGGAGGCAAGGTTTGGGCATCCTTCATAACACCTTTTCCATGTATATTTATGACCTCTCTGTAACAGTCTTTCTGGGAAAGGTCGTTTCTGAAGTACAGTTGCTTCTGCTGCAAGTGGTACTCTGCAATGGACAATTGCTGTCCATGGCCTGCCCATGGGCTTTCTCCATTTTTTTCACCTTTACCTACCATCACACCCAATTGTAGTGCTTTCCCTGCAAAGTCACCGGTAGTCTCTTATTGACAGTTGTGGTTCAATTTCCTGAAAATGCTTTCCCAGAGGCATTCCTTCCAGATGGATGGGAAGTCCCTGTCACTGTCACGTCCAAGGGGCTCTCTGGGCAGAGCGCTCCTGGGTGCTGTGGCAGGCTGAGCAGCCCTGAGCCTTCTTTCCTTTCCCTCATGTTTCTGTGCCTGAGTATTCCTGATGTGTTCGTCAGGCACTCCTATGGCTAGGTAGTGAGGATGATGAGGGAATTTAGCTTTCAGATAGTAACTGAAGGGCATCTACAAATATGGATGCAGCTCTGAGCTGAACTCCTTCCACTCTGAGTTAAGACCATCCTGCAGGGGTGGCTGCTGACCTGCTTGTCCCTGTGGCCTTAGCAGTCAGAGCTGCTGAGACTAGGGAAGTTCTTCACATTGCCAACCACCAGCAAAGCAAAGGAATCTCCATCTCCAAAATATATTGGCTTTTGTGTCCAATGTCATGTGAGATCTTCACGCTATGTAGAGGACCATGTCAGGAAGAGTGGTCCCATCCCAAAGCTACCAGATCCTACAGTTACAGTTTCATATCACTAGTTCCGGATGGTTCAGAAGGGGGACCTTGGTTACTGACAAGCTGTGGGTTGCTCGTCTGGTGGAGAATTGGCCTGTCTTTATATGGAGAGAAGACTCACTGAGAGTGGAGAAGACTATCATGAGTTCACAAAGAACAACCAACAACCGTCCAGGCTACCCAACGCTGTGACAGAGTGGAGTAAATGCAGGTACTGAATCGGTTGTGAAAAGCATGCTTAAGATTAGAAATATCACAACCGATCTTCAAAGTGTGTGTGGACTTCCTTGAGGAGATGGGGGAACTAATGTAGTGCCACATTATCTGCAATAAAGTGCAATCCCCTGCTGACATAAGGGCTGCATCTGGCTCCTGAGCCAAAATATGCCAGCACAAGATTTGCAGAGCACTCGGCGGCCAGACTGTGCACTATGGTTGGGGTAGAAAATTTCAAAATGTCTTTAGCAGATTCAGTGTGGTGGAGGTTTCATGAGGTGCAGTGTGGGCCTGGGAGGCTTCAGCAGGGCTCTTCCGAGACAAAGGCTACAACAGGCCAAGGGAGCCACATCTCAGAGGAACTAAGCCTGGCTTGTGCTGTGGTAAAAATATCCTTGTTCCACCTCTTCTACCTCTTCCAGTGTCATAGCCACTAGGTGTTAAAGCATGGCTAGTGTTGAGAGGCTCAGGCATTTAGGGTGCAGAAAAGGAAGTGCTAAGCATAACACAGAGCAGCAAGGGGGGCTGGCAGCTTCTTTTTGTATGTTTTCAATACATTCCAACTGACACCCCAGCTGAGAACTAATTTGCATGGACTTTAGCCCTACAAGGGAAAAAATACAGTGAAAAGCAGATTTGCTGAATTGCCACTTAGAGAGTTCTTGAGCAGAACTTATTGTGCTCATTTGTCAGCTAACTCATTAGGGTTCATGTCATGCTGTCAGGGTGCTTGGCTGTGTTCTGTAATGGCAGGGTTTTGTCTGCTGAACAGCAATTTTGCAATTGCTCCATCAATTATTACAATGGAATATATTTGATATACTATTAGATGAAAAGTAAACTTATCTTGCGTGAGGAATTGTATCAGAATGTAATAAATGTACTTGATGCTCATTGGGCTTTACAGAGAGAGGCACTCGATAGAACAGATTGTCTGGAATGAAACTACCATCTGGAAATTTTGTCTGAAACCTGATTACAATTGAGGTTTAAAGGGCCACTTTAAAAAAAAAAAAACCCCACACTTATTTGAAGGAAATATATTTGTATGAGTAATTCAAAAGCCTAACTGAATTTCAATAAATTCTGATAAAGTGGAGGTGTAAAACATTATCTCATCTGTATCCCTTGCATATCTAATGTTCAACAGGATCTAGGTAAGTTTATAAAATGCTCCACAGTAGATCAAATAGCTTTATTTGCATGTAAAGAATGCTGATCTAGGTTATTTGAAGATTTTTAGTTGTGATAGCAAAATATATGCTTTACGCATTTTCAGGGTTTTGTGTTTTTTTTTCTTGTAAAGCCTCATGCAAATTAGGTTCTTCAGAAATATAGCCATAATCCTCTCTAGAAGCTACGAGCTTGAAGAAATTTTGTTTAGAAATAAGAAAGGATCAAAGTTTCAAGCAATTTTGTGATGTTCTATTACTCAGGAGCCAAGGTCTGTCACAAATGTGTGTTTTTTCATTATGAGATTTTTAATAGAAAAATGTGAGTCACAGCCAAGCTCTCCCAGTTTTTTGGTGGTAGTTCTTTAAACTGGCCAAAATTACACGTGGCTTATTCTCTTCTTGATCTGTTCTCCAAGGAAAGAAATACGTGAAGTTCAGTGCTTTGCTTTGATAGGATTATTATTTAAGGTTATGTATTTATTTACATATGTATTTCTTTTTATTATATAATCTGCTGTTTACTTTAAAAGAAGGCAATTTTGAAACTATTTTCTTTGCAGTTGAAGCAACAAGGTGAAGTTTGCAGCTGACCTTACTGACTATGGGAATTCATAGTGCATTTTCATATAACTGAAAAATCTGATCTCTCCATAATAATTAAGGAATAAAATTTTTTTGTACCTGAAGTGTAAGTCATGATATTCATCCTGGATTTTTCAGCTGGTTTTGGCCCGTAGCATGGAGCATGGCTAAGAAAAATATGGCTCCTGTGAACCTGAACAGTACTCTGTGGTGTATCAGGGCTGCACGTGTACACAATGTTGGTGTTCCACAGTTACCCAGGTTGTTGGAGGGGTGGGCAAGTGCACTTTGTGCCGTTGACCTGGCTGCTTTGCGCTGAGGCACATTGCTGTAGCCTGGAAGAGACTCCATAAAGCTGTGTGTGAGGGAAGCCAGCTGCTGCTCGCTGAGATGGAGTGGGGTCTCCCAGGCAACTGAAGCCGGCTGGAGATGCTGGCTGTGAATTTAGTGACACTGAGAGATGAGGAAGCATGTCTTAGACACAGGCTCAGTTGGCCATAATGAGTATGTACCTCTAACCACAGGTGGCTGCACAGAAAATTATTCAAAGTCATTTCATCTACCTGCTAATGTTGTCCTGCCTCCCCCGGACTCAAAGCCAGTCTGCTGCTCCTTACACAGAAGAGAATACAACTAAGGACCAGGCAATTTACTGACACTGGCGTGATCAAACATTTTGAAGGATAGTTAGAGCTGTGTCTCATCTGCATAGCTCTACCATGCATGTCAGTGTCATTGGTTCACCTACTGCTAGCATGTATGCGCTGATTTGGATTCCCAATAAGTTATTTTCGACAGCATCAATAGGTCTCATTAGGGATAGGAGACAGGACGCAAGCAAATGTGGAAGAGAGATTAAATAGCAAGGTGCCCACAGGGCTGGCTTAAAGATAATCTTTAACATAGTCTTCTTGGTGTAGTATTATCACCTAGAAAGTAGGTGAGACTGATCTGAAATATGTATAGTACAGATAGCACCAGGACTGGTCACTTCATTCAGTACTGTTCATACCTGTATCATTTTTTCTCTGAAAACAGTACCATTCTCTCCCATCTCTTTCTTGTACCTGATTATTCTCATTATCTACCTCAGCTCTTTACTTTTTTAACAGCGTCTTTTGGGGGGATAGAGCCAGATGCATCATTCTGTCAATTCAGAGAACCGCATTATTATACTTTCATTATTACTTTCCCACCCGCTCGTTTTAAATTCTAGCAATTTGTTTGCTTAACTGCTCTCACAGACAGATCAGAGATTTGTATCGCACTGTCCACAAGGATTCCTAAGTCCATTTCCTGAATGGTTACAGTTAATTTAGAACCAAGTGGTGTGGCTGCATGGTTCAAATTGCTCCTTCCACTGCTCATTAACCTCACATTTATCAACTTTTAAGAAAAGCTTAATCCTTTTACCGTTAATTAGATTGCATGAACATAAGAATGGAGAAAATGTGTATACTTGTATCATTTTAAGAAAGAAGGCATTGAAAACTCCATTTTAAATAAATCCCCTATCAAATTAGAATGGAACCCTGCTACTTACTGTGTGAAAGCCAATTACTTTTGTTCACAAGACTTTAGATAGGCTTTGATTGCCAAAGAAAAAGGAAAAGGGAATTTTCAGGTTAACTTCAAGAGACTATTTGTATAGCCCTTCTAATACTACAGAAAGGGCTGGTAAAGAATAACACATTCAATATATAATGTCTGAGTTAAGCACAAATATTCCTAAGGTAATATATGTAATTGGGGCCATATTCCCTAACAACTTTCTCTATTTCCCCAAGATCAACCTGCTTTCAAATTTCTGTTGCTTTTTCCTGATTAACATTCCAAATTCTGCTCCACCTTCCATCAGGATTCCTCCCCAAAGCAACTTAGTCACTTACCCTAATACTCTCTCTGTTCACATCAGCACGACCAAAAGGGTGCTCCAAAATTCATCTCTATTGCCAGGTCCTCTAGTCACATAACTCCTAAATTTCTATCTTTCCTCTTATTATATAAAAATAAACCTTCCCTTTGAAGCCCTATGTAAATTTTGTCCCAAGAGAGCACAAGCTATCTCTTGTACTGTCAGTTACCTCTTTTGCCTTTTCTGTTCCTGATGCTCTTCTGAAACACTGCAGCAGCGCAAACATAAGCAAAGCAGAATCTGACCTGCAGAAACATTGCACCAACCAACATGGCTGGAAGAAATCAAAAGGATCATGGTCTGATTCCCTGTTAACAGGTGTCCTTTCCAGGGATGGCCATTTGAAAAGTTGTCTGTTTCATTGTAAAGTAACACCTGGTGTAGAAGTTGCTGGAATGCTGTTATTTTGCAAAATGACTTTCATCAGGATAAAATTATGTTTAAAGAAGTAGGTAGCTGTGTGAGCTTTCCATACTTAATTTTTACCCATTTGATCAATAGACTGCATTCTTCCAGACTGCATTAGACTTCTTTCATTTCCTAGAACTAAAAAGGCAGTCATATCACCAGAAAACTGTCATTATTATTTCATTAGAGTTTGTGTTTAACATAATCATATAAAAAATAAATAGTGAAAATTCTGTGCTGCAAAGAATAACAACTGCCTTGTCAACTTTTCAGAGATATTACCCATGACAAGAAAAAAACCCCAAAAACCTAGCTTAATTTTTAATGTAAGAGTGGTAGGAAATGGTGACTATTTTTATTTTTTAAAGTGTCTTTATATTTTTAAATGTAAAAAACTCTTAGGTTGACCCATATGGTATTCCTGATATATCATCTGTCAGATTCTCAACTGGTAGAAATTAATTTAGCGCATTGAGTGTAGCAGGTCTGCATTTTTTCACGGTAGTTGTAGAATCTATCCAGAGGTGAGCCCTCTGAAACACATGGCTGAGTGAGAGGGCTTTGAAGGCCAACAAGAAGGCAGCGGAACTCAGTTCTGAAGTGAGAACACCTCTGTGGACATGTACTCAGGGAAGGCTCAGATAGCCATATCGGACCAGAGTGGTTTGGCGCTTGAGTGCTTTTGCTTTCAATAAGTCATTTAGCTCATCATTCTCCTGGAAGGATTAAGAGAATGCCTTCCATGGGAAACATCCCAGGTTTTGTTTTCCTAACTCTTTCTTTGCTCACATAGGCTTTCCCCTAAGTGAGGGTGATAGAGATTGCAAAGCTCCCTGCAGACCTATTCCTAAAGTAAACAAATAAAGAAGAACAATATTGTCAAACAGGCATCTAGGAATTGGACAGTTGATACTGGAATTAGCTCACAGCCATCTGGTTTTGAAAGGAGGAATTGGCTGGCAGCTCAACTCTAAAAGCAACAAGCAGTTCTGGGTATTTCTCCCCCACCTTTTATTTTTTATTTGTAGGCACAGAAAAAAAAAAAAATCAGTTCATTTTGACTGTATTGAAGAAACCTGATTCTCACAGTATCTGCAAGGAAGTAAAAGACCACAGAAGACTGAATACAGACTAGATGCCTCCCGTTTTACTTGTAATTTTTCGTAATGACTGTTTATGATTTAAACAAGCCTTTTTTCTATTATATACGTGACATACGCTCAGGCCTATACTGTCCCCTTCTTCCAGGGGAAGTGGATGAACATCTCTGTAATGCTCTCCCCCTTCAGAGGAAAATGTCTGACTCTTCTGCGCAGAGGCAGCTGCCATACAGGTTGCCATCCTCCTCCCAGCTCATGGCCCGTGCTGTCCATGCTGGGTGGCTGGCCTTGGCCGCCGGCGCTCATCAGGCTGGGTCCGAGGGGCCTCTCCTGTGGGCTGGGAGCTTGCTCCTCTGCTTTGCTCTCAATGGTCCTTGAGAGAACAGCTGGCATTTGATAAAAAAAAAAATAAAATTCAAACCCATGCCTCTGTAACCACCTTTTCAGGTCATACACTAACTTCACACAATGTTCTTTGGACATTGGGCCTTACCCAAGGATTAAAAAGTCAAAATCTTTTTTACTGACTTCACTGGTTTAAGGCTGAGCTCCTCCTCAGGTGGGCTGGGGAAGTAATAAGGCCTTCTGTGTGGTGTGTGATAATTTCTCTTTGTTTGTGTGTGGCATTTTTTCAGTGACATTGCTGGTTTTTTCATTCAACCTGCACATCACTTAGATTGCTTGAAGCCATTAGACTTGATGATTTCTTCGTAAAATGAAGTGGAAAAACATATTCAGTCAAGGCCAGCCTCTGAAGAAACCCATTGTTTGCAGTGGTTCAATTTAATTTCAAACATATCACATCACTTTCTGTTGTTAAGTTCAGTATTTCAGCACTATGGAACCTGATGAGATGAAATTGCATTTGCACTGTAAAATCAGATTTAGCTCTTTGAGTGATGAACGGGTGAGGGATTGTATTTCATTATGTATATTGCAAAGAAAAGAGCATGCTTTACCGCACAGTAGCAGCTTGCACACAGCCAGTTTTGGTTGGGTTTTTTTTTCTTTATCTTTCAATATAACTTTGTGTGTGAATGGTCTTCGGGTCATAAAGTGCTGGTGTCTCTAAGCTTTAAGCTCCCTAATTTGCCAGGGAACTCGAATCTACAAAATAGTTACTATGCTCATTTAAAGTGTTATGTTTTTTCATAACTTTGGATTTTCCAACAGTCTGTAGCTGAATATTGTTGTTTGTTTAAGTGCAGTGTGATTAGCTGTCCTGGAAAGTATCATCTGTGGCAGTTTGGTCGTGTAGCACAAGCCAGGAGTTGAGGGACGCAAGAACATTCTCTGCACCAACCGGGTATACTTACACATTCTGCAGCAGGTATATAATTTCAGGCTTTGATTTGGGAAAATATTCATAAGACAGACAACTCCAGTAGATACATCTAGTTAAAAAACACTGGCCTAAAGAGATGTATGTTCATGTCTTGGCATTTGCATAAAAACATATTTAAGTATGTATATTTTCCCATATCATGGCCTTAGGTTTATTCCCACTGAAGTCCAGCAACTGAACCAGTGTTAGACACGTAGGCTTGGAAGGCCAAGTAACCCCTTTAATAATTTGAATCTGCCCATTAATTAAGTTTACAAACTCCTTGAAACATTGGATGGCTTAGATTTCTTTAAAACTGCAGAATCCTCAGGTTCCAGTACAAACATGCTTTCTTTCAGTTACAAAATAGGAATTTATTTGTTTACACTCAATTTAAAATTGAGGGTTTACAGATTGCAATGCAGAAGGTACTTTTCTATAGGTAAAACTTCTGGAAGCTCGATAAGCCATTTGCTCTACATGGGAATATTTTTTTTTTTAAAGTAATTTCATGAGCCACAAAATCTATTCAGATATTAACAACATGTTTCTTCTGTGATATTACTGCCTTTTTATTTGTAAGAAACTAAAGACGTTCAATGCAGCCTGGAAAAATTCAGTCTTTTGATCTGATGAGTAAAAATTAAGTATGGAAAGCTCATGCAGTGCAAGATTGATCAAACTAGCAATGCCTTTTTCTGGTCCTGCTTGAAATTTGTGGAAGGATTTCTTTTTTTTAATGTTACAATTGCCAAGAAGTCTTTAAAGATTGGACCTGAGGATTAGAAACCTTCCTCAGAGAATTAAATCAGCTGCTACAGATTTAGGGCCAATTGCCTTAGACTAATCTATTAGTAAGGTTGTAAAATACAATGTTGTTAGAGCAGACAGGGAAGTATACAGCTTGAAAGTCCATTTGGGAACATGAAGTCTAACAGCTATGTACACCCTCAAGCCAGCTAGTTTTGTTTGACTTACTCCTCCTTTCTTTCCTGTAGCTGCAGCTGTGAGTCTCTGGACTCCTGTAACACACACCTTGCACAGTTACTTAGGACCATAGCGACATACCACAGGCAGATATATAAATTAGTAGACCATTTTGCACAGCTTGTATTACCACAGAATCAGAAAAGTACTTGGAAAATCTGATGCCAGGTATAACCTGCTTTCCGCACAGTCCAGTCATTTGCTACAGAATCTACTTGATCTGTCCCCAAGTCCTGTGCCTTCACTGTTTCTGTCATCACCAAAGCTGAGAAGCTCTTGCATTCCATATTTATGCCACCCTCTTTATTTTGATTTACATGTGAATCATAGAAGCATAGAATCAGAGAATCATTCAGGTTGGAAAAGACCTTTGAGACCATCAGGTCCAACCATTAGCCCAGGATCGCCAAGTCCATCACTAAACCATGTCTCTAAGCACCGCATCTACGTGTTTTTTAAACACCTCCCCGGGTGGTGATTCCCCTGCCTCCCTGGGCAGCCTGTTCCAATGCTTCAACACCCTTGCAGTGAAAAATTTTTTTCCTAATAACCAATCTAAATCTCCCCTGGCAGAACCTGAGGCCGTTTCCTCTTGCCCTGTTGCTTGTTACCTGGGAGAAGAGACCGACCCCCACCTGCCTGCAGCCTCCTGTCAGGCAGCTGTAGGGAGTGATAAGGTCCCCCTGAGTCTCCTCCACTCCAGGCTAAACACCCCCAGTTCCCTCAGCTGCTCCTCACAAGACTTGTGCTCCAGACCCCTCACCAGCCCCGTTGCCCGTCTCTGGACACGCTGCAGCCCCTCTGCTCCCTCTTGCAGTGAGGGGCCCAGAGCTGAACACAGGGTTTGAGGTGCGGCATCACCAGTGCTGAGTGTGGGGGGATGTCTGGTCACTTCCCCTGTCCTGCTGGCCACACTATCTCTGACACAAGCCCGGATGCTGTTGGCCTTCTTGGCCACCTGGGCACCCTGCTGGCTCATGTTCAGCCGGCTGTCAACCAGCACCCCCAGGTCCTTTTCCTCCAGGCAGCTTTCCAGCCACTCTGCCCCAAGCCTGTAGCGCTGCGTGAGGTTGGTGTGACCCAAGTGCAGGACCCGGCGCTGAGCCTTGTTGAACCTCATATAACTGGCCTCAGCCCATTGATCCAGCCTGGAAGACCCTATGTGGAGACCCATAATCTCCTATCACTGCTAGCAGGAATCAACTTCACCCAGTTTTGAAGTAAACATCTGTGTTTTGTCAAGCAACTTTGAGCAACAGGCTGACTAAGTAGTGGGCTCTCAGTACGTGTCAGCCACCCTTACAAGTTTTAAGTAGTTAACAAAGTTATGCTATGTCTTTTAACTCATGTGTTTTGATTTCACCAGATTTCTTACCCTTGTCTTGATTACTGCTGCTCCTCTCTTAGTTTCTCCTCAGTAGCTCTCTCCACATTGTAACAATACTCCTCCGTGCTGAGAAAAGGCACTTATGCTAATTAAAATATTAAATAAGATCACTCACTAGACTGCATTTTTATTCATACAATTGCCATGCTTATAGTCTTGGGGTATAATTCAGAAATGGTAAATTTTCATCAGAAAAGGTAGATAGGTGACTTATCTGAGTCTGTATATCCTTCTGTCTAACTTTCACATCCAGACCGTCATTTTGTTCTATACAGTTGTCCAATTCATGTATCACACTCACCCAGAGTGATGGTGACAGGTACAACTGCTACCTGACAACCTGTCCCAGACATTCATTTCCTTCTGCATTGAAAAAAGTGTCATCTGAATGTCCTCAGGACTTGTTCTTGCTAAAATTAACATTTATAGTGGTTGGTCCACAGAAAATTCATGCCACTCACAGTCCTTAAAATAGTTTCATGCAGAAGGCATTTCACAGAAGCCTTTTCCCCAAGACTGTCTCTTTCTAACCCTCACCCAAATGGTATTCTTTAATGAATAGCCTTGAGGGAATAAAGAAACCATGTCCAGCAGTGAGGATTCACCATCCAATCAATTTGCTGAAAAAAAATTAAGGAAAATTAAGAAATGGCCACAAGTGAACAATGGCAATATGCTTTTCCCTGAAAAGTGAAATACTATTTTATTTCAGGAAACCAAGGGTTTCTCAATCCTTGTTTCTCCACAGCAAGAGTTTCTGTACTGGCTGCCTCTTACTCCTGAGTTGAAGTATTTCATATATCTGATGGTTTCTATGTTTATTTCACCCTGTGCATGTGGCTCTACTTTGTGCACCACAGCTCTCAGTTAGCTAAGCAGTCAGAGACAACTTTAACACAGGATTGCTGTGCAAAGAAAGACCAGATTGGTTAATATTAGGCAATTACAGTCCTGGATGTCTCAGCCAATTACCATGATCACAACCCAGTTCTGCCTGTTGTATGCAACCACCCTACCTCAAGCTGTGATCTTGTCAGAGCTCATAAGCAAAGCAGAGTGGGGCTGCTGAGGCAGAAAGATGGATTTGCTCTGGAAATAAGGTAGAAAAAATAACACCACAAAATGAATTGGTAATTCAGAAAGTAGTGTCTCACACAGACAGTGTTGCCAGTTTACAGAATTTTACCATGAAGCTTGTGGTAGTGGCATTTTTCTTGACTCCTGATTTTCTAGGCTAATAAGGAAAAACAGGTTTTAGTTTCTTTAGGGGGTTTCTAGATACAAAAAGGGTATCTGAAAGATATCGCAGCTGTAAGGTATTAGATGGTAAACAACTCCTTCCCGTGTTACTCTCACAGTCTTGATGGTTGACACATGAGTTTTGAATACCTGGGCAGAAATAGAGCACTCTGCAGCATTGCCCTTCTGCTGAGATGCAGAGCCACAGTGCTCACCACCACTGCGCTATTCACATCTCTGACCTTAGACTTTCCACCTCTGCCAGGAGTGAAACATCTGACCATCCTCTGCTTCAGGAGGACCTTGGGGAACAGCCTCTCCTGTGCTGAGCAAGTCAAAGGCTGTATTTTTCTACAATGTCAAGCCAGAATAACCCTTCATTGCCGTAGGAAAAGCTATCCCTGCCACTCATTCCCATGCCTACTTCTTCTTATTCTCACATCATTAGTTCCCTTGTACTAAGTCAACCTCCTGTCAGCTGTACAACAAAGGACTTAGGATCTGAAGTGGGTTAAAACACACTGCACCCAGAAAAAAGAAGAAAAAAAAAAAGAGAGAAGAAAGGTCATAATTAAAAACACAGGTAAGCTAATTTTGACAGTTTAATGGTCCCAGAAAGCTTATGGATTTTACAAACCAACCTCACAGCCTTCTTAAACAACAATAATAATAATGTGTTATCTTAACAGCAAAAGCTACGTACAGCAGAATTATAATACAAACAAACAAACAAAAAAAGCAATAACTGAATGTTACGCTGAACACCCAGGAGTGACCCATCACCTAACTGGGTCTGACATATGGGATCAGAGACTGAAGAAGGCACTTCTCTGCATAAATGTGTGTGCTCCAGCCCCAGCCAGGAGGCTGCATGAGCGGGGCATCTGGTTTCCCTGCGTCGGACCTGATGGGCCTGCTGAGAAATGCTTTGCTCCTAGACAAAGTGCTGGAAGCATTCTATCAATATTATTGAATTGATTTTAAAGGTCTTTGAGTCATAATTTCTTTCTCTGTGCTGCAAGGCAATTCATTCTGTGGTTTATTGTGGGCATAGCTGAATAGTTTACATTAGGACTATAGTAATAATAGGGCAAAGGTTTGCTAAAGAATAATGTAGCTACTAGGAATTGAAGGTGCTTCATTGTAAATACTGGAGGCTCAAAAGTCCCCAGGCAAAAGATTTCACGAACCAGACAAATCCTTTGTCACATAACAGTCTGTAGCATTATTTCATGTAGTAGAAAAAGATACTTCGGAAGTCTGAATAAACGCAAGAAGTCCTCACCCACTATTTTGGCTTTTCTCTTACAGATTAAAAGACTGAAGTACTAGAATAAGATCCTAAAAGTTTTGTATTTGGCACATGGCAGATTGTCTTTTTGCCAAATGTAAACACATCAAGCTCTCTGTATAGACTTTCTCACAACTTTGGCAGAAAAGAAAAGTCTGAGTTGGAGGTGAGGGATGTACAACATTATTGCAGACAGTGACAGAGCCATACCAGCGAAGGCTATGTTAATTATAAAGATTTTCTGTCCCCCCCCCCCCATGCAATCTGAATTACATTAGGTCTTCTCCAACCCCTGGGCAGACAAACTCTATAAAGGAAAAAAGATGTCAAGCACAGACATTAACTTGGCAAAAAGCTGCAATGATTTAAGAAGTTATTAACCCATAAGCATTTCTTGCAGCCTGTCTTCTGGGGATACATGCTTCCCAAGCTCTTCAGCTGAACAGATGGGATCACACAAGCATTCTCTTTGGAGCAGCTAAGGAGGTGATCTGAGTTAATTTGGCCGATTCTGCCTGGATTGGATGATGAACAATTCACCTCCCATTCCACCAGAGCTGGAAAAACGGTGAGCTCCAGCTCCAGCTGGTGCATCTGTGCAGGTCTGAGGCTCCAGCTGGCTCTGCAGAGGCAGATCAGCTCTGGGCTTCAAAGTACAGTCCACAAATTCACCCTAGGTCATTAGCAAAGCAGAATTAAACCCTGATTTTGTTGTTCAGATTGTGATCTTAGTTCGAACACTGCAGTGAGAAAGGTCATCATTTAACTGTTAACATTTTTGTTCTTTGGGTCTGTCTCTTGAGTTCCTCTGTTTCACATATACAATTACTTTTCATATATATAATTGGGTTTGAATCTCCTTCTGAATGACAGGATATATTACCTCCCTCTTAGACTATCAGTCATATTAAAATTAGCTCCTTATTATATCATTGACACATGAAAAATATGTTTTTAATATAACTGTCATTTCTTACTGTAGCTTGATTTGAACTCAGACTCTATAATGAATTAAAGCTAATAATTAGCTAATGAGAGCATATCTAGGACTACCAGAATAGTAAATTTGGTGTAGAATTAGTTAAACCATTTTTATGCTCTTTTGTTTTGGGTTTTTTTTTGGTTTTTTTTTCTACACTTTGTTACAAAGTGTTGTTCTGCTTGGATTTTATACCAGTCTGCAGTATACTGCCCAACAGGGAATATCTCTTCATACCTGAACTCTGTCTGCCCGATTATAGATTTTTAATGTCTAGTTTCCTTTAAGTAGCCTTACAATAAATAAGGGCTTCAAAGTTCTTTAAGAAAAGAAGGAAACATACTTCGTTCATAGGAAAAGATACTAAGTTTGGCTTTTCTTTCTTTTGTGTTTCATCATGAAAGCGACTTCAGGCAGGACCTGGGTGTTTCACCGGGCAGCAGGCGGCTCCCAGCTGAGCCGTGCCACCTAGTCACCTGCAAGGCAGCCAGACCTGCTGCCATCGTGGGACCTGGTGCAGTTATTCCCCTCCGCCCCCCCCCCTCCCCCCCCCCCCCCCGCCCCAGGTCAGTTCATTGCTGTTGTGACTTTGTTTTATGGAGGACTTCTCTTAAACAGCTGTTGTGTCAGCAGTAATGAGGTTGTTTCAGGCTAACTTCTCTTTGCACCGTTTGTTGAACCCCCTGACCACGAAGGAAACGGAGCTGAAAGACGATTCACAGAGTTTTGCATGGGTGATTGTGGCTGTAATCAAGCAACGTCATGGACCTGCCACTCCGATAACACAAAGTAGATTAGCTACTATAAGCTTATATAAAATCCCAAATTTTTTCCTCACTTTATGGGATAAATCTCATTCCTTTAGTTTGCAGAGTGGTCCCACACAAAACAATGTATAATCCCAGTACAGAAATTAAGAATCTATTACTTAGGAAAGCCTGAAGACTGAGCCAGTTCTCCTGCCATGTGACATAACTGCTTTCCAGTTTCACTTGCTTAATCTATTTTATTTCTTTATCTTGTAGATTTAATTATGTCACCCAATATTGAATTTGATGAGTATTTTAATGGACCTTTCCTGGGTTAGTTTTATAGAGAACTAAGTGAATCTAAGCTGGTAACTCTAAAAGGTTGGAGTAGAGGTATCTGTAAGAAAGCCCAAAAGCTGGAATCACTCATGATGATACATGAGTGCAGACATTTATTTTTAGAACGTGTAATACATCATAACGAGATTTTATGTATAATTTATGGTGTGGAAGGGATCCTGTGATTAAGCGACAGCACTTCATTTTTCCTCATATAAAGATGTACACGGTAGGAAGTAAACGGTCCCTGAATATTGTAAAACCATATTTAGACTGGAACCATGTGATGCAGATTAAAGTGAAACCTACAATGCATAGACTGATTCCTGCTCTCCTTTGATCTGGTTTAAGTTCAGAGAGTCTACTGGGACCATTAAATTCAGCAACAAAAGAATCAGGACCCAGATCTAGAAATATTTACATTACTTCCATCACCACAAAGACTGGTTCAGACTTGTTTATCCCAACAAACAGAGCACATTAAAGGTGGCGATTCAAGTATGACATAAGAAACACCAGATTTGACACAAGGCAAGGCAGTGGCAACAGCCGGTGCTGACTGCCATTGCTGGAGATGTCCATTGGGAGCTTCATGCAAGTCTTGGGGGAGAAAACCCAAAGATGCTTCCTTGAAGTGGACGGTGGAAGCTGTTGTTACAGGAAAGCAAGGCTGCGAGTTAACTCCTGACACGGAGTAAGAGGTTCAGCTGGAGTAGACGGAGGCTGGGAGGAATTCAAGACACATGGTGTGCATCTGGAAAGCAGCAAAGGCAGAGTCCACGGAGAGACAGAGAGGAATGTGACACTGCTGTAGCCAAAAGCCAGAAGAGTGGTCCTTGAATATAATTTTGATAGGTACAATTGGGTGAGAAGACACATTTGAAATCAGCAAAAAATGTCACAGCAATCAAATACTGAGATCATAAGAGTCCGGCTGAATAAAAAAAAAAAAAAAAAAGCTGCAGGATAGTAAGAAAGACTGTAACTTATATTATTTAGAAAAATTGTTGGCATTTCTGAGTTCTTGCCGAAGGTGCTGGCTGTGCTATGGGCTTGACTGACAGGCAAGGTGGAGGCAGTTTCCGTGGTGATGACCAAAGGTGGAGGAGATATAAATGTAGACAGGAGCAACTACCACATTCACAAACTAAAGGGCAGGCAAAGCTAGAGACTATAGAGAGCTGAAGAAAAGCCATTAAGGTTCACAGATTTAAAGTCATAGAGAAGTTGAGCATAAAAAGATGAGTGCAGGACAGGCAGCCACACCAAGAAGATGCAGGAGACAGAGGAGAGTCCGGCAATGAAGAGATCAGAGCAGAACAGTGCTTCCTGAACTGCTGCTCAGTTCTGAACAGAACCAGAGCAGCTGGGTGGCCCCCGCTGCAGCTGGGAATTTTGTAACCAAAGCTGTGGGCTGAGTGAGGTGCTGAGGGCAAAGCAATGAGCCTGGAGGAGTCAAATGAGAGACAGCAAGCCCTGTTACCACCCAGGGTGAATGTGTCGAATTTTTAAAGGGGGTGCAAAACAATATTGAAACTGTGGTAAGTTCCTGACGTTCAGCGAGAAGTGCAGACTGTTTTGTAATTAAGACAGGGAGAACTTTAATGAACTAGCTGACAATATATGGTATTTCTTCTAATTCACTGGAAGACTTGGTAGGAAGGTCCCCAGGTATCAGCTAATAGTTGGCAGGCAAGTAGGGCAGAGCACTTAACTGTGGGAAGCATAGCATCCAGAAGGATGAGACCACACGGACATTCCTGCTCAGGTAGGGGTGATACATCAGAAAGAACAGAAAACATTTTAAAATAAATTTCCACTTAGACTCTAGAGAGACTGAAACACGCTCCACATATACATGAAGCTGCTCTGTGAAGGCCTCAGATACAGAAGCAAACAGAATTGCAGCCCTGCACCCCACGCAGGACTGATGGGTGGACAAATGCCACTGACTGCAATAGGGCTTTCTTGGCCAAAGAGCTTTGTGGGCCATGAAAATGCAAATTTCCTAGAAGTCATTTTTTCCTGTGTGCCTCCAGAAGGTGAGAGCTTCTTTAAGATTAAGTGGAAAGCGTAAAAAGAAATAAAATCTGCCTTAGTCTCTGTAAAGACCATATGATAACTGACAGGGAAACAGACAATAATCATAGCAGTAATGATAAAGTATGGGTAGACTAGTTGTATACGTATGTCTGTCCAGCTACGTATAATATATGAACCTTGAGGATATGCAGTCCTCTGCTTGCAAGGAGCCAACTCATTGGCTAGTGCAATTCTATTAACACCCATGAAGCAACATGTAATTACATGCAGAGCCTATGACTCTTGCGCTTAGTTTTTTATTGTTCATCTTGAGGTGAGAAATCTATTCTTCTTAGCAGGGACACTCATTCCATTCAGGAAAACAAGTAAAGAATGGCACTGATAAGTCACTGATATTAATAGAAACTGCTTGTGTGGATTCCTCATTCATAAAATATTTCTGTAGCACCAACCCTTTAACTCGGTGGTTATTGCTCTGTAACTCATTATATTGTGTGATCTCAAAGTATGGTTTGTTGCCAACAGTAGTTCATGGAATTATTCTAAGCCATAACAACACAGATACGTTACATTCATAGTTTTGTTTTGCATTTAGACAGATCATTTTTTTACCTTGGGCATCTTACACTGGTGGAAAAACTAATCAAAATGACATTTTCAGGTATATAGTTATTTTTCCTGGTTTATTTTCTTCGCAGACGTTGAAAATATTTCTCACAATGATTTAGTAGCAGCTAAAAGTTAAAATATTCTTAGTGCTGAGATGGGCCAAGCATAATCAAATGTCAGGAAGCACGGTGGAAGACCTGAGCCTTAGCAGCAGTGTGTGTGCCGTAAGGCTGTAGTATGTAGCTATGCCTAGTCTGGCCACCTGCAAACTTTACATCAGGGCAAACCTGAGCTGCATCACTCTTCTGTGTGTCTTGATTTTCTTGAAAGAGAGTGGCCGGGCAGCGCTCTCCAGTGAGTCTCTCAGCTTTGGCATCTAGGTACTTGTGTAAGAGGGACCTGTGTGGGTGTACAGTTTGCGGTGGAGACATATCCAGCGGGAGTTTACATTGGCTAATAACCTGTCAACGTTACCTCATCTTCCAAACCTGTGGCCTTAGGTCTAATTAGGTAATACTTCTTGTTCTGCTTTGTAAAAGCTAGTGGTCTCTTGGTCAGGCTATTTCTGTGATATTATTTATTGCTGCGTTTTCTTGCTGCCCTGTTAGTTATGGTCACGATCTTACTAGATATAGTGAATTCAAATGGAAAACTTTAAGGACCACAGAGGCAATACTGGAAAAAGTACTAAAAATTTCATGAGTAATCGTGTTCTGTACTGAACCAATGCCCTGGCATGGACTTGCCTCCTGGAAGTGCTGCCTCTTCAATTATAGATTAAGTTAAAGGTTTACTACTTGTAAGAACAGAGCTGTACAAACCTTCCCCGATGTAGTCTGAAAGAATGTGTATGCCTTTGATTTCCGACGTGCAGACTCAAAGGTGAGGGGTAAGAAACAGGGGGAAGCAAACAGGCTGGGTTTCATTTCCTGCCCGTGCCTCAGACTTCCCATGTAACCCAAGATAAGCTACTAAGCTCTTTGTTCATTATTTCATGCTCTGTAAAACTGGGATAATAATGCTTCCTTTTCCTTTGTAAGCTCCTTTTCTTGCCTAATAAAATATTATGCGTTCTTGTTTAATGTAGCTGCATTTATGTATTAAATAAACAAGCACATGAATGCAGAACTCCCTTTCCAAGACTTCATATCTATGCATATTCAGGACTTGCTCATAAATGCAAATTGGCCTCGAGTGTAAGTACTTGCACAATCTGTCTGCTTTTTCCACTGCTTGCAGGTATATTCAGGTCTGGGTACTGATCTAGAGTTGTTTTCAGCTGGGCTTGATAAATAGCATCAATTTTCAGGACCTAGTAGTTCAATCAGAATTAAGCTAGATTTTTCTTTATTTAATTTTCATTATCAAGTAATGACAGTTCATTTCACCATATAGACACACCTCTATGACTTAGGTTGTTTGTGTGAAATGTTATATTTAGTTAAAATCCTTAGAATCTAGTTCAAGATTTCTAGTGCATTGTCCTGGGAAAGCAGTCACTTTGGAAATCAAGAGGTTATTTCTCTCTGCTTCCTTGGAAACTCTTAGTTAATAACATTTTTAGAGTAACTAACCATCAGCTGGGAATTCTTAACTGGTATTTTCATGACAAACGTACCTGCTGTCAATGGCCAGGCACTGGCATTGCACTTTATGATTTTTCTCAGGCGGTTTCCTTACAGCCTTAGAATGCTGAATCATTCAGGAAGAGTAAAACATTCACGGCCAATGTTAATGAAAAGCTCATCAAACTGAACACTATTAATTAATGAATAGGCATACTTTTAGATCCAAGGCTGATAACATGACTGAGTTGAGGAATGAAGTTATTTACATCTCTTTACAAAATGCACCAGAAGTGAAGATTTTTATCATGTATCCTGACTAAACCAAATTTGAGTAAATATATGTGTTATCCCCCCACAGTCTCCCTGTAGTCTCGGTGGCTATGACTTCATTCTTTATGTGCTTTAATCCCCAACAGTCATGTAGATGTTCATTTGTACATAAATCGTTGCTGTATTCCGATTTGGACTTGGATGTAGATAGATTTATCTCCGATGCAGGAGTGTTGCCAGTAGAGTAAATGACACCCGTCAGCAGCGTCACTGCCTTGTGCCAAACAGTGGGAGGGAAGCAGGCCTGTGTAACTCCACTACCTTGTTAATACTGTAGTTTTATTTTGGAGTGAAAAGGTGCTAGTTGGATTTGATCATTAAGGCAATGAAAATCTTTCCTATGGTTAGGAATGAAGAAATATGGGTCCTTAAAAAAAAGTAGCATTTTATTACCTTATTATGCACGGGCCTGATCTGCTGGAGGCATAGTCTAAAAATAATTAAAAAAAAATAAATAAAAAAATGTCCAAGTTTCTCAGCACTTGAGCCTAAGAAATTAAATCAATAGCTGTTGCTTTTCTCCATATCTTGTCTTTAAGATTTATGCATTAGATTTTTACAATTTAATTTGCTTATATATTTTAAGACTTTGTTAATGCCTACCTGCTTTGTTTGGCACATATCGAGTAGCACCTAGTGTCATGGAGGCTACTAGTATAACTTAATCCAAAATGCTTACTGTGTACTATAAATATTGTTAAATATTCCCTAAATTCACAGTGCACACTGCATCCTGTGGTTTGACATGCAACAAAACCGAAATTTCATTTGCTTCAGATGGACATAATTTTTTATTGTATTTTGCTGTGAAAACCATGACCTGTTCTATGCTCCACCCCATTTAGAAACAGCCAGTCCATGAAAACTGCCAGTATAGATTTAGATACTGCTGCTTTTAGTTCCCTGTGGTGCAAGTAACTTCCCTGAACTGCAGGTGCCTCCAACAACAGAGAGGTGGTGGGAAGGAGGTAAAGGGTGCAAGGTCATCTCTAAGACACTACAGAAAGCTCACATGCCTCTGATGCAAGAAGGCGCTAGACCAAGGTAATGAGGTTGTGTCGTGGCAGCTTTTAGATCAGTCTGCCCCTGTGCAATTGTTTGTAGGGGGAAGCAGCTAAGACATCATCTAGTCAAAAATGGTGATTATCAGAAGCATGAAAAGAACTAGTGCTGGGGAGACACCTTCAGCTAGACAGTCAATAAATCAAAACAACAAAAGATTCCTTTTCCTCTCAAGTCACAGCCTTGTCTTGTCTCCCTCAAACGCTATCAAAGAGAATAATTCTGATTTTTTTTACTATTATAACTCAATATATATAAATCATAGTAATAAAATAGTAAAGGAAATCCCAAAGCATTTCTGTTATCAAAATTAAAAAAAAAATATCTTTTTATTTGAAAGTATTTCTTTTGGAAAGGTTTATTGTGAGGTTCTGGTAAGTATTTCTTCCTGTATATAAAACAAAAACATACCTTTCTGTAGAAAGCGTGAGACCTCCTGTACTATCCCTCTTAACTGTATTTCCACTACTCCATCTAGGTCCAGTTCAGCATTTGGAGCCTGCTTGTTTTGAATTACTCATGATAGCTGTAGGCTGAATGAAGAATTGGCATTACATTATCACAAGTGCTATTTAGCTTTGCTTTGATGTCCGTTCCGGCAGCCTTACCATCTGCAGGTGTGTAAAAGTAACACCTGTTCAATGAATTTGGAATAAGGACACTTTATGGAGGTATCCACACAGAACTTTACAGAAATTATCTCGTAGCCTGGAATATTAAAAAGAACATGAAGAGAGAAAATTATGATCTTATTCAAAATTCCTACAGCACTGGAAATCAGACAGTAGTACTCAGGATTTAGGAAAAGATTGATCTTTCCAACAAATGGAGAGTTCAAGGACAGACATGGCATTAAAGCTGCTAAAAGTCTGGACCAACTGAAATCCCATTGAAATCAGGGGAGTTTCTTTGAGTATACACTGATGAAAGTAAAATTAGAAATTAGTCTTCAGTCTCCAAATTTTTTAACTAGTCCAGTAAATGAATGCCTGTATGTTTCTTCTATACCAAAGGGCTATTTAGCTCACATTTGATTTTTTAATGAATCAGGTTCTTCTTGGAGAGACAGGTTTATCTTCTCCAGTGCTCCAGCCACATCACTGAAATCACAGAAGGCAAAGGTTCTTCTTGGTGAGGCAGAGGATTATCGCCACTATACATCATATTTAAGAAATTATGACAGTCCAGTGAAGCTCCCACTGACTGGAAAAGGGGAGACACACACACACCACACCCCCCATTTTTAAGAAGGGAAATAAAGAAGGCTCAGGGAACTACAACCCAGTCAGTCTCACCTCGGTGCCTGGCAAGATCATAGAGCAGATCCTCCTGGAAACTATGCTAAGGCACATGGAAAATAAGGAGGTGACAACCACCATGGCTTCACTAAAGGCAAGTCATGCCTGACAGATTTGCTAGCCTTCTGTGATGGAGTTACAGAACTGGTGGATGGGGGAATGCCAACTGATGTCATCTGCCTGGACTTGTGCAAAGCACTTGACACTGTCGTGCATGACATCTTTGTCTCTAAAGTGGAGAGGCATGGATTTGATGGATGGACCACCTGGTGGGTGAGGAATTGGCTGGATGATCAAACTCAGAGTTGTGGTCAACAGCTCAATATCCAAGTGGAGACCAATGATGAGTGGCATTCCTCAGAGGTCTGTACTGGGACCAGTGCTGTTCAACATCTTTGTTGGTGACATGGACACTGGGATCAAGTGCACCCACAGCAAGTCTGCTGACAACACCAAGCTGAGTGGTGCAGTTGACACACTGGAGGGAAGGGATGTCTTCCAGAGGGAACTTGGCAGGCTTGAAAGGTGGGCCCATGTGAACCTCATCAAGTTCGACAAGGCCAAGTGCAAGGTCCTGCACATGGGCTGGGGCTACCCACAATGTCAATACAGGCTGGGAAGAGAATGGATTGAAAGCAGCCCTGAGGAGAAAGACTTGGGGGTGTTGGTGGACAAGAAGCTCAACATGACCTGGCAATGTCTACTTGCAACCCAGAAAAGCAGCTGTATCCTGGGCTGCATCAAAAGAAGTGTGACCAGCAGGTGGAGGGAGGTGATTGTCCCCCTCTACTCTGCTCTCGTGAGACCCCACCTGGAGTACTGCGTTCAGCTGTGGGGTCTCCAACAGAAGAAGGACAGCGACCTGTTGGAGTGAGTCCAGAGGAGGACCACAAAGATGACCAGAGGGGTTGGAGAACCTTTTCTGCGAAGACAGGCTGAGAGTGTTCGGGTTGTTCAGCCTGGAGAAGTCTTTGGGGAGACCTTATAGCTGCCCTCCAGTACTTAAAGGGCACTTCTAACAAAGATGGGGACAGACATCTTGCAGGGCCTGTAGCAGTAGGACAAGAGGTAATGGCTTCAACCTGAAAGAGGGTAGATTTAGATTAGATATTAGGAAGAAATTCTTTACTGTGAGTGTGGTGAGACATAGAATCAGGTTTCCCAGAGAAGTTGTGGCTGCCCCATCCCTGGGAGTGTTTCAAGGCCAGGTTGGACGTGGCTTTGAGCAACCTGGTCTAGTGGAAGGTGTCCCTGCCCATGGCAGAGGGGTTAGATCTAGATAATATTTAAGGTCCCTTCTAACTCAAACCATTCAATGATTCTCTGATTCTGCTACCTGTTGATTTGTTTTGCTGGAAATGAATATTTAACGTTTACTTGCCCGTTAATCTAGTATTCTAGGACACACCTGTTTCATGCATTTGAATTCCTTATGCCTGTGTCCTTATCACATGTCAAAACTTGATACTCTAGTATGAACCTGTAAACAGTCAGCATACAGTCTTCTAAGACTGTGTTCCTTTTTCTCCTTAGTTTTTAATACTTTTTAATGCAGTGACACCCACTATTACAAGTTTTCATTGGATGAGGGCCTTTGCTGAAGGGATTCATTACATATGGACAGGCATGGGTCTCCATCTATCACAGTGAAACAGGTCAAATGAATCAATACATAGTTAAGTGTTTCCTAATAGAGTTTATGTTAAACAGGACAAACTCTGTGTTGACTGTCTTGTTTATCATTAAAGCCTTATAAACATTATTACATAAATAGAGCCTTTGATGACTTAACTGGCTAATAACGTCATTATTTTTGTTTTGTGGAGTAGTTCAATTAAATGGAATAAAACTGCAGTCCAAGGAAAGCTATAATTCCTCTTCCACTAATTTTTACCATTCCTTTTTGTAAGAGTTAGTAGTATGACAATTTTCTATTGTGGAACTTGAAAAGGCACAGAGACCAGACAACATGCATTGTTTGGGAATCCTCCTCTTCTCTGCCAGAGCCCTTATCATTCTCACCATTCATGGTTTTATTCATCTCAGCCTTGAAATGTCCAGTTTCCAGCTTAGGAGCAGGGTATGGAACTAACTCAGCAGTTTGCTTCTAAGATGCTGTCCCCCTTTGCGTTGCCTGATATGTATCACTTTACTTTGGCTGTAGGCATGGTGGTAAAAAATAGAGGGCATGATTCATTTCACACTCATGCCACTGTAAAAGTGAGCCAAAGTGAATGGAGATAGACTGATAGAAGACTCAGATCAGTTTCGGGACTCCTGTTTTTATGCTGCGCTTAGACCATGGCTCTCCGTTTCCTTACAAAGAAGGATGGAAATGAAAAGTATTAGCTGGGCCTCTTCTCCTGCAAAGTGTTTTTAACCACTGGGGTAATACTGGCAGGGCAGTTTATAGTTAGTCACAGGCTCGGTCTTGGGCAATGATCACAGACCCATTGAGTAACTCAGGTTGACAGGGACTGGGGACATCATCTGGTCCTATAATGCGGTGGCAGAAAAGCAAAACTCATTTTAGTTGTACTGGTCTAGTACCTGTTACCCGAGCTAATACCAAAAAAGAAAAAAATAAGTTAAAACCAGGAGAGAATTCAGACATGCAATTATTTAAATTTCTATATGACTAGATGATTGTAATTGTGACAGTCTGTAAAAGGAAGATATTCCTAAAGATTTCTCCTTTTTAAAGTTGTATACTTGTAATTACCATATTATGAAACATAATTATGGTACCCTCAGGATTTTTCTGTAGTCTTTGCAAGCAACCTGGCAAGGAATTGATAAAGTGCAGGAAACAATCCAAAAAAGCAATTTTCATTAGTTTTTTCTCATAATATAAATTTAAATGCAAAACTATTAAAATATGATTGTAATACTCTCATAAAAATATTTTACAAAGTGGTGCTTAAGACTACATATAATAACAAATTTGTTCCACTCTGGGGAAGCAGTCCTCTAAAGACTGGGAAATCTTGCTTTTCATAAAGTTATCCAGTATAACACCAGATTTCGTTGCTTGGAAATAGTTGTTTTAAAGCTCATCCTTTTTATATATAAAGTTAGGAGTGTTTGTTTTCATGCACATCTCTTATGTTACCTACACAGAATTTCCTCTGTCAATTTTTCATGCTGTCACCTGGGACCATAAGGTGTCTCTGCACTTCTACAGCTGCAGCTGTGTATGCTACCTTAGTGTCATCAGCAGACTTTGTAACCTCATTATCTCCATGACTGTGTAATTATCATTAAGTCACATATGGATCCCATTACAAAAAGAAGTGTACGGGCAGAAGTGGTCATACTGATGGATTTGGGGATTAGAAAGCTCCATTCTCTTGTTCCCTTCCCCTGCCCTAGTGTGAAGTTGCACTGGGTCACCTGGATTGAGCTACAAATTAAATTGCAGTGTGGATCCAGAATTAAAGAGATGAGGGGCACATGCATATAGGTGTGGTTTCTTGGCTGCAACTGAACATAATTGCCCACGCTGTGCTGATCTGCATGAGATCTTTGAGAGGAGGGCTATGCTTTAACCTCTTATGGTCCATGTGCTACTGCAATGAGTGCTGAGTGTCCACAAGCAGAGGAAGAACCAGGTCTTGCTCTTGACTTCCTCAGCCATTAAGACTGCAGTGGATGTGTGGAAGGGAGTTAAGGATGTTGTGAGGTTATGCAGGGCAAAGATTAGAGAGGAAAAAACCCAGGTAGAACTCAGTCTGGCCACTGCCACAAAAGACAACAAAAATATTTTTACAAAAACATTAGAAACAAAAGGAGGGCCAAGGATAATCTGCATCCTTTATTGGATGCAGGGGAGAACATTACCACAAAGGATGAGGAAAAGGTTGAGGTACCTAATGCCTTCCTTGCCTCAGTCTTTAATACGAAGACCAGTTACCCTCTGGGTACTCAGCCCCCTGAGCTGGAAGTCTGGGACGGGGAGCAGAATGAAGTCCCCACAGTCCAGGAGGAAATGCACAGTGACTGCCACATCAGTTAGATGCACACAAGTCTATGGGGCCGGATGAGATCCACCTGAGAGCACTGAGGGAGCTGGTGGAGGAACTTGCCAAGTCACTCTCCATCATTTATCAGCAGACCTGGCAAACTGGAGAGGCCCCAGTTGACTGGAGATTAGCGAAGATGATGCCCATCTAGAAGAAGGGAAGGAAGAAGGATCCAGGGAACTACAGGCCTGTCAGCCTGACCTTGGTGCCAGGAAAGGTTATGGAGCAGGACATCCTGAGTGCCATCACATGGCACGTGCAGGAGAGCTGGGGAATCAGGCCGAGCCATCAGGGCTTTGTGAAAGGCAGGTTTTGCTTGACAAACTTGATCTCCTTCTATGACAATGTGACCCACTCAGTGGATGAGGGAAAGGCTGTGGATGTTGCCTACCTGGACCTTAGTAAAGCCCTTGACACCATCTCCCACTGGAGAAACTTGCTGCTTATGGCTTGGATGTGGGTGTTTGTTCTGTGGGTAAAAAGCTGACTGGATGTCTGGGCCCAAAGAATGGTGCTGAATGGAGTTACATCGAGCTGGTGGTCAGTCACAAGTGGTGTTCCCCAGGGCTCAGTATTGGGGCACTTCTGTTTAATATCTTTATTGAAGATCTGGACAAGGGGATTGAGTGCACCCGCAGTAAGTCTGCAGATGACACCAAGTTGAGCGGGAGTGTTGATCTGCCTGAGGGCAGGAAGGTTCTGCAGAGGGATCTTCCAGGCTGGATCAATGGGCTGAGGCCAAGTGTATGAGGTTCAAGAAGAAGTGCTGGGTCCTGCACTTGGGTCACACCAACCCCACGCAGCGCTACAGGCTTGGGGCAGAGTGGCTGGAAAGTGCCTGGAGGAAAAGGACCTGGGGGTGCTGGTTGACAGCCGGCTGAACATGAGCCAGCAGGGTGCCCAGGTGGCCCAGAAGGCCAACAGCATCTGGGCTTGTGTCAGAGATAGTGTGGCCAGCAGGACAGGGGAAGTGACCGGACATCCCCCCACACTTAGCACTGGTGATGCCGCACCTCAAACCCTGTGTTCAGCTCTGGGCCCCTCACTGCAAGAGGGAGCAGAGGGGCTGCAGCGTGTCCAGAGACGGGCAATGGGGCTGGGGAAGGGTCTGGAGCACAAGTGTTATGAGGAGCAGCTGAGGGAACTGGGGGTGTTCATCCTGGAGTGGAGGAGACTCAGGGGGACCTTATCACTCCCTACAGCTGCCTGACAGGAGGCTGCAGGCAGGTGGGGGTCGGTCTCTTCTCCCAAGTAACAAGCAACAGGGCAAGAGGAAACAGCCTCAGGTTCTGCCAGGGGAGGTTTAGATTCGGAATTTTTTTTTTTCACTGCAAGGGTGTTGAAGCATTGGAACAGGCTGCCCAGGGAAGTGGTGGAATCACCATCCCTGGAGGTGTTTAAAAACACGTAGATGCGGTGCTTAGAGACATGGCTTAGTGATGGACTCAGCGATCCTGGGTTAATGGTTGGACTTGATGGTCTCAAACGTCTTTTCCAACCTAAATGATTCTCTGATTTTATGACTTTATTACCTACAGCAGCCCCAAAGACTGGTAAGCAAGTAGACATCTCTGTTGTGATGCAGGAGCAAAGATTCACAGTGTCTTCATGCAGGTAATGATACTGGACATGAAGAAAGACAGGAAGAGGAGATCTTGGGGTGTGTACAGGCTGTACTAGGGACGTCAGTTGATGTAGTGGACTGCCCTTGACAGCTAGAAGCTGTGGATTGATAAGATGGGGAGAACTGTCCAGCAGTATCTTATTTCTCTCTGACCCACACAACCCCCATAGATGGGGGGTTATGTGGTTTGTTCATGAGAGGGCTCAGCACCAAGTTTTATTAAAAATCACTTCTGCCGCAAAGACTACTGGTCAGAGCACTACCTTACTTTGGGTTCTTTTATGTATGCCAGCTCCCCAAATACTGTTGTTGGTCATATAGATACTATACGAGTTCATTCAGAAAGCATACCGGGACCAACAGTGCCAAACGAGTGCCTTGTTATCCACAGGACAAAACACTGACTCACTTCTACAAACTTGTTCTCATTCTTGCCTTAATCCATCAAAGACCATAATCATGGGATTATTTTGAAGAGTACAAGGTACTTTTGAACTTCAGCGCGGCTAGTCACATGTTTTCCATTTAGCTTAGCCTTAAATGCTTTGCAGAATCAGGACCAGAAGATACTTGCAGGGACTAAACCCACAATGCTCAACATTTTTTCATTCCTGGTGAGTTGCCCCAGATGTGACCATATTGGTTATTGTGCAGTTAAAGAAGAACATCCTCTTTGTTCAATAGTTCGAACTGAAGCATAAGGTGACCTGCAGATGGCTCCCCCATGTGAGAAGCATGTCATTTTGGCAGGCTGGTGTGCTACCTTCTAAGGATGACACCTCACCTTCAAAATACAGAGGGGCAGCCAAATTACCAGCTGAGCAAAGATCAGGGCTGAGCCACCATCCTTGTCCTGCTGAAAAGATTACTTCATCTTCTAAGTGTGTCACGCAAGCTGCTTTAACTGTGAGCTAATTTAAATTTCTTATGCTTTGGCTAAGATTAGTCCATATAGTGACATTTAAATTTTGTTTGCTCCCAGTAATTTTGTTGTGCAGAATGTTGCAGATAACAGAAATGGCAGATTATGTAAATAGCAATTTATAAACAGCGACTTTTTTCAATCCATTGTTCTGACCATCCTACCCAAATTGCCTTATACATGTTCCTCATTTAAAATGTGTGTCTGTGACTAGACACTTTGCTTCAACAAACTTTCTTAAGTTTCACCTATCTCCCCAAAAGATTATCAGTTAAATTAAAAAAGCTGTTGAAAGCTAGTTATTTCATCAAACAACAATAACAACAAAAATTCCTGCACAAAGGGCAAAAGATATAAACTAGCTAAAATCAGCAACAACACTGAAAAGTGCAAGAAAGAAATGATAATACTTGTAGTGAGATTGCCTGACATTTCCCAGAACACCATATACATATATTTCTTTTTCATTATGATATTTGGAAGCCTTTTCTAATTATGGCAGTGAGAGCTCTGGATAGATTGTTAGGCTGAATGTTCATACAAGTCCTAGTGCTGAACTCGGCATCTTTCCACATGTCCCCGATTCCTGTAAGGACAGTGCTGTCACACAAGTAAGCAGTGCTGTTCAGTAGAGGTTTTGCTGGAGTGGGAGAAGTACTTGTTGGCAAGGACAGGGCTTTGCAAATCTTACTTGAAATAAAAATCCATGGAGGAATTGCTAAGTGTAGTTTCTATTTCAGTACTAAAATTCGAAATGAAAAAAAGAATTAAAAAATGAACAAAAAAAAAGAAAAAAAAAAGAGAGAGAAAGGAAAGAAGAGGATGGGTTTGCTGAAAATGGATGATACATGCTGAAGGCCAAACAGAAATCCTTAGTGCTAAATGTCGAGAAAGCATGAAGCAAAGCAGCACTTCCAGTTATATTCACTGAGGGTAGGTAAGAGATTGAATTAAGCCTTTCTTCTCCATTGGTGGTGATGTGACTTGTGGGAATGCTGATGGATGCTTCCCAGCAGCAGCAGGTCACACCAGCCCTGCCAGGCATGAAGGCTGCTTTCCTCCAGGAACTGCATTTGTGCCAGTGGGTTGCCCTTGCCCTGGGCTTTTGCAAAACTCTCCATTCTCTGTATTGCTCCTCGCTGTGTCTTCCCTTTCCAGATTGGTGAACGGTTTTCAGAAATACCAAGATTCAAACAGGAGCCAGAAGGGAATACTTTTCACGTGAATGGGATGCTGCTGGCTTCCTTGGGGGGGGGTCAATTGATTATATTCAACTTGACCATGTTTTCTCTGGATCAGGTCTTTCAGTGCCTGACCTAAAGGAAAACACATGAAAAAGACTTGAAAAATTCTTGAAAAGTAGCTAAAAGGTATAGGGGAAAAGTTTGTTATAAATGATATAAAATATATATTGCATAGAAAAATGGTATGAAAAAATGACAAGGTTGAGTGAATGGTGAACACACAATGACAGTGAAGTTATTTAAACCCAGTGATTATTGATGAATGTATAAATACATGCACAGGCAAAAAAATCTTTTACTTATGTAATAGTTATTAGTAACTGTTATTAATATACTCCTGAAGTATTTATTATAACCAGATTTCAATAACATTTATTAGTAATTACTATCTTAAAAATTAGTATAATGTAAATACATGTTTATCCATTTTTTCAAGATAACCTATGCTATGTGCTTTCGTTATAGCTCAGATATAAATAAATGGTTTCTAGCATATTTTATTAAATTTTACGTAAGTACTTTTTAAAATATGTTCTTTTATATTTATGTTTGATGTAACAGAATTGTCCAAACATTGTTTTATGGCAGATGCAGGACAAAAAAGTTCAACTATGCATAAAACTGTAAAGCTGTGTTGTACAGTCATATACATAAGACAGGCCAACTAGGGTGTCATCGTATTCTGGGGGGAAAAAAAAAGAAAAAAAGTCTAGATTGTAATCTGTAAACTGTGCCTATCCACTTAACATGGATCTGACAAGCATGGCTAAAGAAGAAAGCACAAGTATGAAGAGAGAGGGATGGAAAGAGTTAGTTTGAGAGGCATTCAATTTTATCTGAGCTCCATTAAGATAAGGATGTAGATGGAGTACACTTCATAGAAGAGAGCGTTTCAACAGCAGCAATGCAAGCTTCCTCCATATTGCATTTATTAGCATGGTAACTGGCTTTCTACCATCACAACTGTGAGTCCTGCCTGTTTGAAACCATGATAACCCTGCAGAATATATTGGTCAGATCCTGGGGCAGCATATAGTCTCGGTGTAAATCTCAGGAGCTGTTTGGACACTGCAGTTATTTTAGACCAAGCACTGGGGGAGGCTGCCAGCCCCCACAGTCTCTCTCTTGTATGAGAGATAAATGGCAGGAGGGAGGCTGCCATGCACAGCTTCTGGTTTTCACCTCCCCAGTCAGGGAGAGGATGGTCTTCCTGCCTAAGAGAGGTTAGAAAGCTGTCGTGGTTGAACCCCAGCTGGTAACCAAGCCCCTCGCAGCCAGAAGCTCACACCCCACCCCCCCACCCCACCCCACCCAACCCCCCCATCACCCAGAGGGATGGGGAGGAGAATTGGAATGTAAAACTTGAGGATTGAGATAAGAACAATTTAATAGGTAAAGCAGAAGCAAAGCAAGGAATTCATCCCCACTTCCCACGGGCAGGCAGGTGTTCGGCCATCCCCAGGACAGCCGGGCTCCATCACGCGTAACGGTTACTCGGGAAGACAAACGCTTTAATGCCATAATCAGGAAGACAAACACCATGCCAGATGTCCCCCCACCTTCTTCTTCCTCCTCCAGTTTATATACTCAGCTTGCCATCATATGGTATGGAATACCTCTTTGGCTAGTTCGGGTCACCCGTCCTGGCTGTGTCCCCTCCCAACTTGCCATGCCCCCCCAGCCCTCTCACTGGCAGGGCCCAAGAAACTGGAAAGTCCTTGACTTGGTATAAACGTCACCCAGCAATAACTAAAACCACCAGTGTGCTATCGACATTGTTCTCACATCAGAGCCAAAACACAGCCCTGCACCGGCTACTAAGAAGAAAATTAACTCTGTCCCAGCTGAAACCAGGGAAAAGGCTTAATTGGATTGATACAAGGAAGAGGAGAGGTTTTTCTTTCACAAAGGATCTGATCAATCAGATCACGAAGTGGGTCAGCAAGGACCAGTAAAAAGGCACAGTGCAGTAAGTGGGATCTTTTCTCTCTTTCTTCTATCAGGAAGGAGAAGATACAGAGATGTTTTAGACACTGTGGAGTTCTCAGCTGCAGAAATGTGTCCTGAGTAACTGAGGAGAGGGATGAACTCCCTGAAGATGGAGCTTTCAGGAGTGGTAGCTGGTGGAAAAGAAAACAAACACATTTGGGGTTTTTTAGAAATGGAGGGATGGAATAGCCAGGCTGATGTGCTGTGCCTGCAGCTTTTGTGCTGCCCACTATCTGGACTTCCCCACATCACTGGCAGGAAAATGTCCATCCTGTTTTGGAGAGAAACATGTAAACAGGTGTGTGTAGCTGCTTTGGACTTTTTTTAGACTGAGAAAAGGACCGAAACCAGTGACAGGTGCAACTGAGAGGCTAGTTCATGACTGTGTTGAGATTATTAACTAATATCCATACAGTCAAAAGATGGCTTTGACTTTGAGCTGTTTTTATGGTAATAGCTTTGATCTCATAGGGCCTCACTTCCCTAATATCACTTCCAAGAAGATATTTATCATATAATTTCAGAAAGATAAAGAGTTCATGATGAATTATATTCATTTAATGAAACCATTTAAATAAATTTCACCCATGATGTTATTTTCCATTGGTATTTTCAGAAAATTAGAAAACAAAGTTCAAAAAATGTTAAAAAATAAATAGAAATACTTTAACTATCATAATCTCTTTGAAAACCTTTTCAAAGCTTGTCTGGTCTGGGATGAGCTATTATGTGTAAATTGCATAATGTTTTCTCTCTTTTGATAGAATTTGAAGGAAGAAAAGAGCTGAAGTTGAAAGCTCTATTCAGTACTAAAAGCATATAGAAATGCTATATTCAATATTAACTTTGGAGAGGCTACCAGCATTCTATATTCAGTCCTGAGGTTTTGTTAGACGTTAAATAATTAATTGCATATATATACACACCTTTCAAAGGACTTTTGCAATCAAAACCTCTACAGCGCCACTCAAATACACCTATTGTCTCTTCAAAATTTGTTTGGTTTTCCTCCCTGAGGTTAAGTACAAAATTGGATCCCGCTTTTCTGAGACACTGCAGAAAATCTTCCCAGCTTACCTCAAAACTTCTTTAATCTTCCTCTTCCTCCTTTCTTTCCCAAGTCTCTTTCAGAAGGCTAGTGTTTTTTTGTGGTTGGGGTTTTTTCATCTTCTCAACATGATGGGGGCACAAAAGCTTAATTTGGGGACCTAAAGTAGAAATTCGTAGCCTAGGTGTCTCACTTACCAAAATAAAACAGCAGAGAACTCTAGGGGGTATGCAAATCTCTAAATAAGGCTGTAAATTAGTTGGTTAACCTAATCAATTAACCTAAACCTAAGTTTGCTTCAGTAAGTGCTCTGTCCTGATGACTGCCTGACTTTTAGCTGAATGCAAAATTCTATGGATACTTATGGAGTGAACTTCCAACTACAGTATTTTTGATGCTCATAGTTTACAGGCAGGTTTTCATTCATGTCATGCACAATAGAAGTCATATGAAAAATAGCTGGAAGCATAATGCAATTTAGGACTTAAAAACTTTTGATCAGAACTAAAATGAGTAAAATCTTTAAATATTACCACTGATTTCTGTTGTCTGCATCACTTTATCCATTTTGCTTTCAGTAACATAAACAGTTTTCTATTTCTGAAGTCTATTGCTATGTTGTTATTTAATGAAAAGATGAGATCTGTGCTGGACTATCGGAGTACTTACAAAGCAGGATTGGTCACTAGTGAAATAATTGCCCTGATAATTTGCAACACCTTTGTAGTCTATGTATATCACTAACTTCACTAAGCTTGGTCACCTTTATTCAGCAATTTATATATTTTCAGTTGTAGAGAGACATGGTAATCAAGTAATCTAGCCACCTTAGTAGAGCATATACAAATTAAAAAATTCAGCCAGCAATTTTTGCACTGTATCAATTATTTTCCATTTTAATTACAGTGTGTCTTTTGGAAAGATAATTCTGATGTAAAGATTTGGAACAAAGGAAAATCCACTACAATACCTTCATGTGTTGTAGCACTGGTTAAACAGAAAGTCTTTCTCACCACAGTGATTTTTTTATTTTCTAAAATGGAATGTGTCTTGTCCCTCAGAAAGTATAATTCAATGATTACTGGGGAAAATCTGCATTTACTTTCAGTTGGTTGTGTATACATTATTTCCAAAGTTAGGATTTAGGAAACCCCCACATATATAGTATATAATTTGAACCAATTGCCAACCATTGCTATTCTATTTAATTCTGGTGCTACCTAAGTGGACCTGTTGCTCCTACACTGTATTATTGTAGGAGATCACCAGCATAAGGCTGGCAGACACGTTAGTTCCCAAAACAGAGTAGTGTCACAAGTTTTACTAAAAAGAAAAAAAATTAAAGGAGAACTTACTTGAGAGTTTGAGACCAATATTAATTAGCTCTATAGACCTATAACAATACTTTGAAAATGAGAAACTCTTTCAAAGCAGTAGATATTGCCTGGAGCAGCCTCAGTTCAGAGCCTGCTTTTCCATTCTGTACTGACACTGGAGAGCATCCCACTGCTTCGGTTGGGATGAGGAAGGGTGCTGTGTCCCTCTGTACCTGGTGAACTGGTGGTTTTCAGCAGAGTATGAAACTGCAGCGTAAGTGACACCTACTGATAAGGCACCATGGCTCCCAGTTACCTTCTAAGCGTGTGGCCCAAGACCAGTCACTGGGATGTGGATGTCACCTGCACAATCCCATTATTTGCAGTGGATGCTGAAAGTCACAGTGTGCCAGGTATGCAAAAAATCAGCTGTCATACTTGATGACTATCAGGAATAATTGGCAAGTTTTCTCCTTCTTTCTATGCACAGGATGCTAAGCTCCCTATTCTTTCAAGTAACCACTGAAGAAATGACATGGTGGCAATGTCTTGCCTCTGTGACCCAAACCAGCATTTTCTACGCCCTGTCCATCTTACTTCTGGAACTTGAGTTGTATTCTTTCCAGCATAGGTTTCACTAAAAATATATTTTCTGCTAGTTGACTTCAGTGATGAATTTTACTGATGCATGAGAAAACGTGAGCTTGTATCTCTTCTAGTTTATCTACATGGTCTATCAGGTTGTCTATAAAAGCTATTTGCTTGTATGGCCCCTGTCACCACAGCGTTGTCAGCAGAAAAATTGAGGGCAGAATTTCTTTTACTACTGGGAGCTTAGCTAACATGGGATAATGCAGAAGTCACAATGAAACCACACTGATGTTCTCTGAAATGTGCTGCCACTTTATTGCTGACTAAAGGAATGACAATTTTCTCCTGTCCCCTGAGTAAGCAGATGGGAATCTGAATACTGGAAGGAACAGATTAATTAGATTTAAATGAGACTTTAGTGAATAAAAAGGTATTACAGCACAGCTTGATGGAGCTCCAAGCTGAAAGGAGAGGGGGAATGTGGTTGTCATACCAGTATTTCTGAGTTATACGACCCCTTAGGAAGTGCTAATAGGGAGGAAAACGGGTAAAGCTCCCTTTGTGCACCCCTTTCAGAATAAGAAATGCAAAGAAATGCAAAATTAGAAAGATGTGCAGCAGCACATCTCATGGCAAAGCCTCAGTGGTGGTCACACAGTGAAGGACAGAAATGCTGTTTGCGGTACTGAGTTATCTCATCTAGTTTAACCTCACGGTATCTGCTGGTATGAATGTTTTATTACAGCTGTTATGACTACAATAACTTCCTTTCTCCTCAGCCTCATTATTGTTTGAGAGAGATGTGGTGGGAGGAAATATGAACTGAAAGTCTTGTTTTCATGCTTCTCACTTGACACAAGTGCTGCTGCACAAGGCTGCTGGCTGGTGGAAAGATTGCTGCCATTATGAAACAACTGTTACTGTCTTCAGTATCAGAGGATAGGGTTTTTTCTCTCTCTTCACAGTAGGTTTTGAATTAATTTGCCACAGAAGGTAGCAACCCAGGAAGCCTCCCTACTTTCTGATCTTGTCTTCAGTATCAGTCCCCAGATAACCTCTTGTTATGATAACCTACGTCGGAGGCCAGCTGGCTGCTTTGCTGTGGTTTAATGGCAGAAGGGAAAGGCAGCATCTGGGCTTTTCTGCTGGGGTGTACTGCGCTGAGTCTTGGCAGGCAGGTCCCATCAACAGCCCTGCAAGGCTGCCCAGCAGTTTCTCCCCCATCTAAGCTGGGGAGCAGCTAGCCTCTTTAGGGACTGCATGCTCAGGCTCCCTTCTTGGATGTTATCCAGGCAGGGGCACACCTGGGTCTCACTCTGGTGCACAGCTGGGACACGGCTTGTGTGTGCCAGGAGCTCCTGGGTTCCCTGCTCTGCATGCAGTCTAGGAACCTGTGTTCAGGTTAAAAATGTATTTGTCCCTTAGAAGACAAGAAAAACCGAGAGGAGGTTGTGTGTTATTTCTCTATCCTATTTTTGTTTTAAACTTTTCTTATAAATGATTAATTTCTATCGTATAACATGACTCATTCACTTCTTCAAGGTTGGACCATCAGATTATCAAGCTCCCTGCTATGTAGGACTCTAGTTCCCTGAGGGCTTTCATCTGCCAATAATCTTAATTGCAGTTTGCCGTAATTGACATCTTATCTATTGCTTCTCCTTCTTTCCACTTAGAAAATTCAAAATGCTGACAAGCTAGCTCTAGTATTTGGTGAATGTGATAATTAAGGAGGAATTGGCAACCACTTCATCATCAAACTATTTTTTGTTTTTAATTAGAACTACATTTAAGCTTTTAATGAGGCATAAAAATAATTCTCAACCATAACCATACCTAAAGCTATGGCCCCAAATTTACAGCTGGTGTAAACAGATGTCAGGAAAGGTAACCTTTCTCTGCTGCTTTACATCAATCAGCTCAAAATGGAATCCACTGATCTTTCTCAGAACTTTCCAGAAAATTACATCCTTCTTCAAAGGCTCCAAAGGAGTGGAAAATGACCCTTTAAATACACTTCTGCCTTGGTGTTGCAGTTTATCCAGATTCTGTAGAAATATTTATGTTTCAGCTCTTACAATCTAAAACTGATAGACAACTTTAGTTTAGCTCTAACCTGCAGACTGCTCAACAAAATTCATTTAAGAAGGGAAAACAATCCAGAGCAGAATCATTAGTTATTAATGATAATTATTATAATTATAAAGCTGAGTGTTGATACAGTTTTGACAAATACTAATTTCTAAAGTTTTATCTAGTATTATTAATTCCATGTGGTTGCATTTCTGGTGAAAAAAATAAAAGTGGTTGGTTGTCCTTCACAACAGTGTAGAAGGGAGTAGTGCGAATTCTAATGACACTTTGGAGCACATGGAACAGATTCTTCCTCATCTTGGAAAGTTTATAGGAGTCCTTTTCCTTCTCCCCTCAAAAGTTCCTATCCAGCAGGGTCTGTCCTGGCTGCATTCTGAGCTAGGTTGAGCAGCAGTCTGGCCCTGACAGTATTTCTAAGGATCTGGGGACACAAGATAAAGCACTAGTAGAACAGAGTTTAGCCGTAGCGCTGAACCAGCAATTTCTGAGACACAGGCCGTGACATGTCTGTCTCCAAGGCACCCCTATTCTCATCCTCTTACCCTTTTTGTGGCAAATGTCACCCCAATAAACCTTCTTTCATGGTTAAATATTTATGCTATTTCTAAACTCCGTAGTTTAGAAGAAAAACTGAACACCACCTTATTCTTCTGTGAGTTTTAGTTGATCCGTCTCTTAAATTAATGACACTCTGGTTGTGCCAGCCTCTGCTCAGTTGAACTTTTGTGCCAATCATTTGGAACAGCATGCTTGTTATTGATTTATTACTCCTCTTTGCTTCACTGTGAATCACACAAACTAGCACTGAAGATACGGTCCAAAGAAATGCACTTCGAGGTTGCATGGTAGAGATTTCTACAAAGCCAAACAAAAGGAAAATGTGTTTTACCACATGCCTAGTTAGTCCAGAACTCCTTGCTCTGGGATACTGTGGAAGTTTGACATGGGTTCCAGGTGAGCCTGGGTTGGTTCAGGGAAGGAAAGTACCATAAGAGTTATTAAACATAGAGAAGTTGCTTTTAGTGAACTGGAGGAAATCTCCATTTCCTCTAATGAGGCTTGGGAGGACATTTGCTTATTCTGCTTTATATTGTTTCCTGGGTTCTGCTTTCAAGCACTTCTGCAGGTTCCTTAAATCCTGGTTGTTTCCTGTGAAGTTAGCAGCAGTCCAGAAAAAAAAAAAAAAAAAAAAAATCATAGAATAATTTAGGTTGAAAAGAACTTTGAGACCATCAGGCCCAACCGTTAACCAAGGATCGCCAAGTCCATCACTAAACCATGTCTCTAAGCACCGTATCTAGATGTTCTTTAAACACCTCCAGGGATGGTGATTCCACCACTTACCTGGGCAGCCTGTTCCAATGCTTCAACACCCTTGCAGGGAATATTTTTTTTCCTAATAACCAATCTAAATCTCCCCTGGCAGAACCTGAGGCCGTTTCCTCTTGCCCTGTTGCTTGTTACTTGGGAGAAGAGACCGACCCCCACCTGCCTGCAGCCTCCTGTCAGGCAGCTGTAGGGAGTGATAAGGTCCCCCTGAGTCTCCTCCACTCCAGGCTAAACACCCCCAGTTCCCTCAGCTGCTCCTCATAAGACTTGTGCTCCAGACCCCTCACCAGCTTCATTGCCCTCGTTATAAGGAATAAGACTGGGAATGATCAGGCAAAGTGTATTTTGCTAAAGGATTTTACACAAGAGGGATGGAAGCTACTAAAGAATTCTGGGGGGGGGGGGAACTCACAAACACCCAACTACCAAACTCACAAACACCCAACTACCCCCCTTTAAACCATTAAAAACATTGGAAAACGCACCTGCAGTGTTTTCTGTTAGAAGGATGTGGTCACAGAATTAAAGCTTACATTCGGACAGCTGAGGATGGACAAACATCCAGCACAGCTTGCAAGCTGGGCTCGCTGGTTGTGATTGGCCTAGGGGGAGCTTACATGTTTGCCCTTCAAACGGGAGAGAGGCGGATGCATCATCCAGGAACACTATCAATCTTTCAAGAGCACACTGAACATTTTGTACGGTACTGGTGTAGGTTATTTTTTGTCATCACAAAACCCTCCATTAGGCACGCTGTGAAGTCACTGGTGGATCACTGCACCAAACTGACTTTGAGTTTTTATGCGGTAATTTGCACTGTTACAGCAAGAGATAAAATCCCACAGATATCTGAAGGAGAAGAATGCAAATGAGAAATAAACTGGTCAGGAGGAGGAATGAAGAGGGAGCTGGCTCAGAAGAAGCCAGATTCTGATATTACCCTAAGAAGGGATGGGCTTGGCTTCTTTTTGTAGAAGGGAGGGTTGCTTTTCTTCATAGGGGTTTAGAGAAGGGAAAGGAAGTAGTATTTTAAGAGGATGTTAAGGGAATTGCAAGCTTGAGCTTAAGGGAATCTTAAGTTTTATCTATAAGCATGCCTTCTTATCATAGAAAGGAATAGTTGGGGTTGAGAAAAGGGATCTGTACTGCCTCACAGGTGTTCATGCAGTGGAGACACTTGTCTATGTGTATTTACATTTATTGCTTATCTACTGCAACTGTATATGCGCATATATATACACAAATATATATGCTTGTGTATGCATTGTATTGCACTTCATATAGAAAATCAAATGGCATGAGAAAATACCCAAGATGGACTGGATCTGTGATGAAGCTTGGTGGCTTGTCTCTGACATAAGCTATGCAACAGGCTTGAAAGAAAGGCCAAGGCACACAGCTGTTGCTGGGAAGAGGGTCGTGTTCCCTCCATCACGCAAAGGCTTGCCCAGTCTGCTGAAAAATAGAGACTGGATAAGTCTTCAGGGATAAAGTTTAACATGCCTTCTACATTTCTACTTTTTGTGATGACATTTCTGGGTATTACTGCAAATAATATTTACTTTCTGTTTAAACGCTTTGTCCTGTAGTCTAATTCAAAGATGCTTTCAGTGCAGGGCTTGATGAGACTGGCAAAATGAGAATAACCAGTTCTTGACAAAGGAGGGTCAGAGGGACAGGGCACAGCAGTCTATTACAATGGGAAAATTCTTGCTATTTCTACAGATGAAAAACACAGGCTTTGTAACCATAGAAACATGATGGGCCAAGGATAATACTGAACTTCTGATGAATTTCTTTTGTTTAGAATAAAATGCTGTTCAGAGGAAGAGATACAGTGTAGATAAGGTGAAGTAATAACAGTGCTTTGCTTTCTGTACTTCCTTCCCCTCTTAGGTCTTGTAATATTTTGATAGCTCTTATTAATACAGCTAGAATGAAATACGGCCAGGGATGTCAAGGGCAACAAGGAAAGATTCTACAGATTTGTTGGTGGTAAAAGAAAAACTATGGAAAACACAGGCCCTCTACAGAAGGAAATGGAAACCTGATTACCTGGGATATGGAGAAGGCTGAGGTGTTCAATGTATTTTTTGCATCAGCCTTCACCTGAAGTGCTCCAGCCATACCACCCAAGTCACAGAAGGCAAAGGCAGTGACTAGGAGAATGAAAAACTGCCTGTTGCAAGTGATGATCAGGTTCAAGACCATCTAGGGAACCTGACGGTGCACAAGTCCACAGGACCTGATGAGATGCAACTGTGGGTCTGATGGAACTGGCAGATGAAGTGTCTAGGCCACTGTCCATTATATTTGAGAAGCACAGCTTCAGTCCAGTGAAGCTCCCACTGACTGGAAAAGGGGAAATACAACCCCCATTTTTAAGAAGGGAAATAAAGAAGGCTCAGGGAACTACAACCCAGTCAGTCTCACCTCGGTGCCTGGCAAGATCATAGAGCAGATCCTCCTGGAAACTATGCTAAGGCACATGGAAAATAAGGAGGTGACAACCACCATGGCTTCACTAAAGGCAAGTCATGCCTGACAGATTTGCTAGCCTTCTGTGATGGAGTTACAGAACTGGTGGATGGGGGAATGCCAACTGATGTCATCTGCCTGGACTTGTGCAAAGCACTTGACACTGTCGTGCATGACATCTTTGTCTCTAAAGTGGAGAGGCATGGATTTGATGGATGGACCACCTGGTGGGTGAGGAATTGGCTGGATGATCAAACTCAGAGTTGTGGTCAACAGCTCAATATCCAAGTGGAGACCAATGATGAGTGGCATTCCTCAGAGGTCTGTACTGGGACCAGTGCTGTTCAACATCTTTGTTGGTGACATGGACACTGGGATCAAGTGCACCCACAGCAAGTCTGCTGACAACACCAAGCTGAGTGGTGCAGTTGACACACTGGAGGGAAGGGATGTCTTCCAGAGGGAACTTGGCAGGCTTGAAAGGTGGGCCCATGTGAACCTCATCAAGTTCGACAAGGCCAAGTGCAAGGTCCTGCACATGGGCTGGGGCTACCCACAATGTCAATACAGGCTGGGAAGAGAGTGGATTGAAAGCAGCCCTGAGGAGAAAGACTTGGGGGTGTTGGTGGACAAGAAGCTCAACATGACCTGGCAATGTCTACTTGCAATGCAGAAAGCCACCTGAATCCTGGGCTGCATCAAAAGAAGTGTGACCAGCAGGTGGAGGGAGGTGATTGTCCCCCTCTACTCTGCTCTCGTGAGACCCCACCTGGAGTACTGCGTTCAGCTGTGGGGTCTCCAACAGAAGAAGGACAGGGACCTGTTGGAGTGAGTCCAGAGGAGGACCACAAAGATGACCAGAGGGGTTGGAGAACCTTTTCTGCGAAGACAGGATGAAGGAGTTGGGGTTGTTCAGCCTGGAGTGAGAAGGCTTTGGGGGACAACTTATTGCAGCCTTCCAATATCTAACGAGGGACTACAAGAAATATGGAGAGGGGCATGTAGTGACAGGTCATGGGGGACTGGTTTCAGCCTGAAAGAGGGCAGATTTAGATCTGATGTTAGGAAGAAATTCTTTGCTGTGAGGGTGGTGAGACATAGAAGCAGGTTTCCCAGAGAAGTTGTGGCTGCCTCTTCCCTGGGAGTGTTCAAGGCCAGGCTGGATGGGGATTCAAGCAACTTGATCTAATGGAACGTGTCCCTGCCCATGGCAGGGGGTCAGAACTAGATGATCTTTAAGGTCCCTTCCAACCCAAACCATTCTATGATTATTCTGTTTTACAGTAAGTGAAAGAGGGATCTGGGAAAGAAAAGCTGATTTCCCCAAAGTCACATTGCAGAAACAGGGATAAAACCTTAGACTTCTCAGGTTAATCAGGGTTGAATTACCAGTAAGAACTAAAGTGTTTGCAAGCAGCTTTTTAAGTGATCCAGCAAAAGTTACATAGAATCATTCAGGTTGGAAAAGACGTTTGAGACCATCAAGTCCAACCGTTAACCCAGCACTGCCAAGTCCATCACTAAACCATGTCTCTAAGCACCGTATCTACATGTTCTTTACATACCTGCAGGGATGGTGATTCCACCGCTTCCCTGGGCAGCCTGTTCCAACGCTTCAACACCCTTGCAGGGAATATTTTTTTTCCTAATAACCAACCTAAATCTCCCCTGGCAGAACCTGAGGCTGTTTCCTCTTGCCCTGTTGCTTGTTACCTGGGAGAAGAGACCGACCCCCACCTGCCTGCAGCCTCCTGTCAGGCAGCTGTAGGGAGTGATAAGGTCCCCCTGAGTCTCCTCCACTCCAGGCTAAACACCCCCAGTTCCCTCAGCCACTCCTCATAACACTTGCGCTCCAGACCCTTCCCCAGCCCCGTTGCCCGTCTCTGGACACGCTGCAGCCCCTCTGTGTCCCTCTTGCAGTGAGGGGCCCAGAGCTGAACACAGGGTTTGAGGTGCGGCCTCACCAGTGCTGAGTGTGGGGGGATGTCCGGTCACTGCCCTGGTCCTGCTGGCCACACTATCTCTGACACAAGCCCGGATGCTGTTGGCCTTCTGGGCCACCTGGGCACCCTGCTGGCTCATGTTCAGCTGGCTGTCAACCAGCACCCCCAGGTCCTTTCCCACCAGGCAGCTTTCCAGCCACTCTGCCCCAAGCCTGTAGCGCTGCGTGGGGTTGGTGTGACCCAAGTGCAGGTGAGATGCGACATACTTTCCTGCCAGAAAGATGCTACGATCAATCTTGTTCTTTGGCTACATCTGTACAATGAGAGATGTGCTATACAGATGTGAACTAGCAGCTCAGATGTATCCAAACTCTGGGCAACTGCTTTGGTTTCTTGCCTAAGCTATTGAGTTAATTTTCTGCCTATATGACTCCTTTGTTTTTATTGTCCAATGTATATAGATATACCTGAGCTAATTTGATGTCCCTACACTACTTCAGTTATATCATTAACAACATGGAGATGTAGCTTGAATCTTTCACTCTGTCCATGATGCCAAAAGACATGCTATAATATCCAAATCTGCAAACTTTCAATAGTGTTTTGGGTAGTAACTCCTAAATACTCACTGAGGATTTAGGATAATATTCCATTCTCCCATACAAGTAATAAACTCCATTGACTTTTTTTGGTATGAATGAAGTTAAAATATGTCAATAAAAAATTGACACTATAACAGGCACACTATGAGCTAGTCTGGGCAGCAAGGGGAGATTTGTAGAAAGCTGTCCAGTCTTGCTAACTGTCAGTCACCTTACATGCTGATGTGATGCAAAAGTCTTATCAACATGAAAAAATAGACATCAGCCTTAGTGAGCAGTGAAGAGCATATACTACAATGGCAGAAGATAAACACAACAGAAATGTATTGCCCAGAAATATTTGCCAGGAATTTGATCTGTATCCCGTTTCCAAAATTACCAGCAATGCAGAGGCATTTGGTTTCTAAACCCATAATAATTGCATTTAATCTGTGCAAGAAATTATTTCTGTGAAATAATATGTTGATTAATGTAAGAGTGTAAACAGCCCCCTTCCCAAGATGAAATAATCTGTACATATGCATAAATATTAAGGGTGGCCACCAAGCATCCAAAGATATGACATAGGGTAAGATAATTAGTAATTAATGTTATGGCAATTACAGAAGTAAATAACAAGCTTAGATCCCATAGTAAGTAACCTTTCAGTCAACAGAGGAACTAATTTTTCAAGCATTCAGGTTGGGAATTAGACTATTTTCTATAGAATTCTTTTTGATTTTGATGCAGGGTAATTCATACAAAATTCTGCCTTGTGGAGGTATTCATAAAACCAAAGGACATATTTACAGGGAAAAAAAGCCCCAAAACTAAACTCCCATATAACCACAGTGTATACATTTTTATCTCCACTCTACAGGAATATCTTGAGGGCCTTTGGCTATAAGGCTGAGATGCGAAGAAGCCATTTAAACCCTGACAAACCAAATATTGCAACACTTCAGAATTAGGTATTATCCCTGTTAGAACGACTTGGAGGGTCAAACTAGGGCATTATATTTCTTGTAATGTAGTCAGGGAAAATAGCTAAGTTCCCTGATAAAGATGGTTCAGTGATGAGTGACTTGAGGCATCTGGCTGTCTTAGAATGGTCTACAGAAACTCCCTTTCCAAGGTTGCTGCTCGGAGCTAATCAACAGAGGAACAAGCACAGGCAGTATCTGAGTTCCTGTTTATCCTCAGCAGAAACATGAATTGAGTCTTCTCATAGGATGTTTCCATCCACTTGGTAGGATTTTGTAGCCTTATGGTGGCAGCATTCTTGTGGGGGATACAGCTTTGAATGCCATCAAATTAAGGAGGGGATTAAACATTGACCCTGATTTCCTGGATAGCAGTGCTTGGCAGGATCCAGCTGTACAGACCACTGCCACCCCTCCATTTGCTGTGAGTCTGAGACATAACAGCTGTGCCCTTCGCAGGACTTGGTTCTGTCAGCGGTGAGGGTATCTCCATGAGATTAAGGTCGGGTGCCAAAGGCAAGAGAACTTTCAGAGCCAAAATAGAAGTATGTGGTGAATTTTAGATTCAGTAGCAGCTCACTATGGACCGTTTGATCTTAAGTACTGGATTATGCCTTATGGCCATTTTAAACACTGTCCTGCAGGGATGGGGGCTTTTGTATCTCAGACTTAACCTCTGTGGTTTTGTTACTGCTTTGTCAGATTGTCTTGAAGTGTTACTGTTGCTAAAATAATTAATAGCTCAAAAATCCAACAGAATTTCAAACATTTTTGTCATATCCAGCCTTCAAGAGGAGATCAGGGGTGTCAGCCCATCTGGATTATGTATGATGCACTCTGCTTTTCTTTTGGTACTAGTCTCAAACAGCTGGATTCTGCATCTGGAAAGAAACAGAATTATTATTTTTTAAAACTACACACGCCTGCCACCATCTCTTTGAAATGCGAATGGCAATAGAACTAAGAACTCATTTTCTGTTCTGGCAGGCAAATGATTAAAGCAGCCTGTCTCTCTCTCTTCAGCCTCTGAGCTGTCCAGTAGCCATGATGCTTTGGCAATGACATCAGATTTTAGAGGAGACATCTGATCCTGGGGGAGCTTTCCTTTGTGCAGGCACACATGTGGATCTTCATACAGCAAAGGAATTGTCTCTGGAATACTGCATGTAGAAAAGTAGGAGGCTGGTCTAGTCTTCTGTGATAAAAGAGTTAAACTTCTGTAAATAAAGTGTTTGTTTTCTGTCAGGCATGAAAATACCACTCTGTATTGTCTTTTCTTTGTCCAGTCTGTGAACATGAATTTCACAGTGTACGTCCACTCTGACCCAGAATTTTGGCTCAAAGGTCATATTTCCTCAGGATAGTAAACCTTTTCTACTGCTTCCAAAGAGGCTTTCCTTCTTTTTGTACAATGCTCAGAATTCTGGCAAAGTTCTCCAAAACAAATTAATCTTTTAATGAGGAGCATAGGTAGCTGATGCAAAATATCAAACAGAATGTTGAAAAATAAACTTTTTATAAGATTATGAATGAGTTTCACCTATAGAGTACCATGTGAGACCATTTAAATTCTGAGCATAACTGCAACTAGACTTTGAATTGTGCCAGAGCAAGGAATTCCCCCTCCTGTGAAGATGCTGCAAGGGGAAAGAAGGCACTTGTTTGAAAAACTAAGTCTCTAGTCCCTTTCGCTATTAAGAATAACTGCCCCTTGAAAATGTAAATTAATTTAAGGCAGTTGCTGTAAGTTTAGAAATGATCAGCATCAAGATATGTGTGTATGTGTGTATGTGTAGGAGGACAGCAGAAAGGAGGGAACAAGACAGAATTCATACTCAGGAATGCAGGTTTGGAGAAGGGGGGCGTTTAGACTAATGAGTCTGGCTCTCCCCCATCATTTTCCTCATTTTCCACTCACCCAGTGCAAGCCCTTAAAAAATTCACCACTTCTATAACAAATTTAAGACTTCTAGTATAAAAGACACAAAATCTCAAAGATTTTGAGTGTGTCAGGGAAAGGGTGCAGGGGAGCTCAAGTATGGTTCCAGTTTCATGTTAGTCTCCCATCATCCCAGTTTACTTGACATGTATCTGTTGGAAACATAAGTAACTATAGGTTAAATATGGGTGGGGTTTTTTTCTCTTTCAAAGTACAGACCAGTAAGCTTTTCTATGTATTTCTTGTAGATTAACAGCTACAAGAAGCCATCCTTTATTTAGAAGTTTATAGGATTAATCTTTTGATAGCACCAAGCTGTATATCTCAGCCATAGCACTGATAATTCTCCACAGAAAATTTTTGCAGGAAGTCTTTCAGCCTGGTGACTTATTTTGCACTAATTTTTAGCTGCCTGAAATTTCTCTTCAGCTGTGTCTCCTTACAGCTTGCGAATGTACCAAGTATTATGTCTGGAGTATTTAACAACTGATGCATCGTGCCTCCTCCAGCGCATCAGTGCTTTCATTTTCCAGTGCATTGGCTTGTTTCATATAACTTTTCACAGTAAAAGAAAAGCCCATTAAAAATGTTTTTATTGTTTGTAACAGAGTCTGTTGCTTAATTTCATCAGCCTTGACAATTCTGTCTACCATATTAAGACAATCAGGATGTGGCCAATTTTTTTTCCTGTTTCATCTGAGCTCCGAACTGCAAATATCCATAAGGTGACTGTATTTAGCTAGTTCGGTTTTGCTCTGAAACTCTGAAACTCAGAAAATATTTTTGTAAAATGAATCTATGTTATAACTTCCTTCTTGATTACAGATCTTGGCATTTAAAATCAATTTGATGTTTAATGCTTTAAAAAGAGCAGTATTATGAAGCAAGGCAATATCTTCAAAGCTATTATGATAGCATCCATAATCCTTGGGCAATTTTAGTTTGCTTACATTGGAAGCATTTTAGTACCTTGGAAATTCTAATAAACTCTTGCATTTGTGATTAATCATATCTAGAGCTACATGAAGATCTAATAATTTCCCCAGAGATGGGTAAGTAGTATACACAGCTGTGTGTAACCAGTGCCATGGGTAAAGCATGTACATGAGGGAGGGACATTTTGAACCGTCATGACAATCTGAGAAGGCAACATCATCTTGCTCATATATGTTCTCAAAATAAAACAAGCTTGAGGAATCATCTGTTTTTACTTAGGTGCCCAAACCTTAGACCTCTAAGTCTAAGCTAGTTCTAGGCTGCCTTAACCATCTACATGGACAAATAGACAAACAGAGCAATTCGGCTTATTCAAAGATACATCCGTAGTATAAGCCTGATAAACCATGAACACGAAGTGCCTTTTTATCCCTCAATTAGAAATGGAGCAAAACATCAGCTAAAGCTTAGGTGTCTAACTTCGATATATCACAAATAAATGAAATAAACTTCACCCTTACCCAACAGATTTATGAAAACTGCTTTTTACATCTGGGTCTCTGGTATAGAGTACATCCTCCAAATCTAGATCTTCAAGGGGTCTTCTGAACATCAGCAGGGGGATTCATTGTTAGTATCTTAGTCCATGGCTGGTTTAAATTACTGTCTACTAGAGTATAAGCTTTTAAATTTAGAATGGATAAAGACTTAAATTGTAAAGATATTAGTGATATGTCTGGCATTCCTATTCTTAGTCTGTTTGTCCTTTGGCTTAATTTTGAGAAAAAATACTGTCAAACTTCTCTTTCAGCTTTTCCAGGAAGAAAGTTTTTTCATCCCAAGAATGTTTTTGTTATATCAAAAGAATTTTGTTTCCAAGCTCAGAATAAACAGTTAATGTGAAAATTATTGGTACATGGATGATCATGTTTTTGTTAGTTTGTTTGTGTCAATCAAGGTATATCGTTCCAATTTACTCTGAATGTTTTTAAGATATTGGTTCATTTTTAACATCTCTCTTAGCTTAAATTATGAAGCTAAATATAGTTTCAAACTGGGAAACTTGCATTTGTATTTTTAGAAAAGAAATTAGATCAAAAAATGACAATACTGCTCCTTTTCAATGTTTCATTTCAATAAATTGATATTTTTCTGGGAACAAAGCATATAATCCCCCAAATATCTAACCACTTTTACTGACTATCTTGTTTTACAGTACAAAAGTATGTGACATCCTATTCTGAGCTGAAGATAATAATAAAGCTTTGTCCTACACCCCTGTCTTTGACGGTCCAAACAAAGGCTGTGTGATAGTAACAGACACCAACTCTTTATGTGATGTCAGCGTACCCTGTGAGGACGTTCTGCCTGCTAATGAAAGTCAAAAAGGGAAACCAGAGTAGAAAATAACAATGAAAGATCTCACTATATGCAGAAATGAAATCACTCAGCAGAAATGCACAGCGATCAGTCAGACACAAAATCATTACTTTCATAACTGCGGGTTGTTGCTTCTCCCATTCTCAAATATGCAGATACACACAACGGACTTAAAGGAGCTGTAAATTAAGGATAAATCTAAACTAATCTAGCTAGGCTTTGTTAGATAGGCAAGGAGATAGATTGTCCTATAAAGTATTTGATTTCCTTAGACTTTTATAGTCAAAAACTGCTTGGGAAGTAACATGCATTTGCGGCATTGATATCTGTGGGGTGACTTGTGGTCTCATGAATATCTGGGATGCATTTTCATGGCCTGATGTTTGTACCTCACTGTACAACCTTAGGTTGCCTAACTTAGCTTGACCCTTAGAGACAAATGAATTTGATCCCTTATATACTACTCTGTGGGAAGTTTCCAAGAAATTTAGCAAAGTATAGTGATAAAGGCCTTATAAATGAAGTAGATGAGATAGACTGGGTTTAACTTTAGTGGATGCAATAAGAACATTTTCATGGGCAGAAACAATAGTGTTTAAGCAATATCTGTGATTACCTATGCTGAGAGAAAAAGGATAAAGACCCGACAGGGAATATATTCTGTGAAGAGACAATCAATTGGCTCTTAAGAGTCAAAGCAAAGGTTATGCACAGTGTCTTTGCAGTGATGAGCAGATAACATAAACCTTGCAGAAATAGGCCCCTACCCTAAAGCTAGCTTGGTATATTCAGGCTCAGCTCTCATTTCATTCAGGGGGAAAAAGCATATCCAGAACACAAGTATCACTTGCTAGCATTCCATAGGGGAACAATGCCTTCTTTAGTTCAGTAATCTGGGTAATTTCCTACCTCTTACCTCCTTACAAATTTTAGAAGAGCAAAACCAGTAAGCAAACTGGAAAACTCTCAAAACAAAAGAACATCTGTAAAATTCCTTTGCTACTTATTTCCTGGCTTATGCAAATTTTGAGGTTTGTTAATCACTAGCAAGGGTTAGGTATGCTTTTGTTACTTAGCAACCATGATTAGTTTTTAAAAGTTTTGTTTCAAATTTTATCATATATTTGTCCATGTTTTTCTCTGCTCCATTTCTTCTTACTGGTATTGAAACTCAAGAGAGTTTGAATACATCCAGACATCTGAACTCACAATCTTTGCTCCTACCTGCTTGGAATAAACATGGAAAATCAGAACTGAAATACAAACCAGAGCAAGAGAGCCATTGCTGTCTTGCCTACATGAGGATCTATTCTGAGCTGGTTTTCAATTTGCACTGTGATGGCTTAGGCAGAGAAAATAACCTAGAGCAAATCACAAGGGTATTTTTAAGCTTTGTTTTATTTATGTTCCTTTTCATGTTTTGGTTGAGGTAGAGCTTTGTGCTTTATCAGTTTCAACCTAAAAATGGAAGCCTGAAATGAGTGGTATTTTCAAAATTAATTCTGAAAAGTGTGAATACTTTGGGGATTAGTTAAAATATTAGTCCTGCTGTGTTTAGGTTATGTTCATGTACATTTCAACTTCAGACCAATATTTAGCTTAGTGCAATATGAGCTATAAAGTTTGTTCACCCAAAGACTTACCTGTTTTTTCCCCAGTATGTCTGTTACTGTAATAAAAGCTGCTACTTGTGTCTAAAACCTTTGCTTTGCTTCCCCATTTTACAATATTAAGTTGACTTAATCCTATCTTATCTAAAATTAATGAGAACTTTCCTATTGAGTTTCCTGGGGTCAAAATTTTATTCTCTAAGTAAAAAAAAACCCAAGGCAATAAAAACCCCCCAACAAACCATACCCTGAAGATATGAATAAAGTAGCCAGCTATCACAGCTGCTAAGCTCTTGTTTCTTCCTGCAAGCTGTGGAGCACAGCATGCACGTGAACTGCAAACTGCCGAAGCCTCCAGCTGCCCAGGAGCTCCATTCTTGGGGGCTGATAGAGCAGAAGTTACCTGGAAGCCAACAGTTCTCATCGTTTGTACTTTTTCATATCAAAGGTGTTCAGCAACCGTTGTGAGTGCAGTACGGTGCAAGGCATCGCAAAGGCACTGATGTAGTGAAACAGATGCTTATTTTGGAATTTTTGGTGTGCTTGTAACACATCTGTTTCTGCTCATAGCAACAAAGTGAACCTGAAAAATAGTGGAAACCAAGAAGCACGATTGCTTGTGAGCTTTGGTATATGCCCTACGTCTTGGTCCGTGCCAGAATGTATTGTTCTAATTAGGGTGAAAATGAAATTTCAGATTCTCAGGCGGCCAACATAGAGGCAGATTCCACTTAGCAGGGCGAACAAACCAGCCTGTTTCAAACCCCTGTAGATATCTGGAAAGCTTTGGAACAATAAGTGAGTTTCTATTCACAGGATGAGGAATATAAAAAAAAGCAGAACTGAAAGAACAGGAGAAACTTTTGCCAAACTCCTTTTATTTCCTTCTGTTTGTGAGAAGGTTTCTGTTCTCAGTCAATCTCCTATAAGCAAAAAAGGCAACTGCCTGGGCCTGACGTCATGGGATGCAATAGTGAAAATCAACAAACGTTGGTGTAGGCAGGGAAGAGTGGATGTCTTGGCCCCTACCTGAGGCAACCAAAAGCCTAATTTGGGCCCTCGTGATTGCGTCTGCAACCTTCCCACTCTAGAAATGGCTTTTAGCTCTCCACTCCACCTTGGTTCAGGGCAAAGGTATTGTGATTGTGTTTCACAGGGAGAAATCCTAGCTGAGGATCAGTGCAGAGGCCCAGAGAAGCAGCAGCCTCCGGAAGGGTGCTGGCATGGGGCTGCCGGCCTCCCTCGGCCTCCCAGCCATGGCTTTGGCAATAGCCCACAGAGGCCTGCTTGCTCTGCAGAGATCCTACGCTTCACTTCTGTGTTCTTGAAGACCAGCTGCTGCCCCACATCTCTTCTCAAACCTGGGAAGCTTCAGGCAGGTGTCCGCACTTATTCCCCCACCTCAAACAGGACTTTACCTCCAGGAAAACAGAAATATCTAGGGCGTGGGAAATGCACATGGGCGGTTCTTGCTTAATTCCAGGAGCATTCCACAATATGTCCCCAGATGGGTACCAACCTGCAGCATAAGCCCCTCTGGTTTGTCCATCAGTGTTTTTCTCCCAGTATTCATTTGCATGGTGTTTGGTTATTTGGACCCAGAAAACTGACTTCATACTTTTAATGTGCTCGTGTTTTAATTCTACAGAAAAAATAATGACATTTTCTAGATTTAATCACCAGTTTAAGTGCATTTTCCAGAGTTTCCCAAATTTACTTTCAGAAACAGCAACTGACATTTCCCAAAAAAAAATAAAAAAAAAAAAAATAAGGGGGGGAGGAGAAAGAAAACCATCCCTGAGCTGACAGAATGCAACAGTAGGAGGCAAGCATTCAGCTGGCAGTTACTTACTTCCTGGCATGCAATTTTAATTAAGGAGTCAGCATGTCTGCTACACAAGCCCACAGGAGGCAGTAACTAAAAATGAGTGGGAAAATGTCCATGGGTAAAAAGGTAGGAGAAAGAAACAATGACACTGTATTTCAGAAAGCTAATTGAATATGTTCATCCCTTTTACCAAAGAAAAAGCAAGAACAAATTGTATCAGAGAATGCACAGGAATACCTATTTTGCAGTGTATAGTCAGAGATTTACTATTGATCCAAGATAATTCAAAGATAGCATCTTTCTTTTTCTTTGTTTTTTTCTTTTTTTTTTTTCTTTTTTCCCCAGGTAGGTCTGCATTTGCACCAGTTTTCAGATCTGTGCAATAATGTTTTGTCTTTCTTTTTATGCTAGGGACATTGTGTTCACAGCAATTATGCCTTTCATCGAGCGGTTAAACTGCCCTGTGAATAAGAAGCAGAAATGACCTGCTAAGGAGTCATGTTCTGAGATATCAATTCATATATTTAAACTGAAGCTAGGCCAGAAATCTTTCTTTCCTTAGACCATAGCTGTAGTGATTACCTAGCTAAGTAAGTCAGCAAGTAGATTGCTTTAATCACTTCCAATAATTTATCGTAAATATATTTTTTTTCCCCTGGTATGAATATTTTTTCTTCTTCTCACAGAGCCAATCATCAAGACATAGAGGCTGATTCATATCTTGTACTTTCAACACCGATTATTAATCATACAAATATCTTTCCAAAGAGGTACTGTGAAATACTGAATTGAAATCTCGTTGTTGGCTCTTACTTTCTCCACTGGTAAATATTCCAATGTAACTCTGAGGAATAAAAAGGAGTGAGCTCATGCACCTGCCTTGTTTCATATCTATACACATCAATCTGAAAGGGCTGGGACTAAAAATAACTTGTGAAGGAAAAGCAAATTAATATGATATGACTTAAAATTAGAGCTATGGTTTCTGTGGAGAAAAGAACTGGTCAGCTAATCTCAGTCTTTCTGTCTTTCTGTCAGTTTCACTTATTAAGAGCTCTTTGGCTAGTGGGTACATAATTTATGCTTATGGTTAAATAAATTGCTCGGTGAATGTTAGAGAACTACAATGAAGTCAAGTGACAGAATCAAAAAATCGTTCAAACTTTTGTTTTGTTTTTCATAAGTGCCATTTAATGGGCTCATTATGAGTCAAAAAATTATTTCTGAGCGAATGTAACTTGGGATGAAACACTGAACAATCAATAATGAATTTCTCCCTCCTTCTGTTGAACTGCCTTTATGAATCAGGTTTGATGGGATAATGTTTGGAGCAAGCTTGGACCACAATGTGAGCAGTGTGAGGCTGTACATCTCTCTCTCTGTTCTGTTCCTCCCTGGCCCCAGAGCCCATATAAAAAAAGATTCTAATGTCATTACTTTTGATTTTAGTGTCTAGCTCATAAGAAAAAAATTCATGAGAAAGGTTTGGGGGTTTCCTTTTTTTTTTTTTTTTTTTTTTTTTTCTCTTAAGTAAATCTACAGGGAGAGATTTTATTATCCTTTTACTGAGCAGAGAAGAAAATATCCTTGATATTTTTTCTCATAATCCTGAGAAATCCAGACACTGATAGAATAGCCTGAAGACTTCTGTAATTTAAACCAACTGACAATGATCACCTCAGAAGCCATAGGTTCCCTGAAAATTGCCATAGTTTACTGACTGTCAGTTGCTTCTCCTACCTGTCTTAAGCCACAAAATGCCCTAAAGGAATTGCAGAAAGGGATGAATAAGGACCCAGTAATAAGCTCTGTATAACTACAGCATTCCCAGGAGAGATATTTGTGGCCAAAAAGATGGAGAAGGCAATAACCAGTAGCTCTAGGGCTACTAAGTTTTGCTCCCAGACCACAGCCGTGCCTATTAGCACTGACAGATCTGGGTCTGCACAGCCTGGCCGTCCTCTGCAACCTGTGGGGAATGTTGGCTTCATGACATCTGCCACCAAGTTTAACCAGCTGGTGGTCCTTGGCACTTTGTGGTATATAGCTTAAGGCACTATTTTGAAGCAGGCTCGACTTTTAGCTGTTTTACTGTTAAATATCTTAATTGAAGCATCCTCTTGCCAGCCCCTCTCCCTGGCCTATGGAAAGAGCCATTTCAGAGGGCTGAAGCTGTGCTCTGGGGGCATCTTCTTTCTCCTTCTCAAATGGAAAAGGCCTCCAGGCAACTGAATTTATTGAAGCACCTATACTGTAGAGGGCTAAAATGTATTGAGAAGAATTTCATGCAGAGAAAAACATTGCCCTGTTTCAATACCAGACTTTTATATATCTTAGCTCCTACTTCAGCCCGTACTTTTGCTTGGAGATCCTCAGATTTTAATTTACTTCAAATGGCAACTGTGGTTTTAAAGATGAATTATTCATCTTGTACATGTAAAGAAGTGGCCAATGTCCAAATGGAACTGTGAAACTGCTTTTAATAAACTCAGTTAAAACCAATAGTATGCCTGTAGTCGCTCCCTATCATTTTATATGAAGACATGAAAAATATTTTAGACTAAATATAGCTGCCTTCAGGCAGTTTTAATTTTCAGTGGAAGAACTGATTCAACTCATCACTAGATTGCAAACAGTTTGGTTTCTGGCTGCATGGCAGGGATAATATTTTTAAATGGATGAGCTGTTCTTGATTAATTTATTTGTGATAGGAAGCTCAGGTAGGCCTCTGTAGGCATCAATCAGAGCATGGTTACACTGTGATCGTCTAAACACGTGCTCATATACATGTTCATTTATTGAATTTAGTTGATAGCAGCTCACAGACAGTATTTCCTCCTGCTGAGGGCTGCAGGAAGGAACCCAGGGCTTCTTGGGCCACGATGTGGGCAGAGCAGAGGTCCTGTCCCCTCTCAGCACCCAGGTGCTCCCCACTGCTCTGCACATCGTGGAGAAAAGCTGAGAAAAGAGCCCAGGTCTTGTGATACCAGGAACGGGGAGAGGTGGATGAGAAAGGGAAAAAATTTGGAGGATAGGAAGTGCATGAAACAAAAGCTGAGCGCTCTCTCTGAGGTGACGTGAAGAGCCTGCGGGAGCCTGGGAGCAGGAAGAACGTCACATTAAATGCATCACTGGTGATGGACATCCAGCAGGGTTTGGAGAAGACTTCCCAATAGTCTGTGTATATTGATTTTTTCTTTAAGACATAGCCACAATATTAATGAAATTGTAAGGAAAATACTTCTCAGCAAACATTAGTGGCCTTTTGGGCTTTTCTAGTGGAAAAGCAATCCAGACGTTTAAATTTATAAAATTTAAAGTGAATGGGGGAAAGCTGTTTGTTCCTCTTCCAAATCTGGTGTCACCCTTATCTATGATTCGACTTTACCGGGATATTCAAGGATATTCCACAATTCTACATGAACTCCCTTGCTTATTTCAAACTGCTTTCCCAAACTCCCTACCATGAAACATACTATTTTGGGGGTATATAGAAACAACTCATATCTGCATCTGGACCCAGGTCATTAAATGCTTAAATATTAATTCACCTTATTTTTGGTTTAGTGCATATTTTGCACAAAGTGTGTAAGCAGCCCAGAGGCCGGGCAAGAAGAGAAACAAAATCAAAATACATGAGGGACAAGGAGTCAAAGAAATGGGAAAACAGAACAATAACTGCCTCTGGCCATCATTTTACAGGTTTTAGAAAAGTTTTGAAAAAATATAAACTCATTTTTGCTCTTACTTATGTAGCTGCAGTCCCTGTAACTGTGAGGAAAGCAAAAACAAGCTTAAAAGTGTCATCACTGCTACCGAAAGAGAATATCTCTTTTTGCAGGTACTTAGGCTTCATGTTTTTTAAAGCCTTAATCCTGTCAGGCAGCTGGATCCCCTACAGGACAGGTGGAATTTAAAGGAACAAATATCATCGTCTTCAGAGTAAATCTATTCATAATGAATAGAAAGGAAAAGACTTGGGTAAATTCCCAAATATGATGAACAAATTAAGATACTCTTGGGTATACCCAATTTATTTTATCTGTAAATTTTAACTATACAACTGCAGCATTAAAAGCTCAGTGGACTTTATCTTGCCTGGTATCATTGGCTGCTCTCCAGGAAAGCACTTAAACATTGCTAATTTTAAGGACATGATGCCCTGGTTTCAAGCCAGAGTACCAGCAGCATATTGGAACAAACCAGTGATAAGCAGTTTGACAAGCCCTGCAACAAATACTATTCAGCTGCTTCTTAAAGACCACTATATGTAGTTGATTATTTTACCAGTATGTATTGAAGATACACCCATATATATATATATATATATTTTTTTTTTTTTTGTACTAAACACAGCGGAATTGTTGAGCTTTCTGCTAACATCCAGCTAAATAACAATTCACTTTTTCTGAACCTGTATTTGATAAACAGAGGAGAAAAAAAGGGACTGCTAATGTGCATTTCTGTGATGTCAATTTTTTATTGTTCCTGTTGCTGAAATATAGCCATAGCTTGTCAGGATAGGATTCCTGGAGACTCTGTCTGTGAATATATGTTTGTTTCTTCCCACCTTGTTAAGAACATGTTATTAGATTTTCACATCTGTCATTTGCTTGCCATAAATGCCAGCAGTTGCTTTTTCTCCCCTCTACTTTTTTTGAAGTAAAAGGATACTTTACTTATCTGGCTTCAACCGAAATGACTAGAATGCCAACAAAAATGCACGCTACCACAGCATTTCAATTTATTTCCAGCGAAACTTATGCTTAAGAGTATCTTCTTTTAGGTGAACGCAGAACAATGAAAGAGCCATGCTCTTTTCAACCACCATCCAACCACACATAAGGGTTGTTAACCTTACATGTATTAAAGGGTAAGCTCATGTCTCCAGTATCTTTAAGGGCAGACAAGACAGATTGTTTGATAACAAGTCACCTTTAGGCTTTAAGTTTTGTAGGTCACATCAATAGTATTCCCATTCAGTGGCTGACCATAGCACAATCTTAAATTCTTGGAGAGCAGTAATTCTTCCTATGGTACGAAGATACTAATTTGTCACAAAAGTGGACTATTCATTTAAACTATATTCTGTGAACAAACTGTATTTATTCACAAAACTCTGTCTTAGTTGGCTGCCCGTGAGACCCTTTCAGATGGTTATTTTTACAATGGCCAGGTTCTCTTGGTACCATGTCTTCAAGAGATGTTTCAAGAAGACAGTGTCTTAAATAAGTCATAACTCATTCTTTTGATCTCCACATGGTAGCACTCCTGTCTGTGTGGGGGGTGTGCCCTGATACCAGCTGGTGTGGCTGCGGTTCACATCAAATTAAAAACAATGATGACGGAACAAAAAGTTATTAGGGCTGTTGGAAACCTGAGTTTTATTCACTATGTGGCATTTTTGGATAACTTAGCATTCCTACTCTTTTGCGGGCATTTGAACAAGATCGGTCAAACCCTAATGCAGTCTCCTGAGGTACCTCTAGACAATTGCCTCCTCTTTTGTGCATCTGCTTGAACATTTCTTTCAGGATAAAAGGCATGTGACAATACAGAGGAGACAATTGTTTTTAGAAAAAGTAGCTGGAAACTGAACTTAGCTAGGAAAGCCAGCCAGCCAGCAGGGAAGCTTACAAAATTCCTTGATTTAGGTGCTAACAGGGATCTGAGGTTTTCTTTATCTATTAGCTTCAAAACAGTCAGTCCCATTGGGCTCTACTGTTTCAAGAGTAGGCTGTCTCACCTACAGATAGTTCTCAGTCTGGGGGACGGTTAACCTTAGTTGACTTTGCTATTGGTAGACCTGGATAACGTAAGATATTACCACACCATCCTCAACATAAGTCTCATCTGAGTTACTTTAACACAATGCAAGCATCACTTCCTTTCCTCCTTTTTTTTTTTTTTTTTTTTTTACCTGAATAATAATCGATACACTACTCAGTTATCAGCAGGTGGTATACTATATTTCTTTACAGCCACATTCATGTCACAGTGTACATATGGGTTGGGTAAGCTACTTCATATAAATCAGTCTTACGATCCAATCATTTAAATCCCTTTTAAATGATTGAACAATTTGACCAGAGGCAGACAAGTCCTGCACTGACCATGAGTATTTGTTGCTGATGCATTACACAGGTGTGAGTGATTAATAGTGGTGCTCTGCATATGTGGAATGAAGCAGTAATATTTTGAGCTACACCTGGACAGTGCTGCATCATTTTCTCCTGATTTCTCGGTCTGTTTGAACCATGCCATCTTTCTCAATAATACCAGGCTCTGCATTTTTTGCAGGTATTGAGTCTTCCTGATCAGGTTAAGAAGTAGGTGTTGCCCCCTTTGCTACTGGAGAGCTTCCACATTTCATCCTGAAGTTGTCTGTGTTTCACTAAAGCTGGAAAGTGGTGTGATATACTGAATTGTATTATCCCGACGGGAGAATTTTTATTTCATGTATAGCTTTAACAAAAGAGTACAGTGAAAGTTTGAAGAAACGATGCACATTCTTATGACCTTCATAAATCTCAATTTTCTCTGTCTTTTCTCCTTGTTCCAATGAAAATATTAATTCTAACTTGAATAATATTGAGCAACTTCTTTTGAATGTCAGCAATCTCCTAGAAGAAAATGAGAGAGAGGGTTTTTTTTCCCATCATCTTTGAAAGTGTTGGTACAGCCAGAAAAAAAAAAAAAAAAAGGCAGGCACAGGAAGGTTGAGCTACTGGTTAGCTCAATAGTTATAAGGCAACAGCAAAACAGCGAAGAGAAGCCCGTGTCTCCTGCCTGAGGGTCCTCTCTTAGCCAAGGCACTGAACTTCTGTACATGAGCTCTTTCCCAGTAAGAGCTGAGTGGTAAGTACCATGTTGCTACATGAATATAATTTATTATTTGGTCACAGATCCATTAAGCAGCTTCTGATGCAAATATATTTATAGCTGAGTATGTAATGTTGCATATTTGCTTCACTTAACTATGATTAGCTGAGGCAATGCCATTGAAAACTGGAACTAAAAAAGGTGTGTGAATGATTACTTAGTTTCATCTTCCTCATGTTTTCCTAACTACTACAGTTAGTGGCATAGGCCATTAATAAATTCAAGGTCAAATTATATTACCTTTCTTTAAAATAAGGGGAAATGAGCTAGAGGAATTGGAAATATCAGCAAGGCAAAGCTCAAGGACCCTAATAGATTTACTGACCTTTATTCTTGAGATGGGTTAGTAGTCATTATAGTGCTGTGAATGCTTCCTTAAATAATTTAGATGCCGTTGCTTGCTTCTTGGAGGCACTTCATCAAGGTTCTGTGAAGTCAGCAAAGCATGGGTAAATATGAACACTGCTTAGAAATAAAACAGACAAAATTGTTGTTCCACTGCATCCTAGGAAGATACCTTTAAGTTTCTGCTCAGCTGTTTAAAGAACTTCCAATATGTTCCTGAATAATTAGATCAATAATGATGTGCATCCTGAAGCAGAAAAACATGAAGTGACAAAAAAACCCATTTATATATCTCTTTACACTGAGAATGTTCAATTTTTATTTTAGCAAAATTCCTTTAGCATGGGTGGCCCAATGAGAAAGAAATCAGGTAAAGGTAAGCCTTTAGCTTAATAGCTTAAACCACAGGGTTGCCATATGTGAAGTAAAAACAAAGCTACAGAACTTAATTTAAAATATTGAACTTCTAATTAAACTTCAGAAAGTAGTTTCTTTTTTCACCAATAATTTGAATGTCAGTATCTTCTGTCTCCCTTAAGAAATCAGTGAACGGATCACATCCGTTCCACTGTTGTGTACAATTGAGGAAGAGATTCGTAAAGGGGACCCTAGAGTACAACACCTGTGTTCCCATGGCTTTTGCAGTGACAGGGCCCTGAAGTTTAGATATCTGATAATGCCCACACTTCTGCTGCCCGACAGGCACAAGCTGAGCAGAAGCCATGAACTAGGACCGCTTACTGGTAGCTACTTATTGGTTCCTGCCTTTTCAGAATCCTCCCCAGTCAACATTCAAAATGCATTACGAGTAGCAAAGGGCATAAAAGACAAGACAAAAAAATTGTTTAACAAATAAAATATACAGAATATAAAGTGTAGCCTGTAACTTACAGAGGAAGAGGATCAATTCATGATGTTGCCCAGAAGACAAAATCTTCCACTGTTTTATTTTGTTTTAACTTTCATACAAAAGGTAACCAGATGCTTAACACATAGAAATTTTAAGAGCCAGAATAGCAAAAGAACAGGTGAAAGAACATTTGGATAGGCACAATGTACTCAGACCAGGGATAATTGATCAAATTTGCCCTCTTGAGTACTGAAGGAATTTATATGAAACGATTTCTGAATAATTAGCACTTGTTTTTAAGACCTCATAGCAGATGGTAAGGTCTGCCAGGAGTAAAGAAAGATCAACTAGATGTGTCAAACTCACTCCAATATCCAGAAACCTACTGAAACAAGTAATTAAATAATCAGTTTTAAATATTTAGAGGATAATAACTTGGTAAGAAACAGCCAACACTAATTTGTCAAGAGCAAGTCATGTTAAAGAAAGTAATTCCTTCTCTGACTACCCAGTGACTTTGACTGGTCTAGTAGATGAAGAAGCAATAAAAGTAATGTTATTTTGGTTTCACAAAGGCTTTGGTTCCACTACATTCTCCTAAGCAAATTAAGGTGATAAAACCTACAAGAAAAGTGTGCATACATCTGTGTTCAAATTCTGCACTCAAAAAACAGGGGTCACTTGCCAAAAAAGTGAAGGAATATATCCAATAGGTTACCTTCGACAACACTGTAGTTCCAGGGTTCCGGAAGGATTAGTTTAATCTGCAATTTAGATCACGTGTAAGGGAATGATATAACAAAACCTGTAGATAACAGAAATGTTTTAAGGATTGTGAGCTCTTTGGAGACAGGTTTAGAATCCAAAACTGTATTGCTAAATAGGGTAAATGCTCTGAAACAAAAAATAATTTACTTATGATAAGTGCATGCAGCTGTATTTAGCAAGGCAACATCAATTGTACACATAAAAAATGGGGACTTAGAATGGTTTGAGTCGGAAGAGACCTTCAAAGATCATCTAATCTAACCCCCCTGCCATGGGCAGGGACACCTCCCACTAGACCGGGTTGCTCAAAGCCCCATCCAGCCTGGCCTTGAACACTGCCAGGGCTGGGGCAGCCACAGCTTCTCTGGGCAACCTGTGCCAGTGTCTCACCAACCTCATCATAAAGACTTTCTTCCTTATGTCCAGTCTAAATCTACCCTCTTTCAATTTAAAACCATTGTCCCCTTTTCTGTCACTACATGCCTTGGTAAGAAGTTTCTCTCCAGCTTTCTTATAAACCTCCTTTATATATTGAGAGGCTGCAGTAAAGTCTCCCCAGAGCCTTTTCTTCTCCAGTCTGAAAAATACTAACTCTCTCAGCTTTTCCTCATAGGAGAGGGTTTCCATCCTGCTGATCATTTTTGGACCTGCTCCAAGGTGTCTGTCTTTTACTGGGGATCCCAGAGCTGGACACAGTACTCCAGGTAGGATCTCATGAGAGTGGAGTAGATGGGGAGAAGCACCTCCCTCAGACTGCTGGCCATGCTTCTTTTGATGCAGGCCACCATACAGTTGGCTTTCTGGGCTGCAAGTGCACATTGCTGGCTCATGTCCAATTTTTCATTCACTAGTATCCCCAAGTCCTTCTCCACAGGGCTGCTTTAAATCCATTCTTCCCCCACTCTGTATTGATATTGGGGATTCCCCCAATCCAGGTGCAAGACCTTGCACTTGGCCTTGTTGAACTTCATGAGGTTAAAGACTTCATGGAAGTTCTTTGTGAAGGACTTCCTGAAGATTCTTCATGAAGAACTTCATGAAGTTAAGGACTTAACTTCTTAACTAACAGAAGTAGAACAGAAGTCCAAGGTGTAAAGCGGATCACAAACAGTGATATGCTTCTCCAAAAGGAGTTAAAGAAAATACATGATCTAGATTTATCAGGTATATCTGGATCTACAGAGATCCCCACCTCTGTGGGCACCCCTGTGTTCAGGAGGGACATGACTATACTACAAAGTGTCCAGAAGAGGACAAAAAAAAGATCAAATTCTTGGAAAATAATTATCATAAAGTGGAAAAGAACTGAGATGGTTTAGGACTGCAAAATAGTCAAATATAGAAAAACCCACCAGCCAGACATCCTCCTGAAAGCTTTCCTCTGTTAGTTAAATACTTACAGTTTGCTTAAAACGCACATGGCTTTTCCAGTATTTTTGTGTCAATTTTTCTGGGTACCCAGGACCTCAAGCTACTGAATTTCACAAAGGAGGTACTGCCACCATACACAGATAATGTCACGAGCAGTACAGCTAGTCAGACTCATGTACCAAGTGAGTGCCGTGGTTTAAATCCAGCCAGCAACTTAAGCATCCCACAGCCACTCACTCACTACCTGCCCCCCACAGCAGGATGGGGAGCAGAACTGGGAAAAAAGAAAAACTTTTAAAAACAAATTAATAACTGAAATAAAATATAATAATAATAATAATAATAACTGTAATGAAAAGGAGAGAGAGGGAAAGAGGAATAAAACCCAAATGGAAAAAAAACGAGTGATGCACAGTGCAATTGCTCACCACCTGCTGACGGATGCCCAGCCAGTCCCCAAGCAATGATCAGTGGTTCCTGGCCAACTCCCCCCAGTTTATATACCGAGCGTGACATTCTGTGGTATGGAACATCCCTTTGGCTGGTTGGGGTCAGCTGCCCTGGCTCTGCTCCCTCCCGGCTTCTTGTGCACCAGCTCACTGGCACAGCATGGGAAACCTGGGAAGCCCGTGGTGTATTGTTTAGCAACAGCTGAAACATCAGTGTGTTATCGACATTATTCTCATACTAGATCCAAACCACAGTACTGTACCAGCGACTAAGAAAATTATCTGTATCCCGGTCAAAACCAGGACAGTAAGATAAAGATTGGCTGCACGTGCTTGAGCTCTCTACCTGTGACTGGCCATTTGGCATTATGCCCAGGAACATATAGGATCACCTTAGCTGTTTAGGTTAGGAAGCAGAAGTCTGAGTAAGGGACAGAACGGCAGCCTTAAGTGCTAAAAACAGAAAAAAAAGAATCCTTTATGAGGAACAATGATCAACTGGTCACCATGTCCTCCCTCTGGTACTAGCTGACATATGACTAATTTATGTGAGAAAAGTTTAGATTATATATCAGGGATTAGAATCTCTACCATACAACTTTCTGTAATGTGTTATCCAAAGTCTACTTTCTGGAATGATTCAGTAGATGAACTTGGCATTTATCTGAATGCAAATTTCTTTTCTCACTAGCTGTTAATTCCTAGCTGGAGCAGTACCTCCTGAAGTTAATAGCAGCAGCATCACCTGCAAATACTAATATGTTAACCAAATTCAAACCATTTAATTATTTTACTACACTTCATGCGTTTACAGGTATTGTTAATACAATTTCATTACTGTCTTAGTGATAACCAAAATTACAAAGAAATATTTCGCCTTTGAATTTATAGTAATAATTAGCTACAAAACCATTTTGCTATTTCTATGCTTTGAGGTCATAGTAGCCACAGGAAAAAAAACATGCAAAAAGCCCAGACCAATTCCTCATTCCAATCAATCTTTAGCTATTTTCACAATTAAGAAATAAGCCAATATAATGCTGGCAATTCATTGCTTGGTCCTGCTGAGATGCATCATTTTATCCTAGGGGAGCATGTATCTCGGGAAACAGTTCTATTTAATTTGCAACCATAATGAAGTGATGTGATTTTATTTATGTAGGAAAAGTGTATGAATTTTATTTACAAATTGCTTTCAGCAGGATGTGGCTCACAACCTTGGATAATCACACTGAAAGTGCTTACAACTATTCTTATGAGTAAAACGAGTGGGATTTTCTGTAGCTCTGATCCACTGCTAAATAGCTCAAAACTTCCATTACTGTCGTCTGTCACCAATTTGCCGAAAAGGTTTTTATTTTCATTTGTTTCACTGACCTCAAAGACACTAACAATTTTGCTAAGGCTCTACGCAACACAGTAGCTAACAGTAAGTAGTCCTATTGTTTTGGTTTAGTACTTTTTGCTTTTCTGCTAACACTATCTACTTGTCATGAAAACACCTCAGTGGTTTCAACTCAGAGATCGCTTGACAGTTCTAAGATGTGGGCAAAGAAGACCCGAGACGTGCTCAGGTGAGACTCATTCTGGAGGTTTTTGCAGAAGCTGAATCAGACTGAGGACTCCTTGGGCTGCAAGCTGCTTGTGGTGGTACCTACTGTCACAAGACCACCCTCAGATTCTTCCAAGAGCTGTGCTCCTGGATGATAGAGCAAGGTAAAGTCCATGGGGAGAGGATGGGCTATGGTCTAGCAAACGCTTAGTTTGGTTGTGACACACTTTGAGGGAGCATTGTAGACAAGAGACTTATTTGGTTGGATCAAGATCAGCTGTCCACTGCTGTGCATTGCTGCCTTTGAAGGGGAATGAGAGCAGATGGGAGTCTCCATCTCTGATTAACCAGAAGAATATTTCGATTTCCTGTGATTTAGTCCCATCATGGCTGTGTAGCAGAAGCAGAAAATCCCTGTGCTCTAGGCAACTTCATATAATAGCCTTTATTGACCTTGTCAGCATCATGCATAACACAATCTGATTTTTCAGTGTGGTCTGTTAAATCATCCTGGAAGTGCAATATAACTTGAGAATGAGGGGCTAAGTGGCTGCAGAAGGGCACTGGAAATTTGGCTTTCATTATAAAGCTTTAGTCATAATCCACAGTTATATGAAGGTTTCTCCACACCTAAGAATTGCAAGAGTGGTATTCAAAAATATTACTCATGAGATATTGCCTAAGCCATGAATTCAAAAATTGTGAGACTGAAAATATGCAACCAGGAAACAGTTAATGGCTTATTGGAATTGAAGAATTTTTCTTGATGGGTGCAAAACTCCATCTGCTTTCACAGTACGAACAGGGAAAATTATAGTATTATCTATGCCATCCACTTCCTTCTCCTCTGATGCATTATAATAGCATCTAAAGAAAGAACTAGCCAGCACTTGGTTTTCTGTATTATGCAAATTGAACTTTCCAAATCCATGAGGGTTGTTATCAAAAGTCCTCAGTCTTGTACATGGATCATTACCAGTTTTGAAAGGTGAGACTCTGAACTGCAGATTGTAGGTAACTTCTTTCTCTCTCTCTCCCCGTCTCCATCCCTTCCTTTCCTTCTTCGCTGCTTCCTTGCCCTTCTCATTCATTTTCTTTTTTTTCATTTCTTTTATTTCTTTACAATAAGAGGCAGAGTTTTACAAAATGACATAAAAGTCTGATAAAGCACAATTGCTCAGAAAAATCACCTAGGAGAGCAGAAAATGCTTTTGCCATTTGTTTTGCACTGAAGTAAGTGGTACAATAAAAAAAGAGACTTCTATACTGTTTATTTCTGCTGAGCCAAATAGTAAAACCCATCAAATGTTTGTGGTTTAGTTATTCCAGGCTTAGTTAGCCTGGAATGCTTATGTTGTGTAGCTTTAGTGCATATGCTTGCCGCTTTATGTTCACTTTGCTAGCTGTGCTCATGACGTGCACGGATGAAGGTGGACATCATACAGCATGAATTACAGTGTTCAGGGTAAAGAACACTGTATCTCAGTGATGCTCTGTATGCTGTAAACGCTGAGCCTCTTAGCCTGATAAATCCCAGTGAATCTTGTGTTAAATCCCACCTATAATAAAAAGATTTTTTTAATTATTTTTAAAGAAAAATACCTGACCTGAAGGTCCAACTTCTGTATTTTAATACAGGCTCTGGACTTTTTTTTTTTTTTCATGCTTACTTACCCAAAGGCCTATATCCGAATTAAAAATCAGTGACTCTTACTGCCTGCTTAGTCCTGGAAATATTAAATTACTCTCTCAAACTGTTGAGATTGATTCCTAATTTAGGCATCTCCGAATGTCATGGTGCCTATATCTCCCTGGGGGGGTGCGGGACCACAATCCAGCTACAGCAAGGCACTCTCACCCTCCCGGGCCCAGGGCGAAGGTCTCTCCCTGCACATTGGAGGGGTACCAGTGGGAGAGGGTAAAAGCATGATCATGCCACCAGCTGCCAGACCCAGACCTTCCCCTCACAGCTGATTGCCCATGTTATGGGCTTATAGCTGTCAGTTTGGGGCTTGTGAATTTTTCTGTTGGCTGCACAGAGTCTGTCAGGAGGGGTATACATCTTATAGCCTGGTAATACTGGGCTCTCTTTTGGGATGTAAGAGCTGTGGGTTTAAATATCAGCATTTGAGGAAGGATCACAGAAGTTTTCATGCTTCCTGTGTTGTTAGAGGTTGTTGGAGGATGGAAACAGAAATCTCTAAGCAAAGGAAGCAGGTTGCACAAAAATGCCCTGCAGCCCTCTTGGACTGATGCCTGAGAACAGCTTCAGACACATGCTTTTCATTAACATTTTATTTTGGATGTGGTATCTAGTTTTTCTCCTATATCTTGTACAGGAGTTTTGAGAACTTAGGACCTTAGGACAGCAATTCAAAGGCCACTCTTGGAGCTGGACACCCAAGCTTCCCCACTTACCACAGATGAACATGGCAGAACCTGAGTCCCTTCATCGAAGGGTGACCAAATGAAATGCCTGGACATGACTCTTCCAGCCATCCTCGTGAATTTGCTTCAGCACCCCGACCTAAAATGATTCTTCCTGACTTCAAGGGGCACTGACTCAGGTAGCAGGTACGCAGGGACTGTTTTGCATAGGTATATGCATTGCTTTCTGGTTTTCTAATGAAGCACCAAACAGTTAGAGACTGTGATATATTTATTTGGTGTTTGTAGAGGAACCTAGCAGAGAGCAGAATTTTTACTACAACTGCTTTATAAAGCTAAAAAACCTTTCTCCTTTTTAAATTATTTTAAAAGCGGACTTTTCTGATATCCAGTAAGTTTAAACTATTCTCAACAGGTGATCCTTTGCTATGTATATCGGGTGTTGAGATATAACAATAAAATGTTTTAAGAAATCTCAGGCACTTTTATTGAAAGTTAACATTTCCTCACAGACCACAAGTTTAGTTCTTGTTAATTTATCACTAAATATATGTTGGACTGTATAGCATTTACAAAATATTTATTTTTAAAACAGTAAATCAGTATTGTAAAGGAAAGTTGTACAGAAATTGAACATTGTGCAGGTAAAGTAACATACAACATTGTCCAAAACCACAAGGCAACAGTATTAAGGAATGACATGGACAAAGAGTTCAGTAATTTTTAAAAACCATAAATCATCAAATCAGCCTTACAAAGACAAAGAACTAAGCTGATAACTGAAGTTATCATTTATCACTATTAGCTGCAAAGCAATCTGACATCTGTGCAGACCTGACCACTGGGGAATACTCTGAGCGGGTGGGACAGCGTGGCAGCACTGGGCTCCTGTGCACCTAAAGGGTCAGTGGAAGCCTTCCGCTCCTGCCAGCAGCTGCACGTAACGCGCAACGGACTTTTGATTGTTGTAATTAGTATGCTAACTGGTTTGGTACCCACACTTAATCAAAAAGTTGTGAGATCCAGGGTATAAGGTATATTTTTTTTTTTACTCTACACCCTCCCTGATCTGCTGTGCTGCATTGCTCCTCAGAGAGCCTTTGGGCTCTAAGCTGGTTGACTTCAAACAAGACCCCTGCAGTAAACAAACACAGATACTTCATTAAAAGTACATAAGGGGATTTACACTGCAAGACTGATCTATCTGATTACAGTAACAGAACAGTCAAGAATCTTTTTCCAGGGTTCACTTGTTTTGTGGTTTCTGGTAATCTAAAACCACATGTTCCAAAAGCAAAGTGCAAGAATATTAAACATAACAGAGCCATAGAAAAGGACAACAAAGACCCTGCACATCTCTCCTGGTGAAGTACAAAGCAAAGGCTCCATTTAATTCAACAGGAATGGGACCACAAATAAATAGTAAGGCATAAATATTACTTACGTACTAATACAATAGACTTAGCTAAGACAAAGAAAAAAGCACACCATTTTATATGAAAATTATGCACAAAGCAATTAGCAAATAGTTAATGTAGTCATCATATATTAATCAACTCTTAAAATAATTACAGATGCATTTCCACCATTTGTCACAATACTCACAAACTCTGGACAAAGCAAGGAATATAATAGTGACACATGAAGAGCACATTATCTGCCGGCCATCAGCACAGTGCTCTGCGCCTGCAGTCAGAGCCAAATCCATCCACTGGGTAATCAGAAAGCCAAACACTTTGAAATTATCTTTTTCCTCCATTTCAAAGCTCTCACGTTAGACAGTCCTAACAATATTAATCTCTGCACTGCAGAGTTGTTAATTTTCATTTAAAAGGTTCATAAAAAATAGGTTAGCATTAATAACCACTCAGCCCAAAGACTGTGTCTCACCCATTCTTTTAAACTTTCAGCAAAACAAGGAGAAAAAAATCATGGTGAAACCCTACATTCCCACTACTACCAACTTGTTTATTAATGACTGGTCTGCTTACAGGATACAATCCCTCAAAAAATTCATGTTTGATTGTTTTATTTTTGTCACTGATTTGTTACATTATGACAGTTAAGATCCTGCTCACTGAAAGTCAGTTTACTTATAATTCTGCATTTCATTTTGATAACTTATAAATACACACAGCCCAACAGATTACTAACTTTCTTTACTTTACACATCTCTCCCTTTTCTCTTTGCATATTATTCACTGCGTGCACAGATTGTGGTGAAAATAGTTTTAAAACATGCATTCCTTCATTAAACAAATTGAATCTTCTTTCTTTTTTGATAAGATACTTTATCACGCTGTCTGTCCTGCAAAAATAGTTTAGGGAAATTCTGTGGTCTGCATCATGTGAAGGTTCAGACACGATGGGCCTTTCTTATCGTATTATCTACGATCCTATGAACAAGCCAAAAATTAAAGCAAATGAACAGCTGAAAGTCATCCGACACAAACTGAGCTTCAGCTTTTTTTTTTGTAAAAAAAATTGTAGCACTTACTACAGTTGACAGCTTCTGATGAGTTCTCTTAAATCGTGCAAAATTTTTTCTTCCATGAAGATATGCAACTTGAAGAAAATACAGATATCAAAGCATGATTTCACAGAGCAGTGGACCTCTGCAGACCTCAATGTCATGTTCATGGCTGAGGTTACAACAGCCAGTTCTGTATTGTGAACATCAATAAAACTGTGGGAGAGCTCATAAGCAGTCAACGAATTTCCTCTGGCTGAACAACAGTTGCCACATGATTATGATACTGATGATTCTTTGCAAAGCAGACCAGTGAAGACTGAAAATGTCATGTCCACTGGGAGTGGTGAATGTAAGGCCACAAAGGGGACTGTCTCCCTTTATCATGTGTCATTAAAAATTTTTTTTAAAAAAGTTTCACACAGGAAAAAATAGATTCCAAATAAGAGGAAGAAAAATTATAGTCTATTCCACTAAAATGAATATATTTGTTCATGTTTTTAAACACAAAACATTTCACCACAAGGACAATAAAGCACAGGAGAACATTACCCAGGGAAGCTGTGCAGTCTGTGTCTTGGAGATTTTCAAGATGTGATTAGACAAATCCCTGAGCAACCTGGTCTGAATTCAGTGCTAACCTTGCTTTGAGTAAGAGATTGGATGAGAAAGTCTGCTGAGATCTCTTCCACTTGAAATATTCTATGATTCACTGTTGTTTCCACTGCTCTTGAATAATCTGGAAATTACTGACAGAACTGGAAAGGTGATAATTTGGAACTTTAAAGCAAGAGCAGCCTCTTAGTTCGTTCTCCTCTTCGTGCCTGTAGGACCAAAGGCCTATATAAACCATGAGCTCCTTGTCTGGGAAGACACCATATGATGTAATCCAAGATTTATATCTTGGGTTAGTGACTTGCATAAGCATTTTACTCTAGCACCTGATGAATTAGAGGCTTCATTTAGCCAGCTGTTGCATATCTGTAATCGTAATCATTACTATAGGGGATCAGTTAGCATTATTAGCATGTATAGTGGCAGTTCCTAATTGGCCTAGTCATGGACATAACCCTATTTTGCCAAGCACTATATAAAAGATACCCCCCCCCCCCCCAAAAAAAAAAAACAACCAAACACAAACAAGAAAAGGGAGGTAGCCATCCTAAAGAGATAGCAGCCTCAGTCAGGCTAAAAAGTGTGATGGCATGTACAGATAGCATTTACTTACATTAAACTATCACCATTAAGATAAAGGGCTTTTGTAATAACTCATTGCAGCTGCATTTGCAACTATTAGCTAACAGAAGCAAACTACATATATAACAATTCTATACACTGTATTCTGGCATTATAGAAATCATGACCGATATCTCTACTCTAAATATGCGCTATCAAAAGTAGGTGTAAACCATCTAATCAAAAAACAAAAGTGCTTTTTTTCTTGTTAGTAAAAATGGATAATTTACACTATCTGTAAACAACCATCTTCACAACCATCACAGAGGTGCCCCAGGGGATGACCCAAGCTAAATAGCTGCAGTTTTGATTCAGTTTACTAACTAAATGCTCTTTACACATTTTCATGGGTCTTCCCCACATGTGATAAGAACAATGCTGTAGTCCTTCATGTGAAAAACATGTAACAACCCTGTAAGACGCCATCACTTGCAGATATCTTTGAATTCCAAACTTCCATTCTCACTACACTGCACTTTGTGTTTACAACACAGTCTAGTAACCTTAAACAGCCATCTGTCCTGTAGAGATCATGAGCCTCCTGATGAAGATGCACCGTAGTCTTGATTGGTGGAATCAGCATCACATCTTCAGCACTCTGTCTTGTGCTTTCATATATCTACTTTTGGCAGAGATGTATGACGGTAATTTAGTCTCCATACATATAGGTTGACTCAGGTCTATCAATACATGTCTATCCAGAAAAATGCTAAGTGACAACAATGACTTATTTCAGCGAGGTCCTGGAAGGAGGCAGACTAAACATATGTTTAAGTATGTATTCTTCTTCCAGATTACAAAGTGCTTAACAGATAAAGTGTTATGTAAGTGGTCATGCTGCTCTTCCCCGTTTTCTGTGCATTTTTGATAGGTCTGTAAACTATGTGTTCAAGGCAGTCCCCTGCCTGATCTTTTGTTTGTGATCAACACTGTTTCAAACAGAGTTTGAATCTAAAAAACCAGGAAACTAATATGTTCTTTGAAAAACTCCCAATATCACCGAATAGTCAGAAAATGTATTTGAAATAATAAAATCTAAATCTCATAATTCCACTACCCTGAGAATGGGGGCAAACTGCCAGTGATAATGGCTATGCACATTTATTTTTTCCTTCATAACATGAAGATATAAAAATTCAGACTAGCTGAACTATATTAGAAACTTGATCTAACTTTATGATATTTAGATAGTTTATCACTCTTCCTGATAAAACTCTCAAACTGGATGTCCGGTCTCTGGGACTGTGAAATACGGCATTTATAGTAATATAGTTCCTTATCATTGTGACAAAAAGCATTTAAGAGACTCACCACAAATCAGTGGAAAAGAAAAGAAACAAACCCAATTCTAACCAATCCACAGGATTTTTTTCTTTACAGCCCAGTGTTATTTGTAGCAGAAATGTTTGGTGCCCAACTTGGGTAAGTAAAGAGATCGAATATAGGCACTATCCATGTCATAATGGCAAGCATAACTACAGCGACTCCAACGATGTTAATGCCCAAACCAGCTTTCACCTAAATGAGAGGAAAAAGAAAGCAGAAAGTTTCATCAAGACACTGAAGAAAGTTTTAAAAATGTTAAAAATCCCCTTTAGCGTGTTTTGCTTAAAACTCACCATGTCCATAATAGTTAAGTGACCATATGAAAATACAATAGCATTGGCTGGGTTGGCTACAGGAAGCAGGAACGCGAAGGAAGTACACAGGGTAGCAGGTATCAAAATGAAAAGTGGGTTCACATGAATGGCTTCAGCCTATCGCAGAATAAAAGAGAGAGAACAGCTGTCAAGGGACACCTTTGCCTAATGAAATAGATAAATACAAACTTATTGCATTAACACAAATGATGTGTGAACAGAACTGCCAGTTTAAATAGCGAGAAATAATCTTTTCTGATAATTCATTTTTGAGATTATATCTGGGAAAGCCTCAGAAGAGAAAAGGTGATTCTAATACAGAATAGCTACAGAACTTTAAATTCACACCTGATGTTTTCTAATTGTAGTTGAGTCCATAAAATAAGACTGTTGCAAAGAGTATGCACATTGCACAAGCACTAAAAGCAAAAATACTGCAATAAAGTTTATAAAATTTAATTTGTTTATAATACATAGGAGGGATTCAATGAAGTGAGGACTAAGGTTTCTTGGTAAGAGAGGGCAAGGGCATTAGTGTGTGTATAGGCTGGCTAAGAGGAAAATCTACAGACTAGAAGGTGATCAGTAAGTTCTGAAGAAGAAAGAATTGGGTTTTTTGATAAAGATGATAAGAAAGGACACAATTGAGCTAAGGAGAGAAGAAATGAGAAGTACATATAAAGCACATTATTAGCCCTCTCTTTTCTGACAGCTTGAAAGTTGCAGTGTTAACCATTTTCACTGAAGATGTGATCATGAAGATCCATTGAGAGGGCTTCCTTTTCAAGTGCTTCAACTATTCACAAATAGGAATAACAGCATCAACTTCTGAGTGTTGAACTTCTACCTAATTTTACTGAATTTTCAGCATCCCTTGTAAAGGAAGGCCCAAAACCCCCAGGTATCCAATGCACAACACAGCACAGCAAAAAAAAATGCATTAAGTATTTTGTAGAAACTTAAAAACTGCTTCTTTGATCAGCTGTATTATTACATGGATGATAAGAACAGATTCTGATTAAAAACAATTGTGTTATACTCACCAAAGGTGATAGTATGGGCAAAAATATCGTGATGGTAGCTGGATTGCTGGCCACTTCTGTTACTGAAGTGACAATAAGGCATGATATCAGAATAACGAGCCACAAGGGTAATGATCCTAGTGGGGTCAATTTACTTGCTACCCACTCAGAAAGTTTTGAAACCTGCAGAAGAAACATGACAACGTGGTTATGTTTTACTGATCGCTAAAAAGAAAATTTAATAAATGGTATAGGACAGATTACTACCACATGTTTTTAAGCACATCTTTCTAATTCAATGGTGGTTTATAGGAACCCATGCAAACTATATTCCATTTATTTATATTTGTACCTCTGAGACATTTAGAGTAATCATAATCAAAAAAAAATTGTAATATGCAAATATCAGGCTTTATAACCAGAGTTTGGGCCCAAATCTGTATGATTTACTGGAGAAGCCAGCAGAGCTCTGCATGGGACATACTTCAGTGACATAGGACATTAACCCTAAGGCTTTGGAAACAGTGTACGTACACAACTCCTACCACCATCAAGTTTAAATTAAATAACAAACAGTAGCCATCATTGTGCATATTCTTTGAAGACAAAGCAAACTCCTTTTTTTGTAACCCTGCTTTCTGAACCTCTTGAATATTTGCCATATTTATCGAGTTCAATATTGATACAGAATAACTTGCTAAAACACAACAATAACTGTGAATTCACTGCATGTCTGATTTGTTCCTGATGTGGGTCATGCTAATTGTTCAGTATCTTCTATAAATTGCATTACCTCACAGCCGTCTGCCAGGGCAAACCCGCCACCAACAAGAATAGCTATTTCCCAGGGCATGCATGACTGAAATTCCTTCCAAGTAATCAGTGGAGTGTAACCAAAAACAGCTAGAGAAAAAAAAATTAAAAAAAAAAACCCAAACACTAAAACCCCCACCAACATTTAAAAACATATTGGAAAACATCTTGAAACAACCTCTCTAAGTACGTACTTGGGAAATACTCAAAGGCAAAATCTCATCATTGTAACACGAAGAACTCTTTGACATGAACAACCTGTACTTCCTGGGACAGATCTTTCGCTGGTGAAAACTGTCACAGCCTGAAGACAGCAGAGCTGTAACGGTTTCCACTGGTGGACCATTGGCCCCTCTCCCCTCCTTCCCTATGTGGAAGATAGCTACGGGGTAACTGTGAGTTTAATTTACTGAGTAAAACTGCACTATTCAGACAGATTGCTGGGCAAATGCTGTTTTGCTTAGACTCATTTAGGTTCTGATATTGCATTCTCCGTGAACCCCCAGATCTCATTGATTTCAGCAGCAGGATTGAATGCATAAAGAGGACAGGCTAGAGGTATACTTTAATCAGGGTAAATTCCATTTTGAAGGGGGGAAAATTTAATGAGAATGGACTCATTCAACATGTTATATTTTATAGAGTATCTTAAATAAGCAGTAACATTTCCAAAAAATAAACCCAACCCTGTCCCATGCAGTCCCATTCAAAGCCCAGTGCCGTCAATGGGAAGGTGGTTTCCATTGGCAGCTGTGGGCTGCACGTAGCAGGTTCCTGCACAGCACCAGCCCCTGCTGCTTACATTGCTTAATTGTTGGCACTGACTTCCAGGCCAGGGATGCTTTACTTCACAGTAGGATATTATCTTGCATTAAGATTGTAACATTAGTACTTAACTACATTCCTGTAACAAGTGCAATAAGTTATATTTATAGTAGTATCTTAGATACCTTATAGTAGTAAAATCCACATCAAAATATACTCAACTGTTTTCTCCATTTGAAGTCCTAGACAATGTTTTTGCTGGAATAATAAAGAACAGGAGGCCTATCACTAAGGCAGTTGTTGAATCTGTAGCATAGCCTTTATACCTAAGGAGAAGTTAACAAGAAAAAAGCCACATAAACATATAGTCAGGCTGAGCAGGGGAAACAGGTGAGGAGAAGGATGGAGCAGCAGAAAGGAGCTGTTATGGACTGACCACAACCCCCCATTCCCCACTGCTGGCCACCACTTGGTGCAGTGGAAAGAGGTAGAGGATTCGGGAATGAAGGAGTGAAGTTAAGAAAGAAAAGGGGTGGGGGAAAGGTTTTTAATTTTTGTCTTTGTTTCTTGCCATCCAACTCTATTCTTAAGTGGCAATTAAATTAAATTACGTTTCCCAAAATCAAGCCTGTTTTGCCTGTGATTGTAACTGTTAAGGCATCTCTCTCTTTATCTCGACTCACGAGCTTTTTGACCTTGTTTTCTGAGTGAGAGAGTGACTGGGTGGATGTCTGGTGGCCAGCCAAGGTCAGTTCACCACCTCTGTAGAAATACTAGATGCAAGCACTCTAAATTTGTAAATAAGCATCTCGAGTAAGCAGGTATTATTTTGTCGCACAGAAATAAACTGGGGGAGGGAAATGTTTGGGAATAGCTCATGCTTAAACAACTGATTTTTCACAGTTCAATGATAAATTTAATAACTTTAATATGCTCTGTAATAGATTCAGTCCAAGAGACCTTAAGAGCACTGTGCATACCCACAAAGGATGATGCTTTTGTAGCTTAAGAGAAGGCAGCAAAGCTTTATTATCATCCTCCTATGGCTGTCACGATTAGGATCGTAGACACAAGGGCCAAGTTTATTGTGGTCATTTCCAGTGCCTGAGAATTTCTTGCACTAGTGTTTCGTGAGGTGATCCAATACCGTTCTAACTTCTACAGAGTAGCCCCAAGATAAGGTAAAGTGTAAAGCTGAGCTCTAAGGCTCTTTTAACACATCCATCCGATTCAGTTAAACACTGTTAGGTGGTGACATATCCCAGCCTGTCTTATTTCAGTCAAGATGGTCACTCAAATTAATAACAATTTTGCTGAAGAAAGTTAAAACTAACATTTCCTAAGCTTCGTTATTATATTTTCTGTAAGTTTCCTGAACCAATATACCAATATATTTGTCCTCTCAGCCTCATGCCATATGCTTTCTGCATATGCAGCTACAGTAGGTCGATGTATAACTTCCCAGCAGCTTAAGGTTTTATATTCAACCAGGGCTTTTCTCTGAAAGGGAAAAATCGACTCCCAGTTATATGTTACAAATGTATAATCTGGCATAACCATTTGCTTTAACAACCTTAATATGCATAGCACCCTGACGCCACAAACAGCATTGTTTCAGCTAACACTGTCACGAAATGGAGCTGCAATGGACTTGAAGTCGTACCCGAATATATTGTCTCCTGCTTCCCATTGTCTGCTAGCACAGAAAACACTTTTAAAAACCAGATTATTATTTTGTTAGGGTTTCTTGAGGCAGAGTCTTCTGCCTATATATCACACTTAGCCTAGGACCAGATGCACAGGCTCTAAAGAGCAGAAAATCTTTTCCTCTAGGATACTACCCTGCAGTCTTTAAGACTTGCTAGGAGTTTTGAAGGAAGGCAAGAATTAGATACAGAAACAATTCATGCTGCTGCTTTCTTCTAGGCAGCTGCATCTTCACAGGATGATCGAGGTTGGAAGGGACTTCTGGAGGTCATCTGGCCCAACCCCCCCTGCTGAAGCAGAGTCACCCAGAGCCAGTTGCCCAGGACCTTGTCAAGATGGCTTTTGAATACCTCCAAGAATGGAGACTCCACAACCTCTCTGGGCAATCTGTGACAGTGTTTGGTCACCCTTACAGGTAAAAAGCATTTCCTGATGTTCAGGAGAAACCCCCTATGTTTCTATTTGTGACCATTTCCTCTTGTACTGTCACTGGGCACCACTGAGAAGGGCCTGGCTCTGACCTCTTTGCACAATTCCAAGTATTTGTAGACATTGACAAGATGCCCCTGCAACCTTCCCTTCTGCAGGCTAAACAGTTCCAGCTCACTCAGTCCCTCCTTACAGAAGAGATGTTTCAGTCCCTTAGTCATCTTCATGGCCCTTTGTTGGACTCTCTCCAGTATATCTGTGTCTTGTACTGGGGAGCTCAGAACTGGATGTAGCATTCCCGGTATGGCCTCACCAGTGCTGAGCAGAGGGGAAGAATCGCCTCCCTTGACCTGCTGGCAACACCCCTCCTAACACAGCCGAGGATACCATTTGCTTTCTTGGCAGGAAGGGCATGTTGCTGGCTCACGTTCTGCTTGGTGTCCACCAGGACCCCAGGTCCTTATCCACCAAGCTGCATTCTAACTGGGTGGTTCCCAAGGTGTACTGGTACCTGGGGTTGTTCCTCCCCAGGTGCAGGACTTTGCACTTCACCTTGTTGAACTACAGAGGTGCAAAGTTTTGCTCACAAAAACCGACTTCCTGATGCAAAACACCATTCTCAGAAAACCTGCTTGGGACACGCACAACATCCTAGTGCTAGTCATACTATTATGAAGACACATATGGCACCATTCCAAACAGAAGCTTTTTATAATCATCAAATTTTGAGATAAACTTGTTTGAAAGTCCATTCATTCAAGCTGTAACACAATTGCATCTACAACATCTACCTGCTTATAACACTGCAAATCTCATTGTCCTCTAAGGAAGCAACAAAGCTGGGGATTACGGAGATCTCAAAATTACTCCAACTGAGATCATTGTAGAGAACAGGGCTGTGGGCAAAAGTACATAGTTGCCTTATACTGGAAGTAAGAAAGGAATAAACTGTGCAGAAAAAAGAAAGATTACACTCGAGAAATAATCTGAGGAAGTGTGAGGGAAGTCCACCTTGCGTATGACAGCTGTAATCAGCTGCAGCCCAGTGCTGAACTTTCTGTTTCTTATGAGGTCCATAAAGTCCTGGCCAAAGGCCAACTTGAAACTCCTTTAATTGAACCTAGTACCTACAGCCTGGAATCAGGCCATGACGTGGAAGGAAACTGCCGTACCAGAAACTATGTGTGATCCTGTGCTGTCAACAGATGGGGAGGAAACAGACGTTTTTTACCTTGTGCTGCTCTCTATAGTGTTATACAATATTTATTAAAACATCCTGCTGTCTGCCTCCAGAGAGGGGTAACAAGAGCTCAGAGCAGGACAGTAAAGGAAGGATTAGTCTTTAACAAATTCACAAAATATTCTTAAGTAAAATTGAGGGGTAAAGTCAACGTGTATTTGGAAGGCATCTGACAATGAAGCTTAAAATTGAGTTCTACTAAATACCGATACAGCACAAATATCGATTAAAAATTGGCTGACATTTCAAAAAGTATCCCTTAAAAACTGGGTAGTTATCATCATTAAATACCAATATTTCTGCTGGGATTTAAAAAAAAGTCTGAATTTTAAAGGGGTATTCAGTATCTTGTGAGGATGGACACAAGTGGCTGAGAACACGAACATGGGTGGTGGAAGTGATAGGTATTTTTGTCCTGAAGCAAAACTTAGAGCATTCCATTCGGTTTGTCAAAACAAAGCTTATAGTGTAATGCAGTTAGACCAGATACACATATCCTTAAAGAACCTTTCACAGAAAATTTTTAATCCAGCAGGGAAAGACAAAACCAGATGGCTGGAAGCTATATTCAGACAGAAAACAAGGTGCGAGGCTGTATTGTTTAGTTTGGCAACAGAGGTGATTATCCACCAGAACAGACAGTCAAGGGAAGTGGTAAATTCTAAAATATGAGGAACCTCTTCTTTGTCACCCTGAAATCAAGCCTTGTTGCTTTCTGGGAATTCATGTTCTAATAAAATAAATCTGCACTGGGCTTAACACAGAGAATTATGTAGTTTTTCTGATCTTCAGCAAGTTAGAATAAATGAACTGATGGTCTTGCCTGGTTTAAGACCCTGGGAGTGGTGTGATTACCACCTAACAGGACCTCCTCACTCGTCCAGGAGGGTCTCAAGGTTACTTATAGCTCTGACATTGCGGCTTTTCATAAGGACAAAGCTCATCCGTGCAGGTGACAGAGCTTCCCTGAGGCTGACTTGGGACAACGGGATAAGATTCTGCAGAAAGTAAGTACTATCAGATTTCTATTAAGAAATCAGACCTCTAAGGGCAGAGAATATTTCCTTACAGTTGTTTGCTGTAACATAAACTTATGGAAGTTTTGCACATGCCTATCAGTATACTTAAATCCAAAATGCTGAACCATTTTGTATGCCCAGGTGTTAGGGAGCAAGCATGTGAGAGATGTCAGCTGCAGTTCATGCACTGCTAGAAGCCTCTTGGACACCAAGTGATGAGTGCAACGTAACCATTGATAGAAGCACAGTTCCTGGGTTTTCCGTTCTTTTTCCTGGTTTTTTGTTTTCTTTAAAGATGGCTTACTAATACTCACAGCTGTACCTGTGCTGGCTCCTTGACCCACTCGCGTATCTTTGCTGAGAAGTTTTCATTGCTTAGAAAAGTAAAACCCTAATTGCCTGGTTTTATGCCTGTTAATGCCATTGATTAAGAAATGAAAGCTATCTAGACATAGGCAAGGTCTGAATAGTAAGAAATGTTTTCTTTCCCCTTAAAGGTTTTGTTAGGGCATAACACAAGCTTTGTTTCTCTTCAGGTTACCTCACCCAAATTATAACATGATTCAGCCTGATGTGATATGATACGTTCTTGCATTTCTTTCCAGGGAAAACACCAGAGGGCATCCACAAAGTAACATCCCCCGTGCAGAACCTGTAACCACTTATTATATGAATATTCCGCTTTTTCCTGCCAGTGAATAAAATCCTCGGACAGTGGTAACCACACAACTTCAAACAGAAAAATGCAGATCTCTGTACCGATTCATTTGAGCCATAAGTCCCATATTTGAAAGGTTGTAAACAATGTCTGTTTTTCAGTATCAGATGTATCTCGTTAAATGGTGCTTGATGAGCACTGGATGTTAATATGAAGCAGAAAGAGAAGCAAAGCCAGCCTGATTACTTAGCTAGCTGATTGCTTGATTAGGTCAGGACTACAAAACCCCTTCAAGAACATAGTGTTTCATATGATAAAATTATCATCAGCTCTGCTGTTGCTATAAGGAAAAAAAAATATTCTTTGGAAATTTTTTTGGTAATTAAAAAGTAAATGATTTTATAATAATCTTGGGTTTTAATACACTTTTAAATGTTATTTTTACACAAAATAATTTGGTTTGCATTTTAAATCTTCAAATGGCCACAATTACTCCTTGTAACATCCTGTACCAGACTTTCTGCCAGAGTACTGTGGAGGGTGTGCGAGTGTACGAATGGTGGGCAAATATTTTAAGAGAAGAGGCATGATGGATGAATGTTCACATGTTGTAAATGACAGACACACAGGAAAAAAAATGGCAAATTACCATCTAAATCCAGCATCAGCCTTTGACCCATCCAGTAATAAATGTTAAATCCAGAAAGACCTAATCAAACACAAGTCCTGCTTATCCATATCTTGCATCTACTTCCCAGTACTCCAGAGTAAAGCTCAGAACTTTATCACAGAAGAACAGAACTGAAATTACAGTAATACAGGAAGACAACAGGAGATATCACAGTCCTCTAAGTTCTTGCAAGAGCTACTGATTTCTTAGGGGGGAAAAAAAAAAAAAAGTCTAGGTGATCCTGGGGAATGGACTGCAGCAAAAAAAATGTAATAGTTCCTGAATTGTTCCTGCCTTTCTAGTAGTTAGTTGAACTATGACATTGAGATATGTATGAACAGAGAGTAATTTATAGCATTAATTAGAGCTATCAAAGAAAGGGATGTTGCATACAATTGTGGCTGATACCAAGGGCAGTAGATAAAAAAAATTCTAACCAAAAATTTATTCTAGAAATTGCAGATTTGGTAATGTAGCATCAATTGTTATGCATTCTTCCTCACTGGGTCAAGTCTAAAACCTAAGCATAATCCCTTTTAAGAGGCAAATTATTCTATCTTGTAATGGATTGGGCACATTTCAGATATTGCATGTCTATGAAATTGCTGGCATTTACCTATTCTGCATACACTACAAAGGTTTTCAACAACTTCAGCCTGGAATGTTTCTGTAATGTCAAAAGGTGGGGTTTTTGTTGTTGGTTTTTTTTGTTGTTGGTTTTTTTTGTTGTTGTTGTTTTATTGTTTTTAAAAATTGAGAAGAAAAGAAGGTCTGTAGTTATGACATAGTACAGCTCTTGTTGGTGTACCAGAAAGATTACTTACTTTGGGAAAAGTGAAGACCATCCTGGGATGAAGCCAGGCTCTCTGGTGAACCACAGCAGGGTCATTAGAATGAATAGGACAAGTGTAACAGCTTCTGGGTAGCTACAGCAGAAACAGAATGGGTTATACATTTTCCTGAATCCATAATTGGATTTACTCACTATTGTTTGCAGATTTATAGTTTTACATACCTCATTGGTCCAAGCTTCTTGTACTCCTTCTGAATCACCTGTGCTGATGCCTCTTCTCTAGCTGTTTTCTTCTTGCCACACTTGAACATGTTTTTAAAACTGGAATGTAAATTAGCAATATTAAATGATAAATTAAGTGCATACAGAAAAAAAAAAAGTCCAACCTTTCCAGTTACCAATAGCACTTTACAAAAGTAAATTTTTCACTTTACAATGCAGTATTGCCCATTTAATTATCACACACCAAACTAAGTATATTGGGATTAATTGACAAAACACAGTGGGAGATTGACAGAGGCAGCAACAAAATGTGTCCTGTTATTGACTACCTCATTTTCCCAAGAAGGATGAAACTTTAATCATGAAAACTAATTGAAACATTCAGACGCATAGCCTGGCTATTTAAAGAAAGTCATCTACAACTTCGCTTTACTTTGTTTTGTAATGAAAAAGTTTCTGTTGCATGAGTAGCCTGCATACTGATCAGCGGACTGTTTGCTATGACTAGGTTTGCATTCTTGGATATGAAACGACCCTTATACTCTTAAATAGAACACTATCGAAACAATCAAGAAAAATGAAACAATAAGCGTTCACATATAGAGTGGTAAGCATGGGATGACTCTAAGTCTGCTTAAGGGTACACAGTCTCACTCTTTATCTCTTGCACCATAAGTAGCCCCACAACTGTGGAAGACTGGTGTCATTGTTATCTCTGCAGATGTTAGTGAACTCATGGAGAACAAGGCTTTGAAGAATCAGCACAAAAGAAATACTGTCCTCTCCAAAACCCTTAAAAGGACAAGCTCTGGAGGGGAACCCACCTCCCATCATACCACCACATGTAAATTTGGAAAAGTGGAAGTTTTTTACTTCACATTTACAAATACAATCATCCAGTTTATTAACACAGATATTGCTCAGGTATTCAAGCCAATCCCTGACTCCAGTGAATGGCAACATCCTGACTATAAATCTTCTGGTCTTAGACTAAAATGTATAAAAAAAAATATCAGTATTCTTCTGTCTTGCACACATGCACTGTTTAATGATGATGTGTGTATGTTCTAAAGGAATGGGTACCACCATTTGTGATACAGAATTTTCACATTGGGTTGAACAGGCAAGAGTCCTCACTTCAGAAAATTCTTGTCCCATCCAAAGACTCAGCCTAAATCAGAATCTATGATGCAAAAATCACTGTTGCGGCATTATCTTCCTATCAAGCCTGTTAAGCTTAGATGCAATGTTTACTCCTGCTACAAGGTATCTCTTATATCATCAACCTTTAGTTTTATTGATTACATTTACTTACTCAAACCCAAGGAAAAGCCACTGGAGCCAGACCCAGGAGAGCAGCAGAATAATAACTGTGATGGGGATGGAAAGGATAAACCAGGATCCAAAATTGATGCACTGGCAAGCTGGGTAACGTCTGGATGAAAGTAAAAAACTGTTCAGCTGAGTTTTGCAAAGGAATAAAGACTTGTGAGAAGTGCCAGAAAACCCTGCTGCAAGAGAGTTCTCCTGGCTGGCAGCTGACTTCAGCACGAGGTAGCCTCTGGCATCCTCTCCCTCCCACCCTGTTCCTGATCACAACCACTGCAGGAACTAGCAGTGCCAGTTATTTGAGCACTAGATCAGCAACAGCTGTGGGGACCTGACACCTACCCAGGTGTGTCTAACCTGAGTTCAGTAGGCAAGGAAAGGCCACTCACAGCGTTACGGGCCACTAGGACCACAAAGAAACAGAACTTGAAGAAAAGCAGTTCTTTGAGAGGAGACTTTAGCACAAGAAAATATACTCAAATGAACAAGCTCCAATGAATGTAACAGACAACAGTGGAGACAACATTGAGACGAATATTGTTTAAGGTTCCACAAGGGATTCAAAACCGATTTAAACCCAAATTATTATTACTAAATTCCAGGAAAGGTAGGAATGTTCATTTGTTAGGTGGCTTTTCTCTCCAGTCACCTTGTCTCTTTGAGGCTCTCTTAATCTACTGTTTATGGATATGGGCCATTCAATCAGAGCTCGCCCTGCCATATGCATTTTAAAAAAGGGAAAGATGGGCTTTGGTTCTCTGAAAGAAATCAGTTTACTGTTGAATGAAATAGATGCCAGATAGGCAAATCGCCCATGTAAATGAATCCTGTTTTCCAATTTACTTTATCAACAGAAGTTGTTACTCTGATTTTGAGCTTCTCCACCTCTACTGAGAGAGCTTTTAATGCTAAAAGTGAGAAAATTCTAGTCTCCTTGAACAGCCTTCCTCATCAATGCAAAAATCAGAAGGGAAATCACAGTGTCCAGACAGAGGCAGTAGCAACTATTTCCAACTACTAGCTAATCTTTTGTATTTCAGACCTTGCTACGAGAAAAGGAATTCAGATGGTCACGTAGGTGTTTGAGGCAATAAATGCTTATTATAAACACTCTCTCAGGTATGGTGCAAATTTTAGGATTGATCTATATTTATTATTATGCTTACATATATTGCAATTAAAGTGCCAACAGGGACTCCTACCTATTTCTTGAGGTGATGCTCTAAATTGCAACCGTACATAGTGATGAGACAGTGACACTGGAACAAGAAAAAGCATTGTGCTATTACATATAATTTAATGATTCTGTGGCTATTTACCTTTTCTTACATGATTAGCCACATCAATTTTTGAACGTACGAATTGCAAGATAGGAAAAACTGACATCAGCATAGCAATGATTTAATGTTTCATCACTTGTAAAGTGTTTATGATCTTTCCTGAATTACGTGTGACAATTCCTCACTAAGCAGCAAAACAAGCTCTTGAAAACTTTATGTTAAAGAGTCAATTCAGTTATATAATATACTGTGGTCAGGTTTCACAGTAAGTTTGTACAGGGCTGAATGTATATGTAAGTATTTCTAGTAATCCAAATATTAAAGTTAGGTATTCTTCATCTCCAGAGCAAATATTCCTCAGGTAGACTGGATGATCAATTTCAATGATTTTAAAAATGACCTGTTATATAGCATGGGTTGGATTATCTGTTATTGTTGGTTTATTTACTACAGGTCTTGCCTGAGGCAAGGATGGACAGGACACACTGAACTATTTCCTAGACCCATTTCCAATGGAAAATGAAAAAAGTGTGATTGATTTTAATAATCCTCATTTTACAGTGATTTAGTGCCGATAACAATAAACCCTTCCTAGGCAAACACCACAAATGGCAACAAATTTGGTTCATAGAACAAATCCAGATAAAATTATTCCTTTTATGACTTTTATAAGATCACCTAGGTTGGAAATAGTGTAATGTTGGCAAAGTTTGATTCTCCATGTTGGAAGGACAAAGTCAGTTACCAGAATAGGATTCAGGAAATTGAGTAACCTGTCAGTGAGTCAGACTAGAGAACCAAAGGTTTGATTGTAGGATTTACTCTTCCACAAACATAGGAGAACTCAGTTTTGTCCCTGACACAATGTTATGTGGTAACCATTTCTCTCTCTAACGTCTCCACAGCCTTCCCCACACCCTGGGGTGCAGCTGCCTGCGCTCCTAGGATCCACAGCCCTGCTCTGCTACGGCCCAGCTGTGAAACTTGGCTTGCAGGGCTGAAGAAACTGCTTTGTGTGGGAAAAAGCTGTGGGAAAGTTTCTACAGCAAGCTGGGCAAGATTAGAGAGGTAAAACTGCAGTAGTGAGATAACTGACATGGGGATTTGCAGCAGCATGCAGGATTCAAGAGGAAAAACAACAATACAGAAAGAGAGAAAATGCTAAAGGCAAAAACATGTAGTCAGAAGAAAGAGACCCAGCATCAATGAGGATCTGTTCCAGGGAGCATCGAGGACCAGCCCATCTCATCCTCACTGATACCTCACTAGCCAGTAAAGGCTTCTCAGTATTTTATGGGCAGTGGTGAGCAGACCAGTGCTCATCCTACTAGCTGGTTACACAACTTCTCGGTGTGTTAGCCAATACCTTTTACTTTCTTTGTTTTCCTTTTTTTTTTCCTAGTTGGATATATTCTAGATGCTATACTGTAGCTTCTCTTTGCATACAATTAAAGAATGAATAGACTGACCCTGAGAGGCTCAGTAACAAATCTGTCTTGAAAAGGAGCCCTGATGGAAGCTGGTCTCACTGGCAGGCGTGCTTAGCATTGCACCAGCATTGCCACTGTTTCCTTCTGCCCCGTGGAACACAGCGTAATTGCATGTCCTAAATCAACAGCAGGCTGAGGGATCCCGGCAGCACACAGGCTCCAGGGCTAACACAGATACACTGGCTTCCTCTTCATGTGACAAACGAAAAGGAGGGAAGTAGAGAACATAAACTCTAATTCCAAATTCTTTAATGCTGAAATAGGGAAGATATGAAAAATATGGCATTTCATAGCACCATTTTAAGTGTTTTGCCACTGAGTGGGAAACCCAGGAATATGCTCTATGTGCAGCTCTTTTGCTGAATTATTTTACTTCAGATGCTTATGATACGTGAAGTTAGACAGCAAATGTGTCCAAGCCATGCTAAGAGGTCACTTCCCACCTCAGACAGGGCATAAATACAAACAAAGCCTCTAAGGAGAAGGGGAGGAAGACAGTTAAAGATAAAAATATTTACACAGTTAGGTGGTAGATTCATCTTAAGTTATGGATTAGGAGCAGTGGTTACATAAAGGTTAAACAAAATCCTGGTGGGAAATATAACTGGATTATGCATGCAGTGCTCCATGTACAGCACATGCTCCTAGCAGAGGGTGAAGGCACAGGGAGAAAACAACACCCTGCTTATACATTCTTGAAGAGATTGTTAACAACTAAGACAAACTGAAAAAGCAGCTACAAGCCAATTTTCTTCAGGTTTCCTACAACTTCAGTGAAATGAACAAGAGCAGTTCTTACCCCTAGTAATCAATCTTGGATTCTTCCAGGCACCTGAGTGTGAAGCCTGCTTGAACCAGAAGTGTTTATGTGTCTAAAAGCTGAAGCCTGAAGGGCTTATAATGCCATAGGCTGCCCTTCTTTGGCCCCAATAACAGGCATTCTTATAATTTGCATATGGTTTGCATTGTTGCTATTCCCTTAGCACGTGCTGTACCACTTCAGTTCTCTTTCAGCAGCATGCTGAAGTCAAATTTCATCCATTCATGGAACACAGGTTGGAAGAAAATCTACTAATAACAGTTTTTTCACCATTTTGTCATGTGTGGTACAGAATAGTGGACAGAGGGTAATAAAAGGATTGTGTTCTGTTTTAAATTAGAGTAGGAATATTTCTAGCAATGAGCAGTTTGCAGAAGAAAAAAAAAAGTTCAGCAAGACCTATTGGTTTTTCAAAAGGTTTGGAATGAAAACTGCCAGTTTTCTTTTCAAAGTAGTTCTACTTAGGAAAGAAAAGGAATATTAATGAATGGTTTTAATAACCTCAAAACAAAATGTTTCACTGAATGCAAAGTTTCAGGCTGGTTTGAAATTAATTGCTTTCTCTTTGGATAATGGACCTAGATTCCTCATTTCAACAATACACTAGGCACAGCCTCCTGGAAGTCTCCTGATGCTCTTTGCTAAGCAGACCTGAACTTAGCTCCTGCTGTACTTAGAAATGAGTAACAGTCCTTTAAGGCCAGATAATGTCTGTCATATTCCTGCTAAGTAGTGTCTTGCTCCTCAGATAAACCCACCTTTTTCCATGCAGCTATTCAAAGACTAAAGTACTACTTAACTGAAGAATGGTCATCTTGTTGCATGTATTGGGTGATCGCTTATTTCCCAGTGTAAAGTAAATACAATAATGCAATTTCATTTTATCTCTTTAACAAAAAGTAAAAAGTAATATAATAAAATAATATCAAACCAAAGGGTAAGGTTTCTAATGGATTTTAGAGGAGCCATGTAAGCTCAAGAAAGAACAGTTAAAATTCTGGATTAAGAAGAATACACATAATTTAGTACAGTCTCTTACGTGTTGAAGTGCTCAGCAAAGATCAGATTAGTCGATGTTCCTGTGATTGTGGTCAGTCCTCCAATGGTAGCAGAATAAGCAACACATAAGCACATCACTTTGAAAATCCCACTGTATTTGTCCTTTTTGCTTTTTCTCCCTGTTTCAGTAGGCGGTAGGTTCTGCTTAAAGAGAATATACACCAATTAATATATAGGAAGGGCTCATCATTAAGGGCAAAAATAGGATTGAAGGATGTCCCAGAAGAGCCAGACAATTTGCTGGCAGTATAGCTGTACACAGCATGGTTTGGTTTGCTGTCACAGTGGTACCACAATTGTTCATGCAAAGAAAAAGGAAGGAAGGTCAAATCCTGAAGACCTTTGCCTGAGCTGTCTCAGTCTTTAAGTAAGAACTTCCATTACATATGCTGATATATATACACACCTGATATACAGAGTTTGTACTCTGGTGACGTTGCTTTAACTTGTGTAAAATACACTGGGAGCACAAAACCACTAATGAAATAACTACATAAGCAAACTATATGTATTTGTGGATCTACGCATGTATCTCATTCCCATGAAACTAACTTCACTGCTGGCTGTGCCATGTTAGGTGTTACAATAGAAGTGAGATTTAAGTTAAAACTAAGGTACACATATTAGCCGCATAACAAAAAGGCACCTTAAGTACCTTAAGTACCTGTTTCTTTTCTTTTTCATTTTCCTTTTCAATTGTGCACACAGTACTACCCACATCATTGTCATATCTGGAAAAACAAAGGCAGGTATTGTAATAAACGGATATACTATTCAGATGAATTCTTGGAAGAGAATTTAGTAAATGAATAACTATTACCCATTAACTTGTTTTTCTTTCTTTTTCCAGTCACTGCTTTCACATTCTGCTATATTTTCTGTAAGACATGGATGCAAAGACAGATAAGTATTTAAGGGAGCTAAACTGGAAAGGCTCCATCAGCATGTCCCATCCCATGCAATCACTTCACATCATCCCATGAATACATTTGCAAGTGCCAAACTTAAAAGCAGCCAAGCTGTGGCCTACTCCTTTGTGACTTCTATTCCCCAGAGTCTGAATCTTCTAATAAGGAGCAAACTTACTCATTTACAGTCCAACTTTGTACATAACCAGTTCAGATTAATTTGTTCTCCCAGCGTTACCCTAGAGCTCTTTTCTTTTGCCAGCGTTAAACCCCAATGTATTTATAGCCTGTAGCCATATTTCATTTCAGACGTTTTATTAAGCTGAACAAGCCACCCTCTTTTCTCTTCTCCCCTCCTCTCATTACAACTCCCATATTCTGCACCTGTTCATCTTTAATTAATCTCTGTGAACATGAGAGACCTCACGTGCAGTAATCCAAGAGAAGTCTTATAATGAAGCATGTAATGATGCTAGCACTTCCCTAGCCACTCAGCTTTATGCAGTGTTTACTTCTCTGCAGAGCGAGAATGGGCAAAGACAAAAACTCCATGCCTACCGTCCAGCTCCAGTGCCAGGTTGATGGAGCCGTTAGAGCAAGACATCTCCAGCACATCAGCTTCTGTTTCAGCTCTGATGATCTGCTGAGCAACAGCCTCTACAATTGGCATCACCATGGCAGCAGCAGAGGTGTTGCTGAGCCACATTGACAAGAAGGCACAGCTAACCATGAAACCCAGCATAAGCCTGGAACAGGGGAGAAGAGTCTGTGGCTGCTACAGCAACACCTCCTATCACCACTTTATTGAATATAAATGGAAAGTATTTTCAACAGAAAGCTTGAATGTAGGAAACTCTGAAAATTTAAAACTTGTGATTGACTTGTTTATGAATTAAAATTATCTTGATCAAAGACATTGAAATTATTGTATTTTAGAGTTAAAGGATCAACTATATTACAAATTAAAACAGAAGCAATAATGTCTATTTACAGAATGAATCATCTTTGAAGAAAGAGCACCATGCATGTCACAAGTTCAAAAATATACTGTTAGTGTTGTTAATCCCATATTGTGCAAGCTAGGTCAAACCCTTGGACTTAGTCTGTAAATCCTGTAGATACCAGTCCAAGTGTTATAGGAATAAAAATTCAGGAAATGGTACATAACTTTGTTCTGAATCATAGCACCAAGACAGGAGTAGGGATTATTTGTGTTTCAACAAACATCTTATTTGAAATTAAATGGGAAAGTGAAGGTCATTACAGTGTCTTAGTCTGGTCTTGGCACAGTTTATGCTAAATCTAATACAAAGCACAGAATCACAGACTGATCGGGGTTGGAAGGGACCTCTGGAGATCATCTAGTCCAACCCCCCGCTAAAGCAGCTTCACCTACAGCAGGTGGCACAGAGACACGTCCAGGTGGGCTTTGAATGTCTCCAGAGAAGGAGACTCCACAGCCCCTCTGGGCAGCCTGTTCCAGTGATCTGCCACCCTCAAGGTGAAGAAGTCCTTCCTCATATTCAGGTAGAACTTGTGTTGCAGTTTGTGCCTGCTGCCTCTTGTCCTGTCATTGGGAATCACTGAAAAGAGTGAAAAGAGCCCCATCCTCTTGACACTCATCTTAAAATATTTATATTCATTGACAAGATCCCCTCTCAGCCTTCTCTTCCCCAGGCTACACAGGCCCAGCTCTCTCAGCCTTCCCTCACAGGGGAGATGCTCCAGTCCCCCCACCATCCCTGTAGCCCTCCGCTGGGCCCTCTCCAGTAGTTCCCTGTCTGTCTTGAACTGGGGAGCCCAGCACTGGACACAGCGCTCCAGATGCAGCCTCTCCAGGGCAGAGTAGAAGGGATCACCTCCCTTGACCTGATGGCCATGCTCCTCCTAATGCCCCCCAGGATCTCATTGGCCTTCTTGGCCACGAGGGCACACTGCTGGCTCATGGCTAACTCTTGCAGTTCCTGATTGCACTAGTTCAACGCACTGAAATGCATCAGTGACTGGAGTCATTCTAGTTTTACACAACAAAACACAAATATTCCATGTCCTATCTGGTGAAGCTGGAAAGTAAACTTAGAATACAGGCCACGTCATCATTTTAATGCATCTTTTGCAGTTGTAAATGAGAGTAGTCCTCTTGATGTCCTGTCCCAAGGTGTTGGCGGTATCATTAAAGACCTGCCATGCATCACCACAGTAAGAGAACAACTGTGAGTGGTGAGACTGTGGTGCAGGATTTTCTGAGAAGTCATTTGTGCAATTTATAACAGTCATTGCCTAGTCTTGACCAAAAGCTTCACAAAAACTGGAAGGATTACTCAACACATTAAGACTAGATTTGATACAAAAATAATGTAAGTCATATTATATAACATAAAAATGCCATTCAAAATGTCTCTCCTATTCTTTCATTTCAGCTAATAGCAATAACATTTCAAACTTTATTTTTTCTCAGTCAGGGCACCTTGTCATTTCTCTGTGCACTTTTAATTGCATAATGATGAAATGATCTGCAGACCTGCGAGTGGTGGACCTGATTCGACACCAATTTTCATCAGAAGAATAAAATCCATTAAATTTATGCATTTTTTTATTAGGTCCTCAGATGGAAATTGGGAAAACCTGGGTTTTCAGGAGAAATTTTTATGTAGAGAATACTGCTCAGGCTAAGCACACTGAATATGAATGTTCAAATTGTAGAGAAATATAATTTTAGTACTTGCAAGAGGATTTTAAACCAAAGCAAATTAAGATATTCACTACCATCTTTCAAAATTGTTCATCATAAATTTCCAGTATTTGATGGACTGATGGTCAGGTGACCATTTAGTACAGTGTAGTATATTCTGATAAGTGACTTTAAAATTTATTGTAAAATAATAAAATATATCCTAACCTGTTCAGCCCGTTTTTCTGCATTATTCTCCCTGTGCTGTTAAAAAATATTCTGCATGGAACCTTGGATGATAACTTCATTTACATTCAACCATAAAATCACTCTTTGCTACGTAATGCACAGTCGATGTTTTATTACCCGTTCTAGTCCTTGCAGGCTGCATAGATGTATTCAGCTTTCCTTGCTAGTCTGCACACCAGATGACATAACTGAAATGATGGGAGGCCTTTTGGGATTCATGGAATCATAGAATCATTTAGGTTGGAAAAGACCTTTAAGGTCATTGAGTCCAACCGTTAACCCAGTACTGCCAAATCCACTACTAAACCATGTCCCTAAGTGCCACATCTACACGTCTTTTAAACACCTCCAGGGATGGTGATTCCACCACTTCCCTGGGCAGCCTGTTCCAATGCTTCAACACCCTTTCAGCGAAGAAATTTTTCCTAATATCCAATCTAAACCTCCTCTGACACAACTTAAGGTTGTTTCCTCTTGTCCTATCACTTGTTACCTGGGAGAAGAGACCGACCCCCACCTGCCTGCAGCCTCCTGTCAGGCAGCTGTAGGGAGTGATAAGGTCCCCCTGAGCCTCCTTTTCTCCAGGCTAAACACCCCCAGTTCCCTCAGCTGCTTCTCCAGACCCTTCACCAACTTTGTTGCTCTTCTTTGGACACCTCCAGCACCTCAACGTCCTTCTTGTAGTGAGGGCCCCCAAACTGAACACAGTATGTGGGGTGTGGTGTCACCAGTGCCGAGTACAAAGGAGCAAATGCTGTCCTAGTCCTTCCGCCCACGCTACTTCTGATACAAGCCAGTTTCTCCAGAAGAACGCTGAATGCAAAATCCAGAAGACTCCTGCTATTCTACTTCCAGTGCTGCATCCCCCATGACTTCTAACGTAGAAACCTCATGCCGTGATATCTCTATCTTTGGCTGGATGAGGCTCCAGCATGCACAGGCTGGCCGGGGACTCCTGCTAGTGGAGGAGGAGGAGGGCTATGCACTGAGAGCAGCATGCATCACTGTGCAGTGGGCACAGCTAAGGAGCAGCAGATGCTGAGAGGTGGGAGGATCCTTTCCTTCACAGATCATCTTATCATAACCTTATCATCCTTTTGTCATAATCAGGAAACATGGTAGAGATGAGATAGTTATGAGGGGTACTGCTTCCTCAGGGTTACAAAGCTGTCTGTGGAGTTGCTCTAGGTATCCTCAGCAGCTGGCTGCAGGTTTCTGTGTCCACAGCAAGTTCCCCAACAGTGTTCAGCTTAGCGCAGCATGCCATCCACTTGTGTTGTCCCTTTCAAGGTTTCAGCCAAAAGGTGAGGATTTAGGAGTAATCAAGAAAAGAGAAGTTGAAATAACTAAAACCACATAGCTCAAGAATACAGCTAAAGATAACGGGAGGCTGTTGAACAAGAATATAAGGAGCATTTTGTCAAAAAAAAAAAAAAAAAAAAGAAAAAAGCTACCAGCTATCAAAAGATGCAGAAAAAATAAAAATACATGTGGTGTTTAATATTAGGACAGACAAATCACTGCAGAATAGAAATACTCCAGCGTTTCCATGATCATCTAAGAGGCATCTAATTGTTTAGACCTGGGGTTTATATTTTTCTGACTTTTTACTTCCTGTCACTGCTTCCTGGCAAAAGGTCATAAGCATCATGTATTCTGGGAAGCCAGGCTCACTCTACAGATCTTATCTGCAGCCTCACCAGTGTGCTGACAGATGACTCTGTTGGCCTAAAACTTTTCTGCAAGATTTTAAAGCAAGAAAAGAGAAGATTTTTCACTTCATAAGATGTACGCTGATACTGAATAAGTACAGAGTGTGTGATTTCATCTCCCTCATCACCTCATCCAGCTGGGGAAATTCCTACTCTGATATTTTCGTTATATGTAGACAAAGAAAAAGACATAAATAAAGATGTGCTTACTGTGTTTTCCCTCCTGCACCACATTTTTAGTTTTATGACTTCTATTTCCTCAATGTACATTTTAACTCTTGTATTTTTGTGAACCATCCAGAATTTTGCAAACAGTATTGAAATACAAATTAATAAGAAGCGTAGCACAGATTTTCAGTTGTAGGCATCAGATATGTAACGTACTAACCACCCTTAAGAAACAGGACTCTTACATTATCCACAAATTCATCAGTTTTTTGTTTTGTTTTGGGGTTGGTTTTTTTTCTGAAGGTTCCTTATTATGAACAGGATCACTGCAGGGAACTTTGAATTAGGATTTCAACAAAAAATAAAGTGTCACCTACAAATCAATCATATAATTTCAAATATCTACTTTGAGTAGAAAAGGCTGGATTTCTACTACAGAAAAAGCAGCAGGCATTTCTGGAATACATAGCTTTCCACAAGTATTAATGTTCTTCAAGACATTGTTTAGCACATACCATGCAGGGTTGACACCCACCAGCATCACCATTCTTAAAGCCACTCTTTTGTGGAAATTCCATTTTTCTATTGATGTTGCCAAACAAATTACTCCAATAAGCAGCAGATGAAAGTCTTTAAAATAAGCAGATGCCACCTGAAATAAAAACAAACCCCATTTTTTTAATGAAATGGTGACTTTCTATTAGTATTTTGTATTATTATTTTAATGAAAATAAATCATTAAGGGTATATATTGACATAAATACCAAGAAAAGTTTTTGGCTTAAATTTAGCCTGTTAATTTCATTTAACGAATGATACAAGAGTAACTGCACTAAAGTGCACAGTGTTAAAACAAAATGAAAAAGAAGGCTTAGGATATGAACAAGCTAAGATCATCAGTCACATCTCACATCCAAACTAAATCATCAGTGAAATGCCGATTTTGTTAATTTAGTCATCTATCCAACAGAAGAAAGAACACAGTTTTAAACACAGACTTGGAGTATGATCATCTGTGGTGTCTCCTCTTTGATATGAAGATACGTGCTCAGCATTTTGCATTTTACGCATGGGGTCTTTAGTGTGTCATCTCACTTCTGTAACCTTAAGGATATTTTATATCTATCTAGCATTTTTCCATTGACTGGCATCTAAGCAGTGAATCACAATCTAGAAAAAAATATTAAATAAAAATCAACAAATTCTGAGGTCAAAGCATGTAAACAAGCCTTGAGGAAGCTTGCTGTGATTGGCTCTCAGCAAATCCATGGATTCCCTATCAGGTTTCAGCATTATATGGTTCTTTGCAGATTTTGTCATTGCAATCCACAATATGATAGAGAGGGAAAAAAGGTTTACCTGCTTGGATTCCATTATACCGAACAATGGGAACATAAAGGCAGGGAGCAGAGCTGAAACAGCAAGTGGCAAAGCTTCTGTGAGCCAAAAGATGGCAACTATAAACAATGTGTATGCACATTCTGCTTCCTAGAATACAAAAGACACCAACAGAAATATGAGTGGATCATCCAGGAAAAAAAATCACAACTGCAAAAAAACAGCTATGTCAGTAGAGAGATTCCCCCCACCTGGAACAAGTATGAGTCAAGGGACCTGAATTTAGGGTGCTTGTTGCCTCCTATTGATAACCCTGCTGAGTATGAAACATAGTCTGTAAAATAAAGATTTTTTCCTAAGAAACAGTAAAATTATTTAAATTCTATGACTTATGAAAAGTGGAAAAAAGTCAGCTGCTTTTCCCTTCAAACGTAATTAATTATATAGGTCATTCTGTGCCATTCTCAGATGAAGAATTAACATAAATCACGAATGGTCTGCAGCTGCAAGCAAATCTTCAAACCTCTAGGAGTACTTGCAGTCAATAATAGGTCACATTTTGTCTCTCCTGTAATCAATGAAGTTTTGTCATCAGCATCAATAAGGCAGGGATAACATCTAATATTAAAAGCATAGTGCAAGACTGACAAGAAACATGTTCGCTTTTAAGACTTGTAATTTTAGTGAGTGTCTTTTATTCGAACTCCTGTGAAACAGGATTTTTTCTTTTTTTTTTAATTTTTTATTTATATTTCTGCTCTTGAGGAAAATGGTTTAGAACTTTTAATGCCACTGGTTAAGGCACAGAACTACTCAGCAGCAGCAGAGATGGTTTGCATTTGGAAAGGAATAACTTAATGAAAAGGATCTGGGAACCTCTGACTGGAAAACAACATTAAATCCAAGTCAGTCAGTTACGGTTAGCATTTAATTTGAGGGGGAATCTTGTGTTATGTATGAAACAATTTGACAGTATCAATTAATTTATCACCTAGCAAATGTTCGTCTTACTTAAGTCCTATGTCATTAAGAATTTCTCAAGAATTTTCTCTCAGAGAGGAAACTGAAATATTGAAACTGTGATGTGAGACAAGAATGAAGCCGGTTGTTCTGTAACCATTACCTTTCTGTGGTGCAAGGACTTCTGAACTGGGCTTTTGTGTATTGTTACATGTGATATGTCTAACACATGTGTGATAACACATCACATGAGAATTCCATTTCATTCCACTGGCATCAAAGCTGTACCAAATAGAATCACTAATAACATTTTTAGATAGCTGTTTCATCAGCCTGGATTTATCACGAGTTATTGAATGCTAGAAGAATTTATTTCAAGTAAAATAAAACTAAGGGGTCCTGCCATAACTTTTGCTTTATTTAGGAATGAGAGGGAATTTCTAATATCAGATTCCAGTCATTTGCTATCAGAAAACACAATATATGATGAACTTAATAAAACCCATCATCAAATACAAAGGTAATTGCAAGTGTCTTCCCGACAATTTATCTCCATTGTCAATCATACAGAGCTGTTTAAAAGTGGCTAGAATGTAATAATAAGGACAGGATTTTGAAGGTAGTCTAGATGATGTTAAATGAGAAAAAAAAACCAAAACATTTTCTGAACAAGAAAACAAATATATAATTTGGAACTTCATGTAACCAGCACAGAATCATACATTAAAGCTGTTGTTTTCTCTACATTTCTATGTAAATACAGTGAGCTGACCACAACAACAAAAAAAAATCCCAATTCAAACATCATGAAGTCATTCAAGGTCCCTTCCAACCCAAACCATTCTGATTCTGAAAAGATCTGGGAACCGCAGGTTTAACATACAAATGCAAAATAATTACCTCTCAAAGTAGGTCACTTACTTTGGTTTTGATGATAAGTGGAAGTGGAAGTAAAAGCAGTGGGGTGAGAACAATGAGCAGGAACCTTCGGTAAGCCAGGAGGTAGCTAAGAATCTTCATGGTTGATGACTGGTAGATTAACCTTCCTGCAGAGACTGCCAAAAAATAGGTCTGACTTTAAATAGCTAACTCTGATTAATATTTTTCCAAGCTATCACCTTTAGCCATTGCTAAAGCAGGCCAGTAAACCAAGTTAAAATTAAATCTTGCTCTTTATTGTTTTAGTGAGTTTATTAACAGTAGGTTGATAAGATAAGTGTTCATCATAAACCAAGGTTAGATGTCAGCCTCCTCATGACTTTCTCTCCCTGCCCTTCCTTATAACATCTTTATGTAATCAAAGCATGTTTTAGACAACTAGATAACCAAAAATTTCCGGTGCTCTCCCAGTCACTGGTGGTTTCAGTAGGAAATCGAAACATCTAATATACATAGAATATATGTCCAAAACCAGTTATGGCATTATGTGAAAATATATGCAAGATCATTTTACTGAGCAGAATTAAAAATTCTTTACCTTTACCTCAGTCTGTGGGGATATTCAAAACTTGATAAGACAAGGTTCTCAGCAACCTCACCAAGCTCTGAACTTTGTTCTGCTTTGAGCAAAAGGTTGGACTAGATGACCTGCATAAACCCATTTTCTTTTCTCATGCAGAAACAGGAAAAGGTGTTCCATGTACTTCATACACAGCTTTGAAGAAGGTTAAGAGTAGGATGGTTTTTGAGACAAAAGTAAAAATTAAATAAATTCTTTTACCTGAATTTTCCTGCTTTCCATAAAAGAAAACTTGGTACCGTCTTTGTAATGCAACAGAATAACATCAAATAAAGACAAGGAAAAGGTAGGAAAGAGGCTTGTACACTTCCTGTGGGTAAAGATCGAAAGGGGAAAGAACATACTTTCATGCTCAGGATCTTAGATGAAGCAGAAAGCAGGAAGAGGAACGTATGAGAGAGTCTTTGAGCTACCATCAGAACCATCCAAAGGCCAGGTAATAGAGTAGATTTTTACTGTCCATTTAATTTTTTGATAACAAGGATCCCATGTGTCAGGGTACAGACCAATCAAGTGATCAGTTTGCCAGTGTTGCCGGCAAACTAGGACTTTGGTTTTACTAGGAAAGCAGTATTTCAAATCTAACTGACAGGAAGAAATTGATTGAAAACCCAAAGGCGGGAAATAATTTGGGGATGAAAGTAATAATGAAATAAAAGCCTTTGCTACTGCACAGAAACAATTGGGAAAACAGCTTTGACACAATCCTGGGAGCTGAGACTGAGACCTCCTGAGAAGATAATGTAAAGCATAAAGAAGTTTAAAAAAATAGTAGCTTTTGAAAGGGACTCTTCTAAATATATAATGACAATCTTGATTTAAAGAGTTCAGAGACAGTGAACAGAGAGGGACACTATGGTGCCTGCATCAGGAAAGCTTCAAATATCCAAAAATGAAAAAGGAATTGCATGAGATCTGGAAAAATTGTCATGCGCATGAGGACTGCTATAAAGGAATAACAAAAATATAGACAAATTCTGGAAGATTGTGATGCAAAATATGTTTCAGTCAGAGATGTCAAAGAAAATTTCTGTTAAAATTTCAGAAATAAGAAGAAAACAGAGGAGAGTAGAGGGATCTAGTAAACAGAAACTAAGACAAACTGCAGACAGTGCTGGAGTAGTCAACACTTTCCTTGCCTGAGCCTTCACAGAGGTAAATGGCAGTCAATTCTCTAATAAAATTAATTTTAACATAGAAAAGGGAATGCACTATTGGCAGGGTGCTCGTGGAAGTGCTGAATATTTAGATTTAATGTATGTATTCAAGTCAACTGTTTCAGATGGAATTCACCCATAATTCATGGGTGAGAATTCACACAGTAATCTGAGAACTATTTTAGAATATGTTTGAATATATTCTGATATGCCATATATATGAAAAACTGTGGAGGATTACAAGTTCCTAGAAAATTGGTCAGGCATATATGGAAATGAAATGTGGCTAATATGTCATGTGAACTCAATCTGATTTTCTTCTCTTATGGGGCAGCTAGCTTAGTGATCAAAGATATAACATATATGCATTTTATTTAATTTTAATACACTTTCTGAGATTATCTAAGAGCAATTCAGAAGTCAGCACAGAATAAATGTTCTGGGGGAAATTATGTTTGGGTGCACAACTGGTAAAAGAAAGTTGTTCTTGAAGAGCAGTTACAAATGTTTCACATTCATACTTAAGACATTTCAGATGGGGTCCTTAAGGGGCCTATTCTGAATGATTCTTGAGCCCATATTTTCCTCAGTGGTTTAACTCATAAACTCACAATGGGCAGGACAAAGGTAATACCTTCTACCTGATATTAGACCATAAAGGCTGTTTTTTTTGGCATTTATAGCAAAATACTGTGTGGGGATAGGCATACACATTTCAGAACAAAAGAGAAAAGGGAAAGAAACTACCAGTACTAATCCAAGTGAATTATTGCTGATGGGGCAGTAGAAATTGGCCTGCAGAACTGGCATTGAAATTCTTGAGCCTGTCTGCAGGGCCCTGGTCTGAGGCCTGCAGTCAGCCACCAGAGATGGCCAGGGCAAAACCAGGCGTTAAAAGGAAGAGGTTTCTTTCCAAACCTCTATGCTGAGATGTTTCTGGAGCCGTCAGGCTTTGATGGGTAAGCTGAAAATGGAGCAACAGATAGATGCTCAGGTAGATAATGAATCTGTAGTGGATAAGTTTAGTGGAGGAAGGCTGACGTTTTTCTGAGAGACCATGGAATGTGGCACAAAACTTTTCTTATAGGCAGGAACCAGGAACAAGCAAGGGTATGGAAATCTGCTTACAAGGAACTTCAACATACATCTCTCCATGTGAAGAAAAAAGGGGTTCAAACATGATTTGAGGCATTACTGAATGATTAGGGGAAAAACTGATCAATTTAGTTTGAAAAACAAGGATGTGTTTGCAACAATGGAAAAACTAGAGAAGAGGTGAAATTTGTAGGGAGAAAGAATATTTCTCATTATACCAGCCACTGTTAGCTGATCTGGGTCAGTACTGATCCTTCACTCTGTAGCCTTCTTGGAATGTTTTATTTATTTCTGTCATGCCTTCAGTTTACTGTGGACAACTCCAGTAGCTGAATTGAGTTTTGTGGTTCATCTTTCCAGACCTCGGGAAAGCCTGTGGGGATGATCCTTTTATGCTGAATCTTGGTCCAAACAGCTGTATTTGCAACTTGACTGAGGACTACTATTTCTCTTCCATGCTTGAAGAAGGGCTTGTGTGCTCAGAAATTCATCATTGGGTGGGGCAACACAGCAGAAGAAATGTTTGAGAAAGAGGAAAGAAAAATTCAGATTCTTCCAAAAGCTGATTTTGCCATAAAACAAAGAAAGATCAAAGGACTTGCATGAGAGATCCAGTTACGGGGAATAAAATGGCAAGATGGGCACAATCACAGCCCAATAGATATGTTCAATAAGATAGCATTCATGTCCTCACCAGTTAGCCAAAAAGACATATTCTGGAATACAGTCAGCTTGTGAGTCCTCTCCGTTGAGTGACCCAAAAGAACTATCTTGACTGAGGCAACAGAAATCAATTGAACAGATCAACAGCAGATAGTTCATGCGTTAGCCGATGGACCAGTCCAGACAGAACCAGATGTGAGAAATATTCTTTATGCTACTGCCAGGGAGCATGACCACAACTGGAGCTTATGGCAGAAAGCACCTGGAAAGACCCTAGGTCAGCCTCTAGGGCTATAGGGCATTTCGCTCAAAGACCTGCGTACAATTGGTGAGTGATGTGGAAGAACGGGGAAATCCAGTCTGTACCCCAAGGAGTTTAAACCTTGGGGGAAAATAACTTGTGATTTGAGTTGCATGGTACTACAATCACCCGAACCAATGGCGAACGAGCCTCGCAAGAAGCCAGGCAAGTATAACAGCGGCCCAACCTGAGTCAATAACTTAACATAACATGCCAAATCTCCTGTTCTGAGCAGCCATCATAAACACATGAAGCCCAAGTCATGAACTGAATAACTCAATGGACATTTTATGAACATTTTACAAGGGTGGCCCATAGACCAAGGGAATTATATCTGCACATACATACTACATGACAGGAAGGAGGGTGGTGTTTAATGGGGATGTATTGGGTAGTGCAAGAACTAAGCATGACATAAATGATATGGAATAAAGGGTGGAGATTGCACCAGGTCTATCTGGGGTGGATGGATTTTGTTCATAGCAGCCTGTATGCATGCTGGTTTGGATCTTGGGATGTTTTGGATTTGTGACTAAAAGTGTAGTTAGCACACTTTTGGATATTTTTTGGATATTGCTAACCAGTCCTTCCACAGCATCAAGACATTCCCAATCTGCTCTCCTATGAGTAGGCTGGGGGTGTGCAAGAAATTCGGAGGGGACACAACAAAGGCAGCTGACCCAACCTGACCAAAGGGATATTGCATGCTGTATAAAATCATGCTCAGAAATAAAAACCGACGAGGAGAGGTGTTTTGGGAAGGAAGGCATTGCTCAGAAGCTGGCTGGGCACTGGTGTACTTGTGAGAGGTGATTGCTTTTGTGTCAATTGCTTTAGTTTGGTTTTTTTTTCTTCCGCATTCCTTTGCTTATTAAACTATCTTGACCCATAGGCTTTCTCACTTTTGTCCTTCCTATTTTCTCCCAGTCACATTGGGGACAGAGCAGATGAGTAGCTGGGTGGTGCTTAGATGCTGAACTGGGTCAACACTCCACACCTTGTCAATGGCCTTGTAAGTAACATTACCACTCTCTACCTTACCATGCATTTATCTTTTGACCATCACAGATACAGTGGTAATACTACTGTAAAAAACTAAGAGAAACACTTCAGTTAAGTGATACTTCCTGGAAATTTCAAAAGCGTGGAAAATTTTAGTGCACTGTTCAGGAGGCCATCTTGGAAATGCAAAGAAAAAATAAATAAATCAGTATTTCCTTGTCAAAGGTTGATCATAGGGGATTAGCAGGATACCTTTATAGGATGAGATAAGCAACATTTTAGAGCAGCACATCTAATCTAGCAGCAAAGTATTTGTTATACCAGTATATGACTAATTACTGCAACAGAAAGGCTATATATCACTACAGGAACTGTAAGATGGGTAAGGTACTGCCCAAAAGGAAGGCATCAGTGGAAAAATAATCAGAGCAAAGGAATGTTATAAAAGCAGCTTCACAAATATATTTGAGGGATTTATACTTCTACAAAATTTTATTAATGATTCTCAAGATGATACTTATTGATTACAAAATTGAGAGGCATTATCAACAAAGTTAAGTTTTTTATATAAGAACTTGAGAGCTTGAATTGTGGAGCTACCATGTTTGAAACATGTAATGGGCAGAGAAGAAAACTCCAGAAATGGTCTGAGTAAGCACTGTGGTGGGATTCACTTCTAATTTTACGCGTCCATATCTAAACTGGTCACCATAATGTTTTTTTCACAATCTACAGAGAGACGTAAGTACTTCCACCCTGCATAACTGAGAAGCTTATACCAGACTGAGGTGAATTTCACTCTAAAGATGAACGTTTCTCTCCACTGACTAGAAAAAACCCTAGGAAATGGGTTGGAGCAAGACAGTTATCTTCTATACATCTGTGTTAGGACACATCTGCTTGTTTGGGAAAAAATCTGCAGAAGCTATCTGAAGTCAAGAACGGCTGCAAGAGACTTGGAGCACTGAGCAAAGAAACAACTCTCTTTTCCTTAGGTCTTAACAGTTTAAACAGTATGTACCCACCAATAAACAACACTGGATTGTAATTATAAACTTCATTATCATTATTATTGAATAATTAGCTTTCACTCCCTCCTCATAATTGCAAAAAGTGGAAAACATCTTTAATTTTATTTTTGTATTAATTTGCCAGTGGCTGGGATCAACAGGTTTCTTTATTACCAGAGAAAAATTAAATATCTTTAGTATGAACCTAACATTAATTGCCACCTTTTGAAAGATGCCATTGAGAATAAATGTTTACTAAATGGAAAACATGGAAATTAAATCACAAGCACTAATTCCCTAAGATCTCGCATATTCTGCAAGGCTTTTAATCAGCTCAGACAATTTTTCCTGGCTGCTTCCCATTATTTTTCCTCAAAAGCGTAACAGCTTTTGGGACTGAAAATTCTATTTACATCCCCAGAAAACACATTTTAAAGGAATGAAACTCTCCTTCTCCCTCCCTTTCTCCCTATTAAAGATGAGGAAGCAGGGAAATGAAAGCAGTCAGAATTACACCAAGGATCAGTGGTGGGATCGGATGTGTAGTCACAGGTGTCTCCCACCAGAGACACAGTGTCTGCCATTGAGTCAGTGGTGAAGAGAAATGGTGAAATGAAAGTGCTGGACCTTGATCAACATTTGCTTCTCTAAAACTGACAGGGGAATCAAAGCAACAGATGTTGGGAAAATGCAATAGCATATCTAAGATTTAGCACTTAGGGGTGTCTGATGAAATCCCATCCTGAAGTGTTCCCATTTCTAAGTACATATCCAACACGTTGACACACAACTGGTCCAACAACACTAAATGCTCTAAAACCTCTCCAAGTAAGTAAATCTTTATGGAAGTGTGATTCAATGCATTTTAAACTGTTTTTGGGTTTTTTTTCATTTTTCCATTGGTCTTTTTTAAAACTGTCTCCTAAGGAACAGTCTCTTCTAAGCTTAGCAGAATGGTATCAGGTACAATGAAACTTGTATGGAAAAGGAGGTAAACAGACACACAGCAATCTGGGAAAAAAAGAAAAAAAAAAAAAAAAAAAAGTACCTTTCTGGAATTTTAACAGCATGTGATTAAAGACTGTGAACAGTATGTGAGTTTTATCTCCAGACTGAGGATGGAAGCTTCTGAAACAATTTAGATGTTGTATACCTATGATCTTGGCCTGATTTGCTAAAGAGTGTTAGTTAAAAAAACCCTACAAACCACTTTTTCTTTCCAATTTTCCTTGCATTTCTGTTTCTAAATTACAGAAATGCTGTGGAAGTGCTGTTTGGAAGAGATTATTGATATCTTTTAGAAAAATAGTTCACAGAAACCAGGTTAAATCTATTTTCAGCATGTGATGAGAGAAGAAGAAACGCATTTCATACCTACATTCAGGCTGTTTTTCTGAATGGACAGAACCTGACATGTTGAATACATTTCCAGACTCCTTACTGTGCAAAAGCAAAGTTGAAAGAAAGAAAGCCCAATAGCTTGACTTTGAAAATTTTAGAGACTAAAAAGTTCGTTATTCATGGTAAGCACATTATATCATTCCTTTATACTTTTGAAGAAAAACCCACCGTGCCTGAAGGACATCAGTGCCATGACTTTTCATGACCTGTACTTAGAGCCTTTTTCTTTAAATCAGTTCAAGTGCCTTAGCAATTACTATATAATCTTCCATCTTTCTAAAGCAGAATCCTCTCTTCTAATGACACTAGATAGCACAGAGCTCCTCCAATATACTAGTTATTCACCCCAGGTACTCTATTCCTGTGAGTCTTCCCACTGGAATCACTGGCCAGTGACACAAAGTAATATATCCAAGATGTAAACTACATATAAACTTCCTGTAGAAAATTAAAATACAAATGAATAATGGGATTTTAAAACAACAAAGAATGCAGATACTGAACTCTTATAACTGAAGCACACCTTGAAAGCTTAAAAAGGCCCAGTTAATTGAGACTCAGTATACTGTCTCTGCATCAGCCTGCTTCTCCCAAACAACTCCTCGGTAATGCTTCTCCTCTGAACTCACTGTAAACCAGTTAATCTCAGAACTGGAA